>NW_027271013.1:0-337500 GCF_040938485.1 Diadema antillarum | reverse complement strand
TTCTTCACCACGATGAACCTTTTCCAATCCATAACATGAATTACCACGTATGATATCACAAATATTTAATTTGCAATATGACAATTATATGTGTTATTCATTGTCACCCTAAGTGACCATCCCTCTTTTGTGTACTATTGTCCCTGATTCAAAAGCCTAACTTCACTCGCATATTGTACTGAAAATGCATTTTAGATTTATGTGTTTTACCCCCAAAATTTGTGCTTTTATTGTGCATAAACTTTTATGCAATGTAATAATTTCCGTGGTCCACAGACATGGCATGGATATTCGTACCATTTTCTGCCCCCATGTTGTTTTCATTTATTTGGAACAATACAATACAATACATTTACATGCATTTTTATAAAAACGTTAAACTATCCTGAGACGCTAGGGAAGCCATCCAGTACTAATTTAGTACCAACGGTACCTATCTAGTGACATATACGCCCGACATGACATGCATTGTCTTGGTTCGGTTTCTGTTCCTTGTTTGTAGTTTTCAGCTACCATAGAATTTTCTCGGGAGTACACGTTTGCACCACAGAACTCTAAGTTCAGTTCTGTGGTTTGCACAGTAGCTGCAGCTAGCAGCCTAGCGCAGTGCAGCGCAGCCACTGCTTGTGGCATACCCCCGTGCAGGTGCCACATAAAGTGCTGCTCTTCAGCATTTACATTGAGAAGCGCATCAGCTGAAATATATTACACTGGGTAAGTCCAATGAGTATTTGAAGATCATTTGATGTGAGGGGGAAATGGTGGTGCCGAAGTGGTAGATGAATGGAAATAATGGTATAGAATGAGCAGCTAGTTAGAACTATGTGCAAAAATTAATCGGCAACAAATTGCAATCAACGTTAATCACAGCCTACACTCAGCCTCTCAGGCGGCCACCGGCGGATAGGCGCCTCCACAGGCACAACGGCATTCTCATTCGAGTAGGCCGACGTAAAATTTTACGCCGGCCGGCGGGCGGGCGGGCAGGGCAGGAGGGTGCCGGTGACAGGTACGGTGGTGTACCGCTTTATCGTTTCCGTTGAACTTTTTAGAAGAATTGAAGTGTCACTTCGTTCAGCTAGGACTACATGTATGTGTGTTAGGAGTGATGAGGGCAGAGACTCCAACTCTCCCGTTTTCGACGGGAGATCTCCCGCCGAAAGCCCATTTTTGCAAAATCTTTCTAGCGTTAGATCCCGTTCTCCCGCCCGCTTGAGATTTGATTTCTCTCGCCCTGGCTCTGTGTCTTCCGGTGGAAAGGATTTCTTACTTATTGCTATCGTATGTTGAAAAAATAAGCCTTAGATAGCACCAGGGAACATCTAGAACCCTAGGAACTTCGCACTTCGCACACATCAGCTTGGAGTCTCCCGTTTGTTAGGGGTTTCGGGCGGGAGAATCTCCAAATCAGAAGCTGCTGGGGTTGGAGTCTCTGCGAGGGATTTTCATGCGAACTTTGAAGGCAATCTAACTGCGACTAGCCCCAACGCTACTGGCCTGCCTACGTACGCGTGCCCGGCCATTGGCTCCCTCACAACTATAACTGTGTTAAATGTGTACAAGGAGCTCCCCTTCCCCTGGGTTAAAGGCAATCTAATTTACATGTGAATAGTGATGATGTGGAATAGACACTAGAACCTAGTAAGTGTATGCATGATGATGATCATGATTAAATCATATGAGCATTCATAGATTTACTCTGAAATGCTCACATGGTTTTGAGTGTGCCTCTGTGTGGTTCTGCTCCGAGGCTGAAGAGTCCGAATGTCACTAAGGCTAAGAGTAAACGGAACTAAACGATGATGATGCTGTACAGCAATGTCTAGATGAGATCCTGAGTAAACATTTAATGATCCTTGTTAGAAGTGTTGTAGTCTTTAGACTAAGAAAAGAAGGAGGGATACTTTAAGCCCATATGTGTACTTTTTAGGACTACAGGAGTGATTGTTCTAATTGTACCCTAATTAGATTTACAGTATAATAAACTAGCCTAAAGTATAAAAAGAACAACCAATCATCAATGCAAAACCAAACTTGATCACTTGTCAAATATTACAAGTAATGGTATTGAACGTGGGTAGTCTAGATGTCTATAACTATATCATGGATTTTGCCTAGTCGTGGATTCTCTGGATGACACGGAGAGTGGTCGGAATGACTATATCAGATATGAGACACACATAGGCCCTACATTTTTCAATTTCCAGATTCATTTGTGTTGTTGCATTGTTGGGGTCATTGTTACTGTCTGCGTAGCGTTACACATTTTGTCACTGTTTCAGGGGCAATTGAAGTTTGAGAAATCAGCACCGGACATCTTCCTTTCAGCCACCCAGAGTCAGAATTCCAGGATGTGGCACCACAAGAAGATCATCAAACTCTTTGCGGCTTCTTTCGCTCTAGCAGCACTCTTCTGCTTGGCCAGCTCGGAGGATTTCTATGAGTTGCTAGGGATTGATAGAGATGCTGATGCAAAGGACATAAGACGTGCATTCAAAAAGCTTGCGCTGACTAAACATCCAGACAAGAATCAGGTACATTTTAGATACTTAACTTTTTGAAGTCCTTCCTCCAGTACTAAATATCAGGGCTTGCTTTGTAGAAAGCCTCTTGTAGCTCTCTGAAAATACAATAAATTGTAGAACATGATTTTATCTCTACTATCTGTCGTTAAAAAGAGAACATCAGGCAAGATCAGAAAACTACACATTATGGCCAGCAACTGACAATTTTGTATTCAAAGAGATATTTGTTTATATATGACAAGTCTCGAGTATACTCGAATAGATGTCTTAAGGAAATGTTAGCCAAATCACTTTGACCTCAATGGGTTAAGAATTAATGACATTGATCAGAAAATACAGACCCCACAGATGGGCATCAACATCAAAAGTTCATAATTTCCATGATTTTGAAGCAAGCTTATATTTATATGTTTGGCCATACTGGCCAATGCAAATACACATATAAGAATGCATTAATAGAATTTTTCATTATTTATCAATCTTCACCAAGGCTTCATGAGTAGTGACCATTAGTGTGCAAATCATCAGATAACCTTGTACAAAAATGGACCTACTGCAGCTTATGTACAACAACATTTCACATAGTAGGTATAGAACAATGTATATTTTTTGTAATGTTGCAATGTCACAGTAACCTGTCAATGATTTTTCCTTGTCATTTTAACCCTAAAAAGCCACTAAGGCTGGGGGGGGGGGGGGGGGGGGTTGAATCAACTCCCCTTGATATTTTTTACGACTATTCTGCCATGCGAAATTTTTTGACCACGCCGTTTGCTGACTTTTTACTTTCAAGTCTCGCACATCTTTTGACACCATTTTCGCGAAAATCGCGTATACCGTTATGACGCTGCACGACCTTTTATACATGCCTGTGAGACCGAAAATGGCTCAAAAATATGATTTTGTGTATAATGTCTATGCAAATGGAGTTTTCTCACCTTATTCATAAAAGATATGATTATTTTCACTTTCATAGGCTGAAATCAATTAATTTTAGCATAATTATGCTTGAAAAAGGTTCTATCATAAATTTTGCAAAAAAAAAATGAAAAAACAAAGAAATACATAAGAAATTCATAAAACAAGAAAATACACAAGAAATTAAGTTTGATACCAGATTTTTTTTTCAACTACATTGTTAGGAATGCTACAAAGAATGTTATCACCAAAAATTAGGATTCTACCTGAGCTTTACTTTCTTATTTAGAGCAAAATGTATGATTTTATGCATATATTAGCATAATTAACTAATATAACAAAAGTTTCCATTTCTTTTTTAATAGTGTGGAAGATTACGCCACAGGTAATGCATGTGCCAATTTTCATGGCGATTGCGCGATTGACGGCCGAGATCTCGGGGAGGGGGGGGGGGTTTGAATCAACCCCACTCGGCCACAGAACACCCCAAAAAGCCCAGCTTGGTTAGGGTTAATCACCCAAGGCGCAGGCAAGATACTTAGGTCTTATGAAATGTACAGTACAAACACGCAGTACAAACACATGAAGATATTCATGTGAATCTCATATCATTCTATCTAAAAATCTTTCAAGTGATTAATGACACCATGCAGTGAATTTATCCTGCAGTGCCAGGCTTGAAGGGAAGTAGAAATCCAAATTTGTATAAGAAGATGCAGTCAACAAGGAAATGTTTTCAACTTTGAATGTAAGAAAAGGAGAGATGAGAGCAAGATGACTGCTATAGTTACTGGTATGTCATGATACAGGATGACCCTCAGGCACACGAGAAGTTCCTCCGCATCAACCAGGCATACGAGGTCCTCAAGGACGATGAGTTGAGGAAGAAGTACGACAGATTTGGGGAGGAGGGCCTTAAGGAGCAGAAACAGCAGTGGCACCGCTACGAGAGCTGGCAGTTCTACAAGACAGAATTTGGCAAGTTGTGCAATCTTCTTTTCTGGCACTAGTGCATGCTGGAAGGAAACTGTCTTGTATGAAAGTGTGCTTCAGAAGGATTATGTGGACATTTATAAGTAGAATAGATATGATGGCAGCTTGAAATTACTACTTCATGTGAAGAAGAAAGTTTTGGAAATTGGCTGATAAAAAACCCACAAAGTGAAGAAATGAAAAAAAGCAGTAGAATAGGAAGAATGAGCAGAGTCAAAGCCTACAGATGCATTACACCCATGTCAGTCAAATGACAACTTTAAATAAACTGATCTCCAGGGTTTTGCAGGTCACAAAATTCCACTCTTTTTCACAGTAAAAGAGACATTCCTAAGCATAAGGCAGCCATTGAAACCACTGTGAGGTGGTTAATGAATAGCATTAACAATTGCCATTCCTTAAATGACACTGATTAGAAACTGTAAATGATTACATGATTAAACATCTTTAGCATGTGGTGAGTTAAATAGTTATATAGCTACAGCTTGGGTAGGGACAATACCTGGAAATTTAGTCGGATTTGAAATAAAAAAGAAAGGGGAAAAAATGTAATCACTGTAGCGTATTGATGTTTCTTGGAATATTTTGTCAGCAGGTTTTAACCCCGTAGTAAGTTTCATTGGTTTTTATATTTCTACTTAAATGATAAACAATTTTATTGTTGCAATAAAATGTACAATGTATGTGATGAGATTTTTTACTTTTAAAAGTTGTAGTCGTGTCAGTAATTATGACAGCTTTGTCTGTGTCTCCTCTCTGTACAGGACTTTATGATGAAGACCCAGAGATTGTTACACTCAGCAAGACTGACTTTGGTAAGTAAATGAAATGGAAGTAAGAATTGTAATTGTCTCATTTCACAGCGATGACATTGATGTCATTAATTGAAACATCCATAAAGTAATCACTAGCTCATGTGTTCACTGTTCCCCCTTTGATGTCATAGTATCTTTGAGTGAAAATGTGCTATGATATTGCATTTGAAAATTGACAAGCGTTTTTGTGGAACGTCTGATGTGTTTCTGTATTTTCACGTCTCAATGAAATTGTCTTCATCTCGAAAAACTGAAGTTACATTTTCTCAATGTTTTGGCAAGGTATGATGAATTGGTTTAATGAGCTGGGCCTTCTATAGTAGTGAACAACAGAACGTGTCAGCGCAAAAGTAGTCGTTTGTGATTTTCCTGTTATTTACTCAAAGCCCGTACATTTTGTTTCCAAAGATTAAAAAAAAAATCAACCAAACCAAAAACCTAATGACCCCACTCTCCCATGTGAGCAGTCTGCCCATGCAAGGAGTTATCCCCTCGGAGGGATATGACACACAAATGCCATGATTATAAGCTATTGAAAGATAAATATGACAAAGTGATAACACTGAATGAAGAAAGTAAGATAGGAAAAAACAATGGGAAAGAAAGAAAACATTCTTGAAAGCAGAGGAAGGCAGTGTCTAACTGTTTATATCATGTTTATTGTCACTGATAAGAATTCAAGCAAATATAAGCCAGCTCGGGATGTGAGTGATCGTGTGTACAGGGAGAAAGGGCAACGTGGCAGTCATCCCGTTACTCAAAAACTATGTGTACATAAATTCCATCACTGTCACAACATTTAAAGTGGTGATGGATATCTGGCTGGTAGAGTTACACATTATTATTTCATTTTTGTTCATATCAAGGGGCTTATGCTGGAGACTGCTTTCAAAGCCCACATTGTGGTGTTATAAAATGTCCTTTACAAGTACAGTACTCTCCGCGTAATCGGGTATCGCGTAAACGGGTACTCCGTTTAATTGGGTATAAATGTAAAAATCAGTTCCAATGCACATTGAAATTACCTGATAATAGGGTTGCCTCTCCGCATAAATGGGTAAATAATTTCTTGTAGTCTAATTTCTACCCACATTTTATCGCAGATGTAACACTTTAAAAAATCATGAATGTTAAATTTTCCTCGGCTAATCGCATTCTCTGCTTAATTTGCAAAGAAGACCGATCATTTGGGGAGTGATTTAACATGAAAGCACATGTACCAGTACCGACTTGCCACACGTAAACGAACATTGCACAATAGCTGGCACTCACAATTAAATAACACGGGAGTTGAACACACTAGCGCTCCTCCCTTGCTCCGCAACAACATTCACAATACGAGAAGTTTGCAACAAAAATCAGGCCATGCACCACCTCCATAATTTGTGCTTTTCCCCAGCCACTTCTCGAAAAGTAACCCGACGTTCTACGTGACTAGTGCACGCAAATAGGCAACCTAGACGTGTTCATTTCGGAAAACGCCTGGAGTCTATAGTCAAACGACAAAGTTTTCTGAAGACATATTTGTCCATAAAAAGAGTGTTAATTACTGCTTGTGACTGAGCAAGTGTAAGGTACGTGTATAATGTGCCGTGCAAGCACGCGTGTTAAGCATACAGTGAAGGTGTTTGCTGCAGTGTACAATGAATGTATATATACACATTGTGTGTGTCAATTATGAATGAGACGTGTTCTTCTGTTAATCGGGTACTCCGCTTAATCGGGTAAGAAACGCTCTGCCCAAGCCTACCCGATTATGCGGAGAGTACTGTAATGAAATTGAAATGCACTGGCAGTTCTACTCACTGAGTTAGTTGTGTATTCTTTTGTTATGAGTGATGTATATACAAAACTCTCATCTTGTTTGATGTGTAAAGAATAGTTTTATAAGAGCACATAGTTTCAAAACCTGAACTGTTTCTTGCTCTGTACCTAAATGTGATTATATGGCACAAAGGTTGTATCTGCTCATATAGCGCCAATTATAATCTTGTGGAAACACACCGTGGAAACTCCATGTTATCTCGTTTAACATTATCTTTCTAATTACTGCATATCAGTTCCTTTCAATAATACAAACGTAATTATGAGAGTATACTTTCAATGTTCATGTGAAGTATCATAAGTCGCACATTGTATTTCCAGTGGTCAACACACTTTAGTTTACTCCTGCTCTAGTTTTTTAATGACATATTGTTACGTTTATATTTTGCTTGTATTTTGTGTTCATTTGCAATGTATATTACAATGCAGCTTATGTTTGCTTCTGATAGTTGTTAATGTTATGTGCCATTGTTATGCACCGAACCTCTCTGTAAGAGTAGATTCTCAGGATGGATACAATTAACACACAGTGAGATTACATGAGTTCTGGTTGCAATATAGCTGTGACATGTTAGCTATTATCTACAGGTATTTCATATTCATCTGTGAAACTCTGTATTCTTCACTTTTGTGATTTCTAGTTGCATTCATCTCCTTTTAGTGTTCATTAAAAAAAAAAAAATCTGTATTCTCTCTTGTGATCCCCAGAACAATCCGTATTTGGAGAAGATATCTGGATTATCAACTTTTACTCCCCGAGGTGCCATCACTGTCATGACTTAGCTCCAACAGTAAGTTTTGTTTATTTTCTTTGTCTTAGAAAAGCAAGAGAATATTATCATTTCTAGAGGGAGACAAATGGAACAAAATTCACACCTTTCTTTGTCTTTAATACTTTGTAACAATTGCTCCTTTGGTGATGAGTGAATAACTGACTAATGGCTGATTCTATTTAATTGTATTCATATTCATTAATCAATTTGTTTGTTTAATTCTTATATGTGTATAATTGTCTATTTGTTGATTTATTTACCTGACACATATCTTGTGATATTTTATGAGTTACTATGTTTCTGCACACTATCTTTGACTTGATTGTCACATCCAGCCAAGAAGACCAAAGAAGCATCCTGCTGTTTATCTTCCATATTATCTGCTGTATTTAGATTATCCTTTATCACACTGGTAATAATCCCCCTTATTACATTTATTCACTTCCAGATATGTTCTTTATTGTGATAATGTGGATGCTTCATATGAAGTAAATTCCACAGAATGTTTGATTATCTCGCTGCACTGGTTGCATTTGTTTTAATGGTAAACACAGAAAGCATATCTACTACTCCCTATCTGCCTGAGAAGTGTTTTATTGACATGCCTCCTAGATTGTTTGATTAAACCTGAACTCTGCAGCTGTTCAGTTCTCATACACAGATTTTCCCAGCTCCATTATCAATAGTGTTGAATTACAATACAGTGTAGATAAGTACTGACATATGAGACACAAGTCGGTCATTGGTTGATCAGAAATTATATACTCTGTTAATTGAGAAATAGGGTACTGGCCAAATGCTATAGCAACAACTCTTAAAACTTGTTTGAGTCAAAAGGGTCGGAGTTTTTTATCCTAGCATATGGACATAGACTTGTGTGATAAATTTTATACTACTGCTACTACTGCTGCTACATTGTACTACTGCAGCTGCCCCTGCAACTACTACTATCACATTACTACTGCTGCTGCTATGACTACTACTACTACTACTACTGCTACTGCTACTACTACTACTACTACTACTACTACTACTACTACTACTGCTACTACTGCTATTACTTACTAATGCTACTACTACTTCTGCTGCTACTATTACTACTACTACTACTACTTCCACCACCACTACTATTACTACAGTGTAGTACTACTACCACTATTAGTAGCAGAGATGCCAAGTTGAAAACATTTTTATGAGTGAGATTTTCATGACTCGGCATCTTGGCGTGCACGCATGTGCGCGAGCGAGCGAGCAAGCGGGGGGGGGGGGGGGGGAGGGGGGGTGTCCCCCTTCCCACGGTAGGGAGCTTTTTCAGTTTTGAGCTCTTAGTCGTACTGTTGTGTTGTGGTGCATACTTCAGTGATTATATTTACTTATTTTGAAAGACAAAAGGGAAATATACCTTCAATTGCAACTATCACTTTAATCCTTTGAGTAATGTCCCGATGCGTGAGAAAGAAGGGTGTCATGCATGAGATCGTGAGATAGACCCTAAATGCTTGAGTCTCACGCAGAATGCGTGAGACTTGGTAGCTCTGTAGTAGTAGTAGTAGTACTGCTACTTCTTCTACTACTACTACTACTACTGCTGCTGCTGCTGCTACTGCATATGCAGTATACAGTACTGTGTTCATTAGCAGGGAAGAAGTTTGATCATTGTACATTGTGTGAAGAATACCAGTAATATCAGCACATTTTGTGAATTATAAAAAGCAGAGTCCATTTGAGCACTGGTTTATAACTCTTGCTCTTGAGACTTTCCTTTTGAACTCTGCTCTATGAGCAAACACTCTCACCATGGGGTATTTGTGCAAATGTTTTGAATGATCTCCTGTGATTACTGTGTCAATATGATCATATGCATTTATGTTGACAGATTATGTTTTGTGCAAACATGGTTTGGATATCACACACAATGGAGTCCCAGATTTTATGTGCCTATGGTAGTACGAAATGTGTAATATCACACACATGCAAAAAGGATTGATGTATTGATTGAAGGACTATGAGTTAAATAATGATGTCATTAATGCTGTTTACATGTAAGAGAGATAAAATATCTGTTTTTTATACAGTAGCTAATTTAAAAAAACTTACACATCATTGGATAGGAATCTGAAGCACATTCTATCCCATTTTTTATTGTTTGTGAACTGGAGGTATACAGTTTATTTAATCTGTTGGAGTGTTGATGCAGTGAAAAGTTGAAAACCACATTGGGGTAATAGAGTTGTTTCATTGCAGTCAAATGGTGAGAGGTACTGCCTCATGAGGCATAATCAACAGTATACGATGTATCATATATATCATGTATGTATATGGTCTGGAATTGCTGTAGATATTTAGATAGTGATCCATACTGTTAATGAGCATGACATTCATTCTGCCACAATGATATGTTTGTTTGTCCACTAGTGGAGAGAGTTTGCCAAGGAAGTAGAGGGCGTTGTCCGAGTTGGAGCGGTCAACTGCTGGGATGACCGGCCATTATGTACTGCCCAGAAGGTCAAGTACTTCCCCACACTGTTCGTGTATCCAAAGGTGAGTACACTCTAGGTACATTCTGGTTCTGTGTAACACTGTTTGGTTGTAATAAGTGTCTGAATCAAAGTAATGGCTAAAACACCTGAAATGTCATGGACCAGCATTCCTTGCCTGTCATCAAATCTACAGTGCACTCCTGTTATAACAAACATTGTTATAATGAAATATATGAACAATGAAAGAAAAATTTCATGTCCCCGAATCATCTATGATCTTTTTATACTTAATTTGTTTGGCTACAAAGAAATTTTGATATAACTAAAGAATAGTACTGGTCCCGGGACTTCGTTGTAATGGGAGTTGCTTGTAATGCAACAATTTGACGTGCAAAGATGACAAGTGCAGTAAACTTTCTCTTGCTCTCTTCTTCTTTTTCCTTCTTATTATCTAGCCTAATTTATATGACATCTAATTGAGTATAAAATGGAAATATGGACAACAAACGCAATGGTCAACTTGTTCTGTATTGTGATAAAGAAACAAAGAGCTGACCTAACAAACCTTTTAAGACAATTTTTGCAAAGTGCCAATGGTATTGTGGTATCCATCTGTGATATGTTGTTGACACAGGTACAGTGTACTGTGAAGGTGATTTACGCTGGCATTGTCACCTGAATTTCACTTCAGAATGTTTTGCAGGCTAGAAATATTATACAATATTCTTGCTTACTGTAATTACCACCATCTTGACTCTTTATTTCATGTTCTGCCCCATTATTTTATGACATACATGTGTATTTTGAGAATTCATGTCATGTACAGAGTCAAACTTTTCTAAGTGTACTATTGTCCACAGTTTAACAGTCTTCTTCTTGATTTCCCTGGATGTACATTGTATGTTGTCTTGCCTAGCATGAGGAGTACAAGGGAGATAGAACCCTTGATGAGCTGGTTAAACACGCCCTCAACCTTGTACAGGCAACAATCCATCCGCTTTGGGCAAGTAAGTAAACTGGGCTGGGGGAGGAGAGAGGCACTTACTAGATGAGCAGTTAAATTGTAGTTGGTGTACAGCTGTATATGCAAATGCAATGAAAAGTGCCTACCTTGTGTTTAAAATTTCGTCTTTTTTTTTTCGGTTGTTGTGTCACAGATCTTGGCTGGGCATTTCTTTTCTAATGTTAGATGTGATTTGTGCTGCATAGTATATCAAAATAGTATTACATACTGGATGATAATTATGCCATTAGATGAGTATTTTGAGAGATGAGTAATTTTCTCTTTTTGTTGTCTCCTTTAAGCATGTAATGTATCATAGTGTAAACTTCTTATCCAAAAAAAAAAAAAAAAGTAAAGAAAAAAGAAATTGATGTTTTCTTTGTCATATAAGTCACCTTTTCCAAAAGATGTGTTGTGTATGGATTAGCAATCAGATTTGATATTCTGCTACTGCTACCACAATAACAAAATTTAACCAAAAAAAAAAAAAAAAATGCTCACATGAATTTTTCTTTTTTCTATCATCACAGGAAATTTCAAGACAACACTTTTAGCAGATGATGCCAAAAACCAGCCGTGGGTGATTTCATACTGTGCTCCACCAAAGGGTAAGCAGAAAACATTTTGAATTGGGGATAGGCCAACTCATTTCTTTTCATCTTCTCACATATTTCTTGAGATCATACTCGGTAATGTTCTATAGATTTTTCCTTTTTCAGATTTTAACCCCTTTCAGCTAGTTTTATGGGTTGGAGGAACCCCCACCCCCCCCCCCCCCCTCCAAAAAAAAAGAGAGAAAATGGTAGTAAAAAACATTGCTAGATTGATAGAAATGTGAACTAAGATGAAATGCGTTTGTTTTGATCCAAAGTTTCCACCATATACCAAATGAATTTATGCACATGTAGACTCCCTGTAATCCTGCCTCCAACACAGTATTCATTACTTGAACAAGCCATATGGTGCAGAAAGACTGTCCACATTATGATTAGTACAATGATGCATTTCTTTTTAAACAGATGTGACAAGTTTTCTACTTCAACAGCTACAGGTATAGAATCACAAAGGCTACAATTATAGGAAACTTTCATAATGAGACATCTCAAAGTAGCTTTGTGTGAAAAGGAACTTTGCGTTGAAATGAAAATTGTCTGACATTTTTGCATTGCAGGAAAGTGATACAAAGTTGGTAAAGAATTTATTTACAAGGTAGTATATATCTTGAACTCTGCTCAGATGTGCTCTATATTCAGTACACTATGGCTATGGTGTCTGTGTGAATTGCTCTCTTAATAACTTGACATACCCATACAGTTTGAAACACAGTGATATTCCTTGTACTCAGCCAAGTGTGAAAACTTGATCATGGAAAACATATGTCCTTACAGCATTTCTTCCTTGTCCTTGACAAAAAACAAAAACAAAACAAAACAAAACAAGGACCTGTAAAAAATAGATATTCTTTGTGCAATGCATCCCATTAACTTCACTGATTGACTGGTGTTACAGGAACAGCTGGTGACACACAGGATGTGGCTCAGGTTGGTTGTCTAGACAGGGAAGATCAACTGAAGCTGGCGGCCATTTTGGTAAGTAGCTAGGGGAGGAAGACTAGCCATGACTGACCACTCCTTCTCGGACACTGGCCCGATGACAGTTTTGTGTCACAATCAGAATAGGTGTTGTACATGAGTGTACACTGTATTTAAAGGAAAAGTTCACCTTCATAAACATAAGGATTGAGAGAATGTAGCAATATTAGTAGAACACATCATTGAAAGTTTGAGGAAAATCAGACGATCCGTTCAAAAGTTACAAATTTTTGAAGTTTTTGTGCAGTACCCGCTGGATGAGAAGACTACTGCAGTGTATGAATAACTTAAATGTCACATGCGTACAACAATATAAGGAAAATATAAAGAGAATTTCACAAAATTCCATCTTTTGAAAAAAGTACACATTCCCCTGACTCGTTACCGACAAATGTTATGGGTAATATTAGTCCCCCTGCCTTTACAAAGAGGCAAGTCAAGTGCTCTTTTATTATGCGAAAAAAGTGAAAATATGTTGAATTTTCTTTTACGTTTCCTTTATACTGTTGTACGCATATGACTCACAAGCTGTAGTAGTCTCCTCATCCAGCGGTTCCAACACAAAATTTAAAAAATTCATAACTTTTGCATCGATTGTCCAATTTTCCTCAAACTTTCACTGATGTGTTCTACTAATATTGTTGCATTTTCTCAATCCCTATGTTTATGAAGGTGAACTTGTCCTTTAATGGACTGCTGAAGTCATGTGTGATTTGAAACAAAAATGGTGGTAGGAGGGACTAGGGAGTTATGATATTACGGACCTGAATCTTTAGAGTTTCAGACTTCACTGATCGATTATCAAGGATTCAGTGATAGTGTTCAGATATGAAGAGAATATAATGTATATAGGGTATGAAGGAAGGAGCATGTTACATTAACACATCATATGTCCATGAAGGGTAAATGGAAACGAAACTCTGGTACAGTACCTTAATCTTTGTTATATAATTGTATACACAAGGGAAATGTAGTTGATGTACCATTATCTGGAACTTGGAATCTATAATGTTTTCTTTTGCACATAGAAGGAAGCTAGATATGTAAGTTTACCATTTAGTGGGATTAATTGTCAAAATGGTTCTAGAATAATTGTAGCAATTACTACCGATATTTTATGACAACACATGTATGCTACAACTTGATCTTATGTTTAAGCTTTAGCATGTAAGCGGTTAATACAATGAAGGCTTGTATCCTGTGTTTGCTACTCACAAAGTCACATTTAGTTAAAAATTTCATTTGTTTCCACCCTGCCTCCCTCTACAGAACAAGGTTGTCAGTGTTGGCTATGTGAACTGTGTGGCCTCATCACAGCTCTGTGAAAAACTCAAGATAGAGGATTCCACCATTAGGTTCTACCAGAAGGCGAAGGAAGTTACCAAAGGGGGAAAGGTATGTCCCTCACGTCTTGACTCTTGAAAGAAGATGACTCATGAAGTGAATAATGAATGAACGAATCAATGTGCCTGGGAATGAATGAATGAATGAATGAATGAATGAACGAATGAATGAATGAAGGAAGTGAGTGAATGAATGAGTGAATGAATGAATGAATGAAGTGAGTGATGAATGAATACATGAATGAAAGAATGAACATTTCTATTATTAACCTGTTGAGTACAAGTCCCGAGTATTCTCGGGCAAGTGTCAATGGGAAATGCGTGTTGTAGCAAAATCAGACCGTCCTCGATGGGTTAACATTAATGATTACTTTTTGTGTGTTTGGAAATGTAAGTTGATTGAAATTGATTTATTCAGTCTTGGTTGGAGTTCAAAGTTTATTGTAGTAAATAGTCATAACTGCATGGGATGGTCAAATGTATCATACGTATATTGACCATCATTTTGTTTATGAAAAGAAAATTTTTTTTTTTTGTTTGGTTGGTTTCATGCTCTCTCCCATAAAAGTTGAGTGATACTAATATACAATGGTGATAAAAACAGAGTAGTTGTAATACAGTAGCTTAACAGATCAATATCTACACTCAACTAGATTCTGAGAAACATTGTGAAGGATCTATCGTAGCAGTGCTTTTAACCATAGATGTGTTTGTGTGATATTTTTTTGGGCTGATGTATGTTTCACTGGCTGCAACATGGTGAAGATTAAACAGTGCACCAGCATCTATTAGGTCTTTATCCGTTACAGCACAGATGCAGCCAGTCAGTTAACTTTCAACAGGTTTTTCTTACCACTTCAATCAAATGTTGACTTATTTTGGCAGGAGTTGGAATTTGAGCAGCCAAAGCAAATAGCAAATGAGATCATGAAGCAACTGCCAGATTTGTCTACATTAACAAGTTCAGAGCTGCAGGTGAGTCTGTATTCAGGAATGTGACTAATATACCAGCTGTAAAAGTGGAAATTTTCGTAGTGTTGAATTTTTCACGCATTTCGCGCAACCGGACACCAGCTTGAAAATAAGAGCATGTGAATATTTTTGCTTGTCATATGTTTTGGTAGTTGATGTCTTGATTCCATGGAATTAAAAATAAGCGAAACTCATCTTACCCAGCTGAGCGTGAAAAGTTGCTCATGCGAAATAACCACTTTTACACTAATAGTAATCTCGCATCATCTTCGTGTGTTATCTATGTTTCGATTCTGAGTTCAATCAGGGCTTGAATGAATGCTGGTTACTCATGTACATGGAGAGGCTATGTCCATCTTTTCACTTTCATTTCATATTATTCAATGATCATGCAAAACATGTTTCAGATTTCTGTGAGTTGTCTTGTCTGATGAGTCCAGTTGTAGTTTGACTTCAAAGCTACTTGCGATTTGCATGTTTTGATATCATTATATTCAAAATTGAACCATTTTGTCTTTCGGACCGAGACAGAAAGCTCGAGATGACCTGGTCAGTGGCAGTCAAGGCCAGCCAGTGGTGACTTATTTCATGGATAGTCCTGGAGATCAGGACCTGGAACTCAAGAAACTTCCACATCTACTGACCGACATGAAGGTGAGATATGATTCTTGCTAACTTGATGTGAATGAAATTTCCCTGTAACACCACATTTGGTGAAACAAGTATTATGCAGAGCTCAGAAGCAGTTGTGGCTCATAGGCCCAGGGCCAGTAAAAAATGATGTTGGCCCATCAAATGTCACAAAAAGCTGATATGTTGGTGAAAACTAAAATTCCAAATGGATAGATATGCTTCCTTTTATTTAGGACCACTTCATTTCTTTTTTGGACCACCAAGAAAATGTGGAGACGTATCTTGGAACACGAAATTTGTTTTTCAAGAATAACAACCATTGCACTGGCCTTTAACCATTGCCGTCTGGGTGTTGATATCCCCCTCTGCATCAGAATTGAGACTAACTGCAATACAATGAGAGCCACTTCGATCTCCCCATAGATCATTGATGTCAACAGGGTATTGTGAGTAGTACGCTTAGTTTACATTCAGGGTAGCGAAGGCCTTATCCAAAGGCTACCATTTTCACTGGAAAGCATGAGTCGTATTTTTCTTTGTCATTTTTCCTCTGCTTTGCACGTCTTTGTGTTTTTTTACGTTGTTTTTGTCTGCTGTTTTCATCCAGGTTGGCAAGTTCAACTGCAGCAATGACCAAGCACTCTGCGATAATTTGTACATTGGCAACAAGTTGCCAAAGGTGGCGCTGTTCAGAAGGGGAGGAGGATATGAATTTCATCATGGTAAGATAACGTTATAATCATCATGTTAAACAATTACATTTGATAGAAATTACTTCAGATTATGTGGTGACATACAACAAAGTGACAGTAATGCAGGCAATGGAGAGCTAAGTGTGGATGTAATGATGTTGTAGCAATTTGTTCTCGTGTCTTTCTGCATGCAAAGTTGAATATTTACAGAATTGACTAGGAACCGTATCCGGGAAATTACCCCCAAAGTTAGGGTTAGGTTTAGGGTTAGGTTTAGGGTTAGGAGTTTGGGTAAGGGTTAGGATTAGGTTCAAGAGTAGGATTACGGCTAGGGGAAGGGTCCGGGGTAATTTCCCAGGGGTAATTGCCCTAGACCCCTAGGAACAACACAGATATTGTAAACTTTAATGTCTGTGTGGTAAACAGAATGGCACAATGAATATTCAGAAGTTGTGACATGTCTGTACTTGAATTGCAGGGCGACTATTTGCCCAGGACATTGCAGCCTTTGCCAGGAATGGCTTGAACTCCAGACTACGTGTCCTGGGTCCCAAGGATTTCCCAGACCCAGTCATCAGCAGCCAGGAGCCATGGTTTGTGGACTTCTTCTCACCGGTGAGTTCTGGCTTCCCTCTCAACTTCTTTGGTTTGTTTTGTAAATATGTTGGTCCCCTGCCAGAAATCCTCCAATACCGTCATGTATTTGGGATACAATTGTAAATCCTGGATTTCTCAGTGAAATTTCACTTTTCTTGGCAAATCATGTCTTCATTCTTAACTCTTCAGCAGAGCTGCCAAGTATTGCTTCCTGTAATATGAAGTATGATTTGTCGTTATCAAAGATCAGAAAATGTACAATTCAAATGAAAAAAGAAATTTCTTAAATTTGATTGAGCATATGCTTTTTATTATTATTTTTTTTAAAACCAAAATATGGTTTTGCATTGTGTATCAGCATAATGTTGGTGTTTTTTTTTTTTTTATACTTTTGAGGTTGTCAGCTCTGCTTCAGGTCCCATTTCAGTTTTGAGTATATCATGTGCCTGGGACCTCCATTTGACCACCTGTCAAAGAGATAAAATCTTTTGAATGTTAACAATAGGAAAGACATAGTAATACCTATTAGATTGTAGTGAACCCTAAAAGGACAAAGTAATGATTGTAGGGCATAATAAAGCATATTAGGGGATAATAATGCATATTAGGGCATAGTAATCATATTATGGCATAGTAATGCTTAATATATTGCATTAACAGTTTCATACAAAGTATGTAAGATGAATGCATGGCCCATAGTCTTCACATAGACCCATAGCATAATTTCCCTGTTGCCATGACTCTAATGAGAGAATTCTTCCTCATCTCCATCCCAGCACTGCCCCCCCTGCCGACAGCTCCTCCCAGAGATCAGGAAAGTAGCCAATCAGATGCCTCACATCAACTTTGGCACGGTCGACTGCACCACGCACATGCCGCTCTGCAACCAGCAAAACATCCGCTCCTACCCTACCACCATCATGTACAACAGCTCCAAACCACACATGAATGTGGGCTTCTCATATGCACATGTTCTCAGGGAATTCATTGAGGTATGTCCCCCTGACTAAGCTTTAAAGTGTCCAAGATATGTTCTGGACATAAGGTTGACCTATTGAACATTTTATGCAGATCCAATCATTGGACCAGTAATCAATTATCTTTCACTGTTGTAATTGTGTTTTCATGTGTCCTTGCTGAAGCTCAATGTGTTAGGGCAGCTCTGGTGCTCCTAAAGGTCAGATTCTGTTGAGATTTGAAAGTGCATGAGTTATGAACACAGCTTTAGTCTTTAAAAGCCAAGCAACAGTGTTTGAGAGTTACATGAATGATGTGATGCCAATACTTCCTTGAGTAGAATTCAGTAATACCATTTGATGGGATGAATAATGTGTGTTAGCTGCAGTGAAATGATATGAATGATTTGCAGAACTCAGCAAATTAAGCATTATGTGTTGTACACTCAGCAATGGGATTTTCACTGGTTAAAATCTGCTTTCCATTGGCCGTTTTAGGACACCTTGAATCCCAAGGTCGTGGCACTCTCGCCCTCTCTCTTTGACGACCTTGTGAAGAATCGAGGGCGGAGTGACGTGTGGTTGGTGGACTTCTACGCCCCTTGGTGTGGACCGTGCCAGGCTCTCCTGCCAGAGTGGAGGAAAGTAGCCAAGGTAAAACAACTTTCTTTTAACACATTTGTCCTCACAATAGGCATACATGGTACATATGTATACTGGTATGTCAGGACCACAGTTCTAGCAAATAGTGAGATACAGTGCTGCACCAGTCAAGCGGTCTGTCATATTCATATTAAAAGGTCATTCGGGATGATTTTTATGATTTCACATGATGTAGTACACATATCAATAGTGTCGTATGTGACCTTGCATCACAAAACCAACAAAAAGTTGCCAGACATGGATATTTAGTTAAGAGCAGATTCTGAAAGAGCAGACTTTAAGCTTTAAAATGATGTATAACTCAATTAAACTGGACTCTCTTAACCTATCTAAATATTTTAAAGTATAGGGGCTATTCAAGTGCTTAATCTTTACGAAGCCATGCTAGCTGTGAATAGAACGGAAAACAGGATGTAAACCACCGGAGCAATAACAATGAAGGGATTATCAGATTAAGCTGAAATTGAGCATGCTTTATTCATGCATTCTATCCATGATTGAGGCCAACTTTCAAAGCAGTAGCATCATCCTTTCTAAAGTCATTAGAGTTGAAAGTGAAGAGTGTGTACAGGGGATTTTAAGAAATGAAAAGGGGATTCTATAACTTCTTTAGACACACCTACTGTAATCACACTATTCTACAAGAAAGTGATCAAGAAAAGCTGCTAAAAATGCAGTTTCCTGTTTGTTTCATGATCCCAAACTCTACCATAGTGTCTAAGAAGACTTGCTCTTTCAGAAAATATGAAAAACTCAAGATTGGCGAGGTTGACCCATATCACCTATTTTCAGTCCTCACACAAAATCAGTGCGTGTGACTTTTTGTTGTTTTTGTAATGCAAGGTCACATATACAGATTTGTGGAATTTGTTGTGGTTCTTGAGCTGATAAACCAATACTCTGAAAAACCCAATATGCAAGACACTTGGCTGATGACATAGGAGGCTCACATATTCCAGTGATGTAGCGATATACATTAATTCCATTACAATGCCTCTTGCTAAACAACTTCACCTGTGTAGAATTTATGCATGCTTTCTTCTCTTGTTCTACTTCCGTGAACATCCAATCATGCATTCGTATGTAAAGCTACTATATCATCTTCCTTGTTCATTGTGATTTGTAATGAATTTGGAAGAATTCTGTTCCTCATCCCAATCAATGTAAATTCTGAAACAGTGTAACCAGTATAACTAATTTATAAATGTTTAAATGCAAAAGTCTAAAAAAATCAGCCAGAAGTCTCCTTTCAACTTTTAGCTTGTCCATCCATCCAGACTTTGTGTTTGTATGATAGCTTATTCAGTGTTAATTGGATTAAACAGCATGGGTGGATTCAGTGAAAATTATTTCTGTTTCTTCGTAAACCCTGCCCCCAAAAGAAAAATAAACATAAACACTTATTTCTGAAGGTTCTGCCAATGTGGAATATTTCACAGTATTGAAATTTCTACAAATTTTGCACTTTTTTGAACTGAAGCAAGCATAAAGAACACTTTGATATCTTGAGTAAAATGTCAAAATATGTGCAGAATAAACTCATCCACAAAACGAGAGAAATTCACTGGAATTGACCTGAGTGTAAAAAGTTGATAAATCTAAAGTTTCCACTTTTACAGTAAAATGGGGTAAACCACCAGTTTTGTAGTGTATGAATCATGCCTGTATTTTTATTTCACTGATCAGAAACTAAACGGCACAGCCAACGTTGGCTCAGTGGACTGCGTTGAGCATGACAGTTTCTGTACACAACTGAACATCCAGAGCTACCCAACTATCCGAGTCTACCCCATGGGACAGACAGGATTACATGGATTCAGGTGAGTGTTTGAGACTGGGGGCAGAGACTGGTGTGGAGATGAGTGTTAGGGACTTGTGTTATAGAGTGGTGTCATAGAGCAGTGTTATAGAGCAGTGTTAGGGACTGGTGTCAGAGACTTGTCAGAGACTACTGCAAGAGACTTAATGTCAGAAACTAGTGTCAGAGACTTGTGTCATACAAGTTGTGTCAGATATTAGTGTCAGACATTTGTGTCAGACACTGGGTGTCAGAGACTTGTATCAGAGACTGGTGTCAGAGACTAGTGTCATAGAGTGATGTCAGAGACTGGTGTCAAAGACTGGTATTGTAGACCAGTGTAAGAGGCTGGTGTCATAGACTGGTGTCAGAGACTGATATCAGAGATTGGTGTCAGAGACTGGTGTTCTAGACGAGTGTTAGAAGCTGGTGATAGAGAGACTGGTGTCAGAGAATTGTGTCATAAACCTTGATTACACAGAGCTTGAAAGCAAAATGAGATAGTACCTACAAAATACCAGTACTGGTGTTCTGTTGCTTTTTGGTAGTCAACTGCAGCTAGTGTAGCTGTATCAGACTGGTAACAAGAGTTAACAGGAGCCATTTGGGTACTCCATGAGGATGCTTTCATGCCATGATTACTTTGTTCCCTTCTCATTCAGCCATTTTGAAACATAATAGTCATGAAGAGAATACATGCTTTAAAGGTAGGGAATCCCATTTGCATGCCTTAAATGAAGAGTTGTGTAAATACAGTGGTATGTTGAAGAGAGTATCATTTTAGAAACTCCCATAAAGTATTGAAAGTGGAAGGTAACATTTAGTACATTTTTATTGACCGTTAGATTTTGATTTGAATTTTTTTCGGGGCTCACCGTAAATTCCAGTACATTACTAGGCTAGCTTTGCAGACCCATGCACTGCATGTGTGTCCATCATGTATATTTTGTAAAGAAAGTTCATCAAAACTTACAAACATTTCTATATACATTCTTGCCACGCACTCTATATGTTATTACATCAGCTTTTGTACTTTTAGATTGTGTTTATAGATGAAAAATACAGAAGACTACAACAAAAAGGCTTAAGTGTGGCTGATACACAGAACTACTGAGTAGTTGAGTTTTGTGCATTATTCAAATTGTAGATAACTGTTGACTTCCAAATTTCTCAGCAGTGACCTAAACAAGTCCCCTGAGGTTCATATTTAATGTTTTGCTGCATTTTGGGAGGTCTGTAAAAGGTATCCCCTACCTTTAAGAATGATTTACCTTTAAACATGCTGTGTTCATGTTTACTTGCCTCTGTGCGAGTCCTGCATTCATGGTTGCAGGAAAACAGCAGTGTGCAATGTTTGTGTTTTGTTGCCATTGGCTTATAAATAGTGCCTATGTCTGCTGATCTTGCTGGATTGTCTTATGTGCATCACTTGTGGACATTCGTCCAGTGATCTTCCCAACATTTCAGTTTGATATTTTTGCAGTAAAGATCTTTTTCGTAAAGTCAGTAACTGTAATGTATCATAACTCCTCAAATAAATCTGGTACTGGAAGGTAAGCACCTTATAGCATTCACTTGCTGCAAACCTCCATGGACACATGAAGGATTCAATTTCCCAGGGGCAAAGTCCGTTGTTTACCATTTCTTTCATCCTTCAGAAAAGAAAATGTGAGGCTGTTAATGTAGTGAATGCATGGTGAAAGTGAAGATTACTTGCTCAGTGACATAGTATAAAAATAATGAATGTTTATGAGTGCAATGGACAGAATATTTCATGAGGTGAAAGATGAAATGATCCATTCAACTCTGCTGTGCCTCGTTGAATGGATCAAACATTTCATCTTTCACTGAATGATGTATTCTGTCCATTGCACGAATGAAAAACATTTATTTGTTTTGTAAAACACTTAGAAAAGATTATTGTCATTTGATGTTTAATGAATTTAGGAAAAAAAAAAGAGAACGTGCGGGATCTGAGATCGAGAGAGTGCTCACTAAGCGCTTAAGGCTAGCCTGCTGTTGCATACACTCTGCAAATGCAAGCGTTTTACATGCGTAGTATGCCGGGCTTTCGGCATGCGTGCAATGGAGCAAATTGCATGGATTCAAGATTGCACGGTAAATGGAGCCATAATTGCACGAGTGATGACGTATTAGTAAAATGAGATGAATGATCAATGGCAAACAACCAATCAAATGACAAGGATCTATCTAGGTGTTATATAGATGCAGGTAGCACACAGATATGAACAAGAACTCCTGTCTCAATTTGTTGCACAGGAATTACAACGGCTGGAACAGGGATGCCATGTCCATCATGGGCTGGGTCTACAACTTCCTGCCAACGTCGGTGGAGACCATCACCCATGGCAACTTCAGGGACCTGGTCCTGAGGAGCACGGAGCCGTGGGTGGTGGACTTCTACGCTCCCTGGTGTGGGCCGTGCATGCAGTTCATGCCCAAGTTGGAGGAGATTGCCAAGGTACCTTGAAACCGCAGACAGAATTTTGTATCGAAAATATTTTTTTGCGATGAGCATACACATCTTATAGTGTACTGCCAAGTGAGGACTTTGTTATTGCTGCAATTACATGTCAGAAATGTAACTCATAAGCATGAATCACAATGATTTTCATGCAGAAAATTCCTACCTGTTTCCTACCTCCACAAAAGGTCAACATTTTTTGATCCTTTGCCGAGGTGATGTTCTTTAGTTACAAAATGATACAATGATACGATGATTTAGTGCAATGGATTTAACGTTGTATGTGCACCCAGTTGCAAGCACTTTGTT
Source organism: Diadema antillarum (assembly GCF_040938485.1). Classification (NCBI taxonomy): domain Eukaryota; kingdom Metazoa; phylum Echinodermata; class Echinoidea; order Diadematoida; family Diadematidae; genus Diadema; species Diadema antillarum. Next base: position 314,129 of record NW_027271013.1, on the reverse strand, counting down.
TGTGGTGGTGTAGCTTGTTTATACCTACTATCTGAGTGTGCATGCAGCCATTGCTTAATCATACATTAACCCATTGAGGACGGGCTGATTTTGCTACAACACGCATTTCCCATAGACACTTGCCCGAGTATACTCTGGATTCGTCCTCAATGGGTTAATACAGTGGACACCAATATTAAAAATGACTTTCCTCATCTCTGTTGTGTTTTCACAGGCAGTGAAAGGATATGTGAATGTTGGAAAAATAGACTGCCAGGTGTACCAATCCACCTGTAATCAAGCCAGCATTCAAGCTTACCCCACCCTCAGGATATACAGGGGTACAGATACAAAGGGATACTCACAGGTGAGTCTCAATGGTCAAGAGTTTGACCCCTTGTCACAACTTTCAGTGATTATGACAACTTCATTGGACTTACTCGGGTCCATGGAATTTCCTGCCTATGATAAATGCGTGACTACAGAAGAATTTACTAGGCATTTAGGAGCTTTAAATAGACTGCAATATATTTCAAATCCTACTTCTATCATCAAATTAAATGGCTTATTGTTATCATTGGTTTAATTTCACTTGTATTACTTGTATTACAACAGTTATTTAATGTGTATGATAAGTGGAATATCTTCACACTTACCTGTCTGTTTAATTAAGTTCTGTTTGTGAACTTTGTGAAAGAAGATATGTTTTGTTTATAAGTTATTTCCACATTGGCTTTGTTTGTTGGAGGGGATTTTATTTTTTAAAACCATCTAGATTTCCTTAAAGGGAAGGTAAACCCAAAGAGCAATGTGGATTGAGTGAAAGCAGCAACATTAGTAGAACACATCAGTGAAAGTTTGAAGAAAATCGGACAATCGATGCAAAAGTTATGAATTTTTAAAGTTTTGGTGTTGGAACCGCTGGATGAGGAGACTACTAGAGGATATGACGTATGAATGGACAACAATACAAAGAAAATATAAAGGAAATTCAACAAAAATTCACTTTTCTAGATTTATGAAAGCACAATGGACCAACCTCTTTCAGAAAGCAGGGGGAATAATTGCTACCCTTAACATATGTCAATATCAAGTTGATGGAATTTGTAATTTTCATGAAAAGTGGATTTTTGTAGAATTTTCTTTATATTTTCTTGGTATTGTTGTCCACTCATACGTCATAACCTCTAGTAGTCTCCTCATCCAGCGGTTCCAACACCAAAACTTTAAAAATTCATAACTTTTGCATCGATTGTCCGATTTTCTTCAAACTTTCACTGATGTGTGCTACTAATGTTGCTGCTTTCACTCAATCCACATTGCTCTTGGGGTTTATCTTCCCTTTAAAGCTTTCTACCTCTGATGCAAAAATGAGCTGTAATAGTATTTTACGATTTAAAACAGATTTGTTATGTATTGGAATTTGTGTATTTCTAATATCACAACCTTATTTGTTGTATGTTCTTGGATGTCAATATGTTTGTGTGGGTTTTTTTTTCTCTCTCTCTCTCAAATCTTGATTTGACAGCATTGGTCTGGAGAACATGTCTATCAGAAAGAACCGCAACATCTCATTCCATATTTACAACAAAAATTCAAGAGGAGACTAAATGTAAGTACCAGCATTTTATGTACTAAGATATAAACATGCCTTGTTTACCAAGCTGCTAATGTGTTTTACAGTAGGTGATATGTCTGTGTCTGTTTTTTTCCTTCCAAAAATGTATTATGTCACAATCTACTTTTCCACCTCTTCTTTGTTAGTGTTTTTATGCCTCCGCCACGAAGTGGTGCCGGAGGCATTATGTTTTCGGGTTGTCCGTCCGTCCGTCCTTCTGTCCGTCCGTCCTTCCGTCCGTCCGTCCTTCCGTCCGTCCGTCCGTCTTTCCGTCCGTCCGTAATGAATTTTGTGGACAAGGTAACTATCAAAAGCTGTTGAGGTATCCTGATGAAACTTGGCATGTATGTGTATTAGGGGGTGAAGTTGTGCCTATCAACTTTTGGGTGCATGTGCTCAAGGTCAAAGGTCAAAAGGTCAAGGTCAAATACATAAAATTTCACTATTTCCACCATATCTATGCAATGCCAGAAGATATTTTCTTGAAACTTAGTGTATACATGTATTACCCAATTTAGATTCTCTGGTGAAAGTTTGGGTCATGAGGTCAAAGGTCAAAGGTCAAAAGGTCGAGTAAAAGTATTAAAACTTCTTTTTTTTCTCTGTAAATTGGAAAATTGTTCAAGGTATCTTCATGGAACATAGTATATATACATGTACTGACTGGCAGTGATTATCTAGATAATGTAGGGTTCATGGGGTCAAAGGTCAGGGGTCAAAGGTCAAGTGCAACACTTCAAAATTTTACTATTTCCCTCATGTTCATGCAATGCCAGCAGGATTAGTATTTTTTTTTTTACACTTGGTGTATGCATGTGTAACCTAATAGAAATTCTCTGGAGAGTTTTTTTTTCTTTTTCTTTTTTTATTGCCTCAAAGGTCAAAAGGTCAAAGATCAAGTGAAACTGCTGAACTAACTTTTTCCTCCATATCTCGGAAGTGGCTCAATTTATCGTGAAACCTACTGCATATCTATGCATGTTCTACCTGAAAGTGATTATCTTATGAATTTTAGGGTCTAAGGCCAAATGAACATGGTAACAATTTACTATTCAGTACAGAAATTGCACTTTTTCTCCATACCGGTACCATGAAAATTACTCAATGCATAAATGTATGAATGGGTCAAAGTCAAGTTAAAGTCCTTAAATCCCCAAATACATGCTCTCCTATTCATCCAATTAAACCAAGTTCAAGGAAGGTGAACATTCAACACATTTCTGACAAACTTGTCATTTCAATATTTTGCCAGTTTTGTGAAAATGTAATCACACATTGTCCACATGGACTATCTAGACCTATTAGGAGAATCATGCATTATGGCGGAGGCATACCAGTCGCCATAGCGACATTTCTAGTTATATTTTGTTTTGTTCATTTCTCATGCTGAAGTGAAATTGCTTAAAAATGTTACTTTCTGTGTAGAAACATCTAAAATGCTGAATGTATAATGAAAATGATGATAATAGTGTGAAAATATGGTTCAGATGAAAATGAATGAGATTGCTTTTCTCAAAGTAATATAGCAGTTAATAATGTGTAATAAACCAAATTTGTATCAGTTTTTTCTTTCTTTTATTTGTAAACAAAAAGTAAAAAAAAAAAATCCATTCCAAGCGTTGTCATGTGAAGTAATTCTAATGAATGTTGGTCAAATCAGGCTCCTGCAAAGAGGGCCACAAAAGGACCTTATCGCCAAACTCCTAGCAATTTTTCTTTACTATCATAATCCTATTAAATTTACAGCCATCCATCTTTATAAAAGGGAATAAACGCCCCTGGATTATAAACCCTATATGTACCCAGGCAGTTTCCATAATCTGCTACGCTTTTTCCTGACCAATCGGAGATCAAACCAAACTTGACCAAGTGGTAGATTAGCAAGCCTACTGAGGTGTAGCAATGTGCTTTAATCCAGTAAGGAGGCCATGATGACACGGTCGGGGTGGTGGTGGTGGAGGGGGGGGGGGGGTGGGGGATTAGGAAATCTTTATTCTATTGATAGTGATAATAGTTTCTAGTCATCTATGCCATTTGATATATACAAAGTGTAAGACATTCCAGTGTGTGTGCCAATTGGTGAACGAACGGTTAATTTCTGCGCTCCCAAAAGAAAGCAGGTTACTGTAGATTTACTGTACATTGAGAGGTAACGTTATGGAAATGAAGTGGGCATCGTCGTCAAAGACATAAACCAAGTACAAGTTGTATGTATGCAAGTGTCAGCTCAGTTGGGGTAACATCACATGTTTTTTTTTCTCATTGTTTTCATTTGACAGAGTGCTGGACACAAAAAGGATGAACTTTGACCCTTGCCAGTAGTTTTTGCAACCTCTGCCTCTTCCAGTGGGCTTGAAATGCACAAGATCGTATTTTATGTATAGATATTGGTACGTATGTATTGACATAGCCAGGGAATGTGACTGAGAGTGTTGATTAAATCAATATAGTGTGAAGGGACATGCAGAATGAATTGAATGATAGGAATGCAATTAGTAGTAGTAAAACTCAATGCCATTATGACATCATGACTACATTATTAAATATGTACAGTGTACTCCCATTATAATGAACACGGTTACAATTAAATTTCGGTTACAATGAAGTAAAAGTACAGGCTGCATCATTATCCGCTCTATGTTTTTTATTGTTTATTTGTTTGGTTATAACGAAAAATGCCAGTCCTGAGAACTTCATTATAATGGGAGTCTACTATAGTAGAATATTTGTGACCCTGCACCTCAAAACAAACAAAAAGACATGAATTTTAAGTTAAGGCCATATTCTGAAAGAGCAGACTTCAAGCTTTAAAATGATGTATAACTCAAATCAAATGGACTCTCCTAACCTATCTAAATATTGGAAAGAAAGCACAAACTCAGGAAAAGTGTGAACTGAGAAAAGCGGCTCTGAAGTACAGATGTACAGTGTCTATTCAAGCACTTAATCTTTACCAAACCGTGCTGGCTGTGCGATGAATGGGACAAAAACAGGAAGTAAACCACCAGAGTAACAACAATGAAGGGATTATCAGATTAAACTGACATTAAGCATGCCTAATTAACACATTCTGTCCATAATTAATGCCAATTTTCAGAGCCGTAGCACTATCCTTTCAAAAGTTATTAGAGTTGAAAGTGAAGAGTGTGGACGAGGTTTTTCAGAAATGAGAAAGGGATTCTAAAGACACACCTAATCACACTATTCTACCAAAAATGTTCGAGATAAACTGCTAAAAAACACACTTTCCTGCCCGTTTTATGATACCAAATTCTAGCATAATGTAAAAGAAGACCCGCTCTTTCAGAAAATATGAAAAAGTCAAGTTTGGCTAGGTTGACCCGTTTGACTTATTTTCAGTCCTCACGCAAAATCAGTGTGTGCGACTTTATGTTCGTTTTGAGGTGCACGGTCACATTTTACCTTGAGAAATGCTTTGTAATTCTAGGTCACAGAAGTAGCGCAGAAATTAAAATTATGTCTTTCATTCGCTAGGATTTCTACACACCAGCTTTTACGTGTCTGCTCATGGTGTGTTTTCTCATAGGTTCTAAGATTTGCAATTTATGTAAACTTCCTGTACTTTGTCAACTGTAAAGATTTGTCAGTGGTGAGTGTTTTTGTTTCTTTTTTTAATAAAGCCTATTGCCAGGAATGCCAATGAATGCTAAAGGGACACCATGAATGAATGAATTTGTGTAGATTTAAGAACTTGTGATACACTGGCCCAGTTTGCTAATACTGCCATAGTCATTTCTTTGACCCAGCATGAAAGTGAGCATGTAGGACTGATTGAGAAACTGCTTTTGTTTATATTTCATGCAGGCTGAGAGTTCACATTTTTAAAGCAATATGTATTAAGTGATATTCTCTCATATTGCTTATGAAACCTGGCTACTATCAAATAACAATTTCTTGTGTATGGCTTAATTTATTTATCAAATTACATAGGTTATGAGAGCAGTATATTAATATATAAAAGGGCAGTTAATAATACTTGATACAATTCACTGAAATTTAATTGTATTTTGACTGAGAATTGTACAAAATATTCAATGCCCAGTTTGTCATTATGCATGTTTTTCGACTGGACAACGTGATTGGCATGGTGTGAATAACCTTGAGCTTTATTACCACCAGACTCTGGAACTTACTTAATATCCTAATTCAATATTTTCCATCCCATTTTGATAGAATGTAGTATAATCAAGTTTGAGTATATTTATTATGGAATTTGTTTATAGGCGATTATTGTAACCAAAAATATCACTTTTATTAGTATTCTTGGTTGTAGAACATTTCATCATCTGAGACCCAGAAGGGCGCTGTCGTGTTCTAAGATTTGGGCATAAATAAAGATGAAATAATCAATTTTCATTAAATAAAAAGCTTATTTAATCAAAAGTGGTTACATTTATAAGCATTATTCCAAATATTGGGTAAAATACTGTGCACTCCCATTATAACGAACATGTTTCTAAGGAAATTTCGCTTACAACGAAATAGAAATTCGGGCGGCAGCATTATCTGTTCTATGTTTTTTTTTTTCATTGTTTATTTGTTCGGTTATATAATAACGAAAGAAACCTGCCGGTCCTGAGGACTTCGTTATAACAGGAGTCCACTGTAGCACCCTTATGGTTTTGATTCTTAACATTTTAAGAAAATAAAATAATTCAATATGGACATCATAATGTAGAGGAGATCAAGCTGTACAACGTGATACCAGTAATTCAGTAGGCCTACCCCCCCCCCCAAAAAAAAAAGAGATAACGCCCTTCTGATTCTCAACTGATGATTTGTGATTGATTAGCCTTCTTCCAACACCTCTATGCTGTTATTCGTAATACCAATCATGAATGAAGCCAGTTGATGCTGAATGCATATGCTGGATTGTGATTAGATGTGATAATGTGATTATTAATGAGCCAGGAGACATCTTAACCAGGGCACAAATCCTAAACAGTGTTGAGTAATCCAGTAATAGTCACTTTGACTGATGGAATGGCTCCATTCACCCACGAACCATCAGTGATCTGTATGATCTGCATGATATCAATGTATAAATGCGCAGGTATGCATTCAGTGTGGGTATGTAAAGGTGTACATTGTTTGGATGTACATTTGCGCATCAAGCATTTGGATGTCACATACATGTACAGTATATTCAGTGTATGAATGTACAAAATGTTCATACACATGTATGTGCATTCAGTGTGTGAATGTACATGGTGTACAGGTGTACATTTAGTGTTTGGATGAACATGTGTGCATTCAGTTTATGAATATTATGGCATACATTCAGTGTATGTCTGTTCAGGTGTATATTCAGCTGCCTTCATATCTGTATCAGTAAGTGCTGAGGCTTTACAACTTGAGTGTAACAAAATGAGCGAGTGGACCGAACATGGCAGAATTGAGCATTATGTGGGAAATGGCTTTATATTGAAACTTTATGACTTGTCAACTCAAAGGATGCCACACTTCATCCCTCTATTCTTCTGTGAATTGAGTGAAACCATTTCTCAAGTCACATAGAACTCTAGATTTCTATGAGATTTCTGTGAGATTTTCTTTGTTGCAATGCAGAATTAATCCATCAAGTCTCGTCTTTTTTTTTTAGAAATGATTTTTACCCTTCATTTGCTTGTGTTTCATGTGATAGTAGAGTACTGATTATACATGTTATTTTTTATCGAACCATTTGGTGTTCATAAATAATTATTTGGTTTGTTGAAGAATTTTCAAATTCAAATCATCAAATTGGCAACACATTTGAAATTTGAGTTTTTGATCCTCTCTCAAATTGGCAATTTTTAAAACTGTCATGAAAATTTTGTGCACATTCAATAGAGTCAACCAGCCCCGTGTTATCTTTTCCCAATATAAGATACACTGTATGCAGTAAAATTTAGAGTTGCCAATTTAATGAGTGGAAAATGATAATTTCTGCAGCAAAATTCTGTCGACTTGATGGGCAAAGGGGGACTGTAAGGCTGAAGTTTTGCAGATTTTCAATTTGGGTTCTTCTACCTTGTACTGAATGGCATACAAATCTATTATATTTATATTTTACAGAGCGAAAGCAAAAATAAACTATCTATGGACCAGAAACATGATCTTGATTCCTTGAATAATTTTTGTAACAGTGTCGTAATGAACTACTGTAAATGGCATATCCTTTGTGGGGGTTTTATTTTCTTTAATTTTGTGTGTTGGGTGATATCTGTGAATGTAACAACACATGAAAATATTAATACTGATTCCGACATGAATGCAACATACATATACGATGATTTCTATGGTTATTGCTGTACTCTGCAATGGTGAATTTAAGCATTCGCCAAATTGTTGGGAAGCCCTGATTCACCAAAAATTGAACTGGCTAAATATATGGCATACTAAAGATGCAGTGTATAAGATGGTAATTGAGACTTGAATTTTTACTCTGTTGTAATGAAATTTTTGTTACATCAGTGTATATAGATTTTCCAATTCATTCGTTTTTTCATTCAATTTCACAAATTTTTACTTCAATTTCGTCGCAGGATGTCGGGAATAGGCCAATCTTACTTTCAAATCGTCTTTCGTCGTTCATTTTCAAAACAGCAGGATCGATATCGTCTTTTGTCAATCATTTTTGTTAAATTTTCATTCATATTCGTCTCATATCTCTATCTGGTGTGATTTCCCAGTCATTCATGTATTTTGTTCTGTAAGGGCGGACGTCCACTTGGGTGCGGACAAGCCCCGGAAGGGTTGCGGAAGCAAATTTTGTTATTTCGGCATCCTGTCCGCGACAGACGCGGAATAACTTTGTGAATCGGCTTGTCCTGGGACATTCCTAGGACTGTCCGCGGACTGACTGCGGACTGACTGCGGACATTCCTAGGAATCACTCCGGAAGAGCGCGAAATACCTCGGAATATGCTAATCGTAGGATTACACCAGGAATGAACGCGGACAATCAGGATGCCTTCCGGACAACACAAGTTAGGCATGCGGACAAACTGCGGACAATACCAGGAAAGTGGAAAGGTATAAATTTGGCGCTGACTTTGACTTTTCCTCATTATTTTGACTGCTAGCCGTCATTGATGCTCCTGTTGTGCTTCCGCAGTAGCGGCTGATATTATATTAATATGATTGGTCAATATTATTTGATAAATGTGACCACCAAAAGTCGAAGAATAGGATTGTCTGCATGTCGGCTGACGACTCATTTTTTTTTTATTTGTGTCATGTGGGAGAACAATTTTTTCTCTGCCTACAGTCACATGGATGATATTCGCAAACTGTGTACTTAAATATATACACTCAGCAAAAAACAAAACAAAAGAAAGTCAGAAATTTAACACTTTTTCGAGTTCATGAGTTATTGCTTTTTCTCTCATTTCACTTGAATTTTGAAGTGACAGAAAATTCTTCATTTTCCTCCATCATCTTTAGCTTTCATTGTTATTTTGGACTTCAAAGACATTACATTGTAATGAGACCACATGTATATCTTTGCAATTGAATTCATGCTTTTTAGTGTGATGAATTTGTCTTTTGTTCTAATATGTTGTATCATTAGAAAGCATTTACATATGAATAACAACTTGTTCATGTTTATATAATACATTAACATTTAGCCAAAAATTCTATGCTTTTTTTTCTGAGTGTACTTCCACCTACTTTTGTGATTTTTCAGCTGGGCTGTCACATGGGACAACCTAGTTTGTTTGCTAATAAAATACGAAAACAACATAAAGGAAAATGTACTATAGTAAGTAATAGGAACCAGGAAAGTCACTCAGATGAAAAGTAATTTCTGAACAGATCAAATCAAAACAAACTTACTAGGAAGTTAGGGGGCTGATTTCACTTCTTTCTGGTTGCTTTTGGCACAGTCTCTACTACCTTCTTCTTTGCCTTCTTGGACCGGAAATTCCTTAGATTTACCTGTTCTTCATCACTAGACGAAAGGTGTGCCTGTGATGGGGATATTTGCATGGGGCCTCGCCTCCCTTCTTGCTCATTTTGCGTTTCATTGGCATGACGCTCACGGAAAGTGTCGACATTTTCGTGTCTGGATCACAAAATTTCCGCATCGGTTCCGGACACTTGCATATATAGATCCGCATCGGCTCCGCGCTGTCCTAAAACATTCCTGGTGTCTTCCGCTTTCATTCGGGAAGCTTCCCCACACCGCGGGATTCTTTCCGGAGCGTGTGCGGAAGGAGCGGAAGGGTTCCGGACAAGCGGGACATCCTCAGGACATCGTCAGGACAAGTCGCCGAAGGTGTCAGGAAGTTCATTTCCGCGTCCAAATTTTGGTCTCGATCAAAATTTGGACGCGGAAATTTTTCTCTCTCCCGAAGGTGCGGAAACGCCCGGACATGTTTAGGACAGTGAGCGGACACGTTCAGGAACGTGCGGACAGGTTCCCGAAGGAGTGCAGAATACCAAATTTGCATTCCGGGGCTTGTCCGCGTCTTGTCCGCGCCCTAGTGGACGCCTGGTCTTACCGTTCACATTTTACATTCAGGAGTTAACATACACACAAGTGTCTCCCCCCCCCCCCCCCACACACACACACACACACTGAACCACAGATACAGACACACACACAAGCAATCTGAGCACACACTGATACAAACAGATGTACCGTCTCGCATACGACAACATCTGGCTAATTTGAATGAAAAATTCATGAAATTGTGTGAACAAAAACGAATTTGATCTTCACATTCTGCAATCCGTCAGTGGGAGGGATGAATTTGAATGACAATTGACGATTTTGAATGCTATGTCTTTGAAAATGTTTGACGAAAAACGAATTACAATGACAATTGACAAAATTGAAGTTAGGATTTGCATTCCACATGCTTCTCGGGACGAAATTGAATAATAAATCTTTGAAATTGAATGACAAAAGTGCGAAAATGGACGGGTAAACCTATATTATAATGGAAGTGCACTGTAATGTTTCATGAAGTTTTGCCTCATTGGTGTGAGAAGAAAGCACATCACACTACTGAAAAAAACAATCTAAGAGAGTTTCTTCAACTGTATAAGCTGTTATTTTTGCGAGGATTTAATTTTCACGAATTTTGCAAATCACCGTTGGGCCGTGAATTTCAAAAGCAAAAATGTCACCATGCGCTAGGGCAATAGTGCACTTACGACAGCCTCAGTGTCAATTCGTGAAAACAACGTCTCACCAAAATGCCTGTGACATCATTTGCGAAAATATATGTACGCAAAATATAACAGCTTATACATTGTACAGTATTATAGCTAAAAGGGATGGTAAAGTTTTGGTTTAGGTGGGGCTGCAAGTTTCCAACTTTTATTCTTCTTTTTTTTTTTGCGTGTGTTTGTGAGATAATGAGAAACCTCTTTTAATATGAGATATGAAAGAACATGTACATGTAATTCTTAGAGGAATTCACAGTTTATTTGATGAAACTTGGTCTTCAAATGGCTGAGATATCCAAAAAGCGATCCTAACAAACTGTGACAGGCCACAACTTTTATTAGGATCTCTTTGTTTTACCTTGTATTTGGATATCTCAGTCATTTCAAAACCGATTTTCATCAAATAAACTTTCAATTTCCCGTAGAATAGTATGCTCTTTAACATTTCATAGAGTGGTTTCTAAATATCTCACCAAACATTACAAGTGGAATCCTCACCTCAACCAACCATCCCTTTAAGTGACAACGTTTGTATAAGAAGTGACAAATCAGACAATAACATCTCCCATTTTGACACCATTTATTTCAAAGTGTTTTTTTTTCATATATTACATTATTATCTAGTAACCAGAATATATATACACAACTGCATTATATATCTTTTTTTAATCTCCATTGTTACACAAGGTGTTACTCATTGATAACACCAATCCATATCTACAATTAAACAAATGAAAAAAAAAAGAAAAAAAAGATTACACAGAATTACTCGAGCAGATAGCAGATATAGGCCCTTTTTCTTTCTTGCCCTATGCAGCAAATTTACACACAAAAAATACACCAAATTAATACATAGATCAAAGATTACAATATGAGCTTAGCATACATATAAAAATGAACACATATATATACTTAATATTCATTTAACGAACAAAGAAAACTTTTGTGTCATAAAAACAGTGCAAAGCAATCAAGAAATCACACTGAGATTCTTCAATTGGAACTCAAACACGAAACATGTAAACACAGCTTGGCATACACAAATTTGCATGATTCTTCTACAGATCTGTGAAATGTGTGTTGGACAGGTTGACCAGAAGTCGCAAGGAATAACACAGACAAGGAAAAAACAAAACAAAACAAAATAGAAGAGATAATTCATTGTCTCTGAGAATCAAACCAGTGACAAATGTCGTATTTTGTATGGAACAGTTGAAAGAAATGTAAATAATGTAGGTTTTACTGAAGATTCTGCATCTGTTTTATAAGCAACTTGAAGGGATATACAAATGTAGACCAAGATTGGTGACAAATAGTCACTTTAAAAAAAATGGTTCTGATTCCTCCTTGTTCTTGGTGTGACTTTACCAATAACCGACACAAGATACGGAAGTCCTAAGTCTTTGGTGACAAGTAAGAATCGTAAGCGGACACAGCGCACTGCGCTAGTCTTAGAACACAGACACAGTTTAGATTTATGGCCCTGCTGAATACATTAATTTCCATTGACTGCAAGCCACTCATATCGACAAGCAGCTTTGACTATCCACTAATAAGAACTACAGGGATTCAGGACTACTGCATGCCTGATGCTTCAATTACTTGTACAATCAAAATGCTCTTTAGACTAACACACAGCATCACATGCACTGGCTACATGTAGGCAAATAAAGATGAGACAACTCTGACGGCATCTGATTTTCATTCTTACTTTTCTTTTTGACAAGCTATGTTGCAACTGAAAACATTTGGGCTAAACTGGATAAATATCTGACAAAGGAAAAGTCAAGCCTGACCGACAATTCACACCCGAAGCCACAGTAAGCTTGGCCAAAATTTTCTGACTGAAAGGTTGCAACCTGCAATAAGGCATGGTATTGAAGTAAACAAGATTTACAGAGTGCAGTTTGACAAGTCTAGAAAGGCCACATGTTGTGTTTCCTGTTTATACACACATCACACTTCCCTCAGAGTAAACTGATTTAAGGGACTGTACAGTACTGGTTGAGGTGGGGATTCATGTTTTGAATATTCTTAAGTGAAATAATGAGAAACCTTTTACGAAATATGAAAGAGCATGTAATTTTAAGAAGTATTCAACGTTTATTTGATGAAAATTGGTTTTCAAATGGCTGAGATATCCAATAATAAAAGGCGACATGCCACAACTTTATTAGGATCTCTTTGTTTCACCTTGTTTTTGGATATCTCGGCCATTTCAAAACCGATTTTCATCAAATAATATTTTGATACCCCTTAGAATTGAATGCTCTTTGGCATCTCATAGAGTGGTTTTTGAATATCTCGCAAAACATTAAAAGCTAAATCCTCACCTTGACCAGAACTGTACACACCCTTCAAGTATGTATCTTTAAACATTTTTTTTTTCACACAACCCTGCTTTGTGATAAGGAGATAGAACACAATTCATCATTCTTTTTATCTCTGAACAACTCTCACAATTGAGACGTTTTGTGGGAGCAGTCTCGACGGAGGTGTTCAGAGGCTAATGAAATTAAGTCACTGTTAAAGAATTTTGAAGCTGGTTTGAAACTCCACACCCACTCCAGTATGACCACATTCCAGTCACACAACTTTCAGAGCTCGTGTGAAATGATTGTCCAAGCATTTAGATGAGTAATCACTGTGCATAGAGAAACTTGATAGGTGCAACCTAGCCCATATCTTCTTCAACTGCATACATACAAATAAGACAGTTGAATTTCATCAACTTGTGTTTTAAACTAAGAAGCATTTTTTGTTATTTCCAAAATGCAGTGATCCATACCCTACTTGTGTTAATTTGCATCACATAATTCTTGTTGTGCATGAATCTTGCATATTGTACACTGTGACATGTACATGTACATGTACATGGAATACAGCATACAAGGTGGAGATACTTGTGTTTAACACGACTACTTAACAGAAACTGTCAAATATGCTTCAAACAGATTACACATGTACTTCAGGCTGCTCAGCTTTTGTTCACTGCTCTTAAAATAAACAGTCAACTCTGCACAGGTTGAAGTCAGTTGAGTCAATTTTCACCTAACATCCAATGATTCCCTTGATTTCAATGCTTATTCTCCTGCCACACTGACTCAGTTAATCCAGGGCTGACTGGATGTTCCACTTCCTAGGATTATACAGCATAGAAAACAAGATATCAAACTTGCTTTTTCTCACCACAGTGAAATCTGAATCAGCAAACTTTTAAATCCAGAAGGAAGTCTTGCAGACCAGCTCAAGCTCTTCAGTATCTTCAGTTTATTGCCACACTGATTCCAGAACAAAACTTTTGCTTCAGTCTGACAGATGGCATATGCAGCCCAACTCCACTCTTGAACTCCACCACAGTATCGCAAAAAGGTCACTGTGTCAAAGGTCAGAGCCTCCATCTAGCACTAGAATCAGAACTACACTTCCACGCATTGAAAGGTCCCTTTTTTGTCCTGTCTTGTCCCACAAATTGATTGGAACACAGTATTTGAAAAATGATGTCTTCCTAATCATGCGTGATCGCCATGGCAACACGGAACTGCTCTAAGAAAACATTCGACTCCCTGATGTGACGGCAGGTTTGTACAAGGCCAACACCTCGTCCAACACCCAAACATTGTATTCTCTGCTCTTTCCCAGCAATCAAGGTACACATGCTTCCTAAGGATATATATATAGACACTTTTTTGTGTTTGTTTTTGTTTTCAAATATCAGAAAACAAATATGGGACAGTTTACAAAGTGAAAGACAAACTGAGGTGTAAAGATTGTAAGCCACACACAACAAACAGCTACTTAGAAGTAGAGGGTGGACAGAAATATGACCCTTTGAGAAACAGTGAAAATGACGATATATGGTTGTGGTTTTAGTCAACACAGTCTTTTGGTTTCCGTGATATTAATGCCTGGTCATTGATTTGGAATTTATACTAATATATATCTTCGCCATTTCATGCCTAAATATATAAAATTCATATCAAGTACATATATCAGGTTTTCTGAGTAATCTAATACAACAGTATAATTGGAAAATGAATAACACCTACATGGGAATGTATACATATATTACTCTTATCAGTCTTGAAGCACATTCTTTAATCATTAAGTCTCTAAGTGCAATCTAATAAAATACCTACCTGACATCAACATAAACACATGTATATGTGAATATTATCTGCGCTTTGCTCATGATATTCAAAAATGAATGAACAAATATTACTCAAAGTAAAAAATACCAATTACACGATATGAACAATTTTAAAAATCCATCTAAAACAAAAACTAAGGGTTTGCAACATCATAATCTAGCAATGACATGATTTACCTTCAGTGAATAAGTAAACATGGAAACATTCCAGTGGTACACATAATCTGTTATTATGACAGTCCTCTATTTACTGCCACAGATTAATGTTTAATATGCATTGCCTTCATTTATGGAATAAAAAAGTAGTCTTTTTACAACACTGATTGAAGAATATTTTCTTCATCCTGTAAAAAATATACCATCTTAAGTACTGGATTCATCTAACACTTTGTTGGCACTATAAAGTTTAAAAACTTTTGCTGACATGATGAATGACAAAGTGCATAATAAAAAGTCCTCTCACACAAGTTTGTCTCACATCGTAACTGAGCATGATTTGTTCTCATTCGTACAGACCAACATTCTCATCTCCTCCAAAGCTGAGTAAAAGCATCTCTCAATGCACCAAAGATCCGAGTGTGAAATGATAAAGCCCCAACATCACCGCAAAGCTTTCCTTACAATTCTCTGGGACACAGCTTTCTAAACAGCGCAACAATAAGTGTTCATGTGAAAGTATCTTCTGACAAATTTCTTTTTCAGCAGCTTATTGCATCACTACAAGCATTAGGGTGCCTAATCCGCCTAAGGGGAAAATCAAATAAGGAATATGAGAGAGTGATGAGTTAGCTGGTGTGCCTTTTGACACTCACCCACCCCTAAAGAGGTACCTTGTAGTGATCAGTTTTCTTTTCTGAACCATTACAGCCTGACATGCAGAGAGGGAACACTTTAAATTGAAATACAAAATATACATTTAATCATCTCATATCTTGATGTTCCCTCCGCGAATACATTATCAGAGTCATTTACTTCAATATTTGTACAAGCTTTGATCGAGGTATCACCATTTCCTTTTAATAACGATTGCTATCATTGATACATGTGTGTTGCTTTAGCAACACCATCAAATATATAGTATATATAAAAACTGGACTACACGGTTGGGTGATTTTCACCCCAATCTGGTATAATAAAGGCTATACACATTTAATGCTGGTGTTATACAAAAGTGGAAGAATAGATTATATTTCTTCTCTCTTTCTCTTTCTCTCTCTTTCTCTCTCTCTGTCTGTCTCCCTTTCTCTCTTTTGTTTCTATCCTGTATGTCTCCTTTTGATTATTTTCCATAATCGATCTAAAGATCCTTCAGTCCGTATCCTCATCAACCGCCAAGAAATTTTCTGAGCAAATGGGACTTCATCTTTCACATCATAGCGCAGAACGTACGAGGACAATTCACAATGACCAATACTGGTGAGGTTTAAACACTAGGAGATGGAATTCACTTGGACAAACACACAGGTGGCACTCACATCTTAACAGAAACCAGTCTTGAAACTCTTTATTCTATCCTTCTCTCATTCTCCAACAACATATGAAGAGTTTTATCGCAAAAGGAGCTAACTCCATTCTGGCTAAGTTGAGATATTTGCGACTAAAGCTGCTAAAACAAAAAAAAAATAATTTAAGATAGAGGATGCTTTTTATAATACTTGTAACTTCAAGAACATTCCTTGCATTGTTTAGAGGTGAGTATCACTTTAAAGGTTTTGTTTTGCAGTATCTGATGATGGATTTGACTTAGAATGTTAAAAAATGGCGATTTTAGTCCACTTTGCGATGAAACTCTTCATATCTTTGCCACTTCCTGTCATTCTGACTTTCTTCAATATTTTTCTCACCGATTCTCTCACCATGGTTTTCTTTTAGCCTTCAAATGAGTTTTGCAGCTGATGCTACGACATGCGAAGCAGATTAATTCCTTTAAGCCCACACCTCTTGGGTCTCTGGAAGGATATCATAAGATCTTTTCATTCAGAGCTCCTCTCATCGACTTACTCTCACTTCTAGCTGCTGGGACTACATCTCTAGATTCATCCCCAGTTAAAAGACAAGGGATGAACAAAATCAGCAACGGGAGACACCACATTTACATCAAACACTCCATGACGGTACAAAAGAGCATAACTGCAAGATACTGTTTTATGATCCTACAGGTGCACTTTCCCAAAAGGAAAGATATATAATATACCTGATTTGTTATTCATCCATGCAGACCACTGATCTGTGGAAGTGTCTAGATATGTCATTGGTCCATTCATGCTATACAAACAATTGAAGCCGCTGTGCCACCATCTAACCATGCATACTCTATGGGGATTTGCACACATTTTCCAGCAGACTTTCACCAAGATCATGTGATGCCATGAGCTCTGTCTACAAATGTATGGTAATGTGCGTGGCAAGATGGCAGCACGGTGGCTTCAAAGTCATCGTCCAATGAGATATCCAGTTACTTCCCATAGAGATCAGTGGTGCAGACAGGAGGCATATAAGTATTAAAGCAACAAACACTGCAACACAGAGAGAGAGAGAGAGAGAGTGACAGAGGTGCAGAGAGTGGTATGGTGGTGGCAAAGAGAAAATCTCCACTCTTCTCTCCCTTCACCATCTTTGGCTTTGTGTGTGTGTCTTTGTGCATCAGTGGTTCAAAGGTTCATGTCACACAACACAGGGCTAGAAGCATCATCATACCGAGTACAGTTTTGGTCTACGCTATATGAAGACTTGAGCAATCTATCTATTTCTCAGACTTTGATCCTCATATCCTTACACACACACATAATAACTTTTTGTTTGGCAAGGAAGAGTATACTGCATAACTTCCTGGTCACAAAGGATCCTGGTCTACTAAACATTGGCCCTCTGATTACATTGGTCCTGCAATGTACATGTAGGCCCGGTCCAAGCTACTTAGGTCTGACTGTAAGGTACAGAAGCCATAATACTTTAGATATACATTTCAGCTCGGAGAGACAAATACTGTAAAAGTGGAAATTTTCGCGGTGTTGTAAATTTCGCGCATTTCGCGCAACCAGAAACTAGCGCGAAAATAAAAGCACGCAAATATTTTTGCTTGCCATACCTTCCTGTGCGTGATGTCTTGATTCTGCGGAATTAAAAACACGCAAAACTCCTCTGACCCGGCCAAGCGCGAAAAATTAGCCACGCGAAATAACTACTTTTACAGTACTCATTAGTTTCACTATTTGGCATGCTTGCAAGAACAAATGCAACATGTGCATAATTATTTGATGTGACTTCCCTTATCTGAAACACTCTGGTCCACAAACTCATATTACCAACGCTAGTAGCTGCTCTGCTGAGTTGATACAAATGGTGTTCTTAAAGACAGAATGAGTAAACGTTGGCACACTCTTGAATTTCACTCCCTGCAACTCTTTCTTGGCCTATCTGTCTTATTTGTGAAGCATTAAACTCCATGAAATGTTGTTAGCCACGAGCTTCGAGATGCTATTATCACTTAAATAAGGTTTTTGGTCTGATTTGATACTACTGCACTGCAATAATATGATTTGTTGCTAAAAGCAATCCGTGCATACTCCTTAATTTCTTCTGATGTATCTCACACTCTTTGTTTCTGTTGCTCTTTGTTTTATAGGTTTGTTCTTTCTTTCTCTCTCTCTTTCTTCATCTATCTGGTAGTTGGTAATACTCTCTACATAGAGATCATGTAATCCTATAAGTAGTACAATTGGATGACGGGTACGATCGTGCTGTTCTCATTGTGAAAAATTGCTTAACTTTCATCTTTGCATCCTCCTGCTTAATATGTGGTGATGAGAATGATCGAGGGTTTCAATTACTGTTGCTAGGATACGTGGATGACTCTCTCTCTCTCAGGGTGGGGATCATGAGCATCTTCTTTGCTGCCTCTTTAGCTGCTTAACGTTCATCTCTGCATCCTCCGGTGTAATATGTGGTGATGAGAATGATCAGGGATTTAAATCACTGTTGCTAGGATACATAGATGACTCTCTCAGTGTGGGGATCATGGGCTGTTCGTGAACATCTTCTTTGCTGCTTTTTTCTGCTGCTTTTCGCGAGCCTTTTGCTCCTTCTGGGCTGCTTTCTTCTCTTTCTCCACGATAGCCTTCAGCTCTTTTACCTTCTTCTTGAAGGTGTTCTTGTCGTTGGAATTGGTCACACCAAGCGTCTGTTGGGCAAAACAACAAGAATCAGTATGTACCATGTAATTTGATTCTGGCATTATCATCATCTTTATTAATAAATTTCATATCTTGTATCATTTTCATCATCACTACAGCCACCACCATCACCACCCCCTACCACAATCATCTTCATCCTAATCATCACTATTGTCATCATCATCATCATCATCATCATCATCATCATCATCATCATCATCATCATCATCATCATAATCGTTAGCACCATCATTATCATAAATATCACCATTGGGTGGTAAAAGGCTTAACGGTGCATCACATATTCTTTCTAGGGTACGTGTAATCCTTTAAGTAGTACACATATCACCGTTCTTTCCCTTGAGAATGGCGAGAACATGCTTGCCGAAACATCGGGATTGGGTAGGCCCTTTTCAGGGCCACACACTTACCCTAGAAAGAATACATGGTGCACCATTAAGCCTTCTACCACTCAACGTTCTACCGCCACGGAAGCTTTCAAAAATTTCAAATATCACCATGATATTAGCATTGCGTTGTCATTATATAATTACATTCATCTTTACCACAGTTGATCATCCTCTTGATTTTGATAGCTGTCCTCATTACAATTATCATCACCATAATAGAAGTATTCATTAATCATCACCTTCACATCCAGTGTCACCACTGACCTCATGCAACTGCCCTCATTATTTTCACCATCATCCATAATAATCACCATTACCACAGTACCACTAACAATCTCCATCAGTATTATCATCATCATCATCATCGTACCATCACTAAATATTCTTTCAGAAAGACTGTATGCTATTATCTACCAGTGTCTTCAATTACGTGACCTTCGACACTGACCTTTAACCTTGTTCCATCCAGTTGGAGGAGGGCCTGCCCATTGACCGAGTTTGCCGAGAAGTCGTTGATGTACTGAGCGAGGTTGTTGGCCATCAGCCACTGAGAGACGTGGGTGGTGTTCCAGTCCCACACCGGCCTGTCATCAATGTGGTGCGGCTTCTGCACAGGTTCATCCTGTGGCATTGTGGGACAGCATACAGCACATGAGGGAAATATACAACCAATGCTACAACAAAGTAAAAGGAGAATTATGGGGAACAAAATATGTCATAGGTCACAGTGGAGTGCATGTGCCCATAAGCAGATTTAGTTTTTGCATGAACTTTTGAAGAAGTTACATCCACCACTGCCCTTTGACACTACGAAGATGATTATGAGTACTGGTATGTGGTATTAAAAGAAGAACAGTGTATGGATGGATGGACAACCAACCTAAAAACATGATGCATCAAGTGATATGGAAATAATAATAAAGAAAAAAGAAAACATAGCAAAGTAACATTAGTATTCTATGTGTGGTGTTGGGTCAAACAATGCTAAGCCTAATCCCACCATTACTTTTTCTCATAACACAATGACATAAGCATCATAATATGATAGTGACACACTAGATGTGTTAAAACAAGAGATGGATATCAAAGTACGCTGTACAATGTAGTTTAGCCCTAATGCACATTTTGTAACGATCATTTGAGAGTGCTAAAACTTGAGTGCTATTGAAATAACATACTTTCCCCTTGCAACATCATGCCATTATGAAAACTTAAGAGTTCTGTTTGCATAATTTTGCTCTTCATCTTTCAAAGTCCATCCAAACACTGAGAGGATTTTCTCTTTAACATAATACAATCACACAATGGAGAGCACGAAATTGACATTCGACCCCTGCAGACATAGCAGCTCAGATAACGTACAAGGGAGTTGGAACCCTCTGTGGCTAGCTAATCCAGCCACGCCAACAATGAACTTACAGGGGGACCTGAGATGTTATATTTGCCCTTCTTCTTCTTCTTGCCTCCTCCATACTCGCTGGAGGGCATGGCACCGAGGTAATCCGTGGACGACGCTGCGAACTGGTGCCTGATGTCACCTGAGCAAGAGAGAAAAGAGACGAGAGATATGAACCAGCCCGAACGGAAGATCAGCTCCATCCTCTGCAGGGGCCTGTGAACCCAACATAATTCTAGCACCACTACGGACGCCCACATCCGCCCTGTGATCTTAGCATGAACTGACACAGAAATCTACATTATTGTCAGACAGCCCGTGTTAGTTCAGAATCAGCTACAGATTCGACAACAAAATCACAAGGTTTCCTCTGAACAGACACAGAGATCGTTGGAGTATTAGACAGCAAAATATCAAGCTTGTTTCAAATCTTCCAATTAATTTTTCATTTCATGCTTGCAGGAAAAGGAAAGCAAACAGATAGAAATTGAGCAGTGTGAAATAAAAACTATAAGAATAAGTGTTTACTCCAAACATGGTAAAATAATATCTACCACTAAACTTTAGTTGGGCTATCAAAAAAAAAGACAACTCAAAACAACAACAAACAGAGACATGTCAAAAACAGCTCATTTCATTCCTGGGCACTGGGGAGAACGTTTCTACAATCTTTTCTATTCCTTAAAAAAGGGGGAACAGCTATTCATTTTTTTCCTCAAACTACGATACATGGCAGCGGATCCTCGTGAGTATGGACCTTTTTTTGTTAGTTCATTCATCACGAGTGTGCTGGAATGCTTCAAATGCCCTTCCTTGTGCATCATAAAAATTTCGATGGTTTCAATGGACCAAGATGCTTATTTGTAATGAAATTATAATGACTTATAATGGTTCAATTCACTACAGCATGTTCACCATAATGGACACTATCTCTACACTCTTAAACAAAATTTTCTGTCAACAAGAAGGTATGGGGGGGGGGGAACGTGACACCTGTTGGGGTGAGGGAGGGTGGCATCTACCAAGACGTGTCCCTGCATACCTTTTTGCTCCTCATCATCGGACAGAAATGATGAGGAAGATGAGGAGGAGGACGATGACCACGATGATGAGAGTGATGACGAGGAAAGTTTAGGAGTGTGCGAGACAGAAGCACTAGACGCAACAGCACCATCTACGCCTTCTTTTTGTGTGTGTGTGTGTTTTGACAGAGGAAAGAAACATAAACACTAACAGATAGACAGACAGACAGAGACAAACAGACAGACATGAAAGCGCAATACATAACTAAAGGTAAGCAGCCCTCCACTGCACAACTTTCAAATTGAAAGTTAATCTGTATTCATAAATTCACAACATCAGGAAAAGTGTGTCATGTGTACATTCAAAGCTCCTCGTCACTTTGGTCAAAAGAAGAGTGTTGAATTTCAACTCTATTTGATATCAATGTTTTCATGATATTT
Organism: Diadema antillarum; assembly: GCF_040938485.1. Lineage (NCBI taxonomy): Eukaryota > Metazoa > Echinodermata > Echinoidea > Diadematoida > Diadematidae > Diadema > Diadema antillarum. The sequence continues at coordinate 291,758 of NW_027271013.1, read as the reverse complement.
ACATCAGTCTGTCTTGCAATGGAAATAAACCATTTCTATTGTAAGCATCAAACTGTCACCATAAGGAAGAGGTTTATGCTCTTTTAATCAAGGAACATTCACTCAAAATGTTTAGGAGTGCAATGATTTTGTTTTGCTTTGTTTTGTTTTTTCAATCCCGTGATGCAATGCAAGGGAGGGTCTACTACCTCTACAAGAGAACAATGGGTAAAAGCTAGAGAGACTTCACAAAAACTCACGCAAGATGATAAGAAACATAGCAACAAGCACATTCAAAGCTACCTAGAATTTAGATCAGTTTGCGAGTGTATAAAGAAGCATGGCACATAGCTACACTGAGGCACAAGACTCACATGTGGTAAAAGCGAGGCAAAGTATGTTAAACACAATGAATGCATTAAAGGCCAGCATGGTTTTTCTTTTTCCACACATTGTTAGGGAACGAAAAGAGCGAGGCTCTCAGCCAGAAAATGAAGAGTGGCTTGCATTGATGACTACATGTATCTATTTCTAACAATGGTTGAATGATAATAATTATATAATATGCCAGCTATTAAAAGAGATAAGATATCAAGAATTGATCATGGGAAAAAAAGTTAATTATAAATCTTTTTGTGTTATCACAGCTTTGTGCTTTTCATTTTACTACAGCAAAAAAAAAAAAAGGCAACAAAAATTGAGAAGACTGCACATTTCTCATGATTTCTACCAAGAAAATACAAAACTGGCAGCAGAATACATTTGCTTTGTTGTGGATTGTTTGTTTGTTTGGTGTTTGTTTGTTTTTGTGCCTGCTGCTGCTCATTAATTCTCAAACAAATCAGAATCATTATGCCAGATGATACAATATCGTATTCATTGCAGTATGAATCATTTTTAATGCATCATTCATTACGATACATAAAGTATGGTTGCCGTCTATTACCCACCACCCTGGGGTAAAACATATCATCCCAGATTAACAGAAATGCAGATGCGGCAAAGACGCTGCAGGCATTATAATCCGTTTGGCACCATTGATGGCAGAGGGAAAAAAATCAAGGAAATGTTAAGAGGAGATCAACGAAGCAAAGAAGCGCCTCAAGAATAATGGTGTTATTGATTCTTGAAGTCACAGCAAATATGAGTGACACACTTTGTGTTACTTAGAAAGCTCCTAAGGCACAAAATGAGCAGCAAAAGGGGGCATGTGATTAAAGTTCAGAAAATAAGCAATGCAAAGTTTATGAGACAGAGGGCAGTTCAGACAGAAGAAGAATCTTTTTGAAAGTATGGAGCTTTTTATGTCAAAACATTTTCAAGAATGTATAAACTTTGAGACAGAGAGCATTTCAGAAAAAAAAGACCATCTTTTGGAGAGTATGGAGCTCTGATATTCGAATATTTTCAAGGAATGTATACAGCTGTAGTTCATCAGGACCGAACTGATGTTGGCATTTAAAACAAGCAAAGCAAACACTAACATTCAGACATCCTTAAGACCTCTGTCACATCTCAAGAGCCTACCTTAGGCGGGGGTCTTAGCACCGCACCAAGCCCCCTTCGAGAATGGCTCAAAAACCACTTACACCTACGCCTTACATATATGCATCTGGGTATTTCTTCTTCTCTTCCGTTCTATTTTTGCTTTTTACACCTGCACCTTACATGTATGCATCTGGGTATTTTTTATTTCTTCTTCTTTTTCTTTTCTTTTCTCTTTTTGCTGGTTTTTCTATGCCATGTTTTAGTCATTACATGCACAACACAAATCACCCATTTGTAAGCTTTGCTTTTTTTGTCTTTTCTATCTTTCTTTCTTTTTTTTATGGGTTCTAACAGTGAGCAAGGCAATGCTCTTTAACATAAGATGACATTCATATGCAGATGGAAAATATGAACGCACACACACAGATGGATGGCAGATAGACAAAGCAATATTGAAACATAAGACAGGCATAAACACATGTAGCAGCTAAGACAGAGGCACAGTCTCTCCCTGCACAGAAGTTACATGAACCATGATGACACCATGATGGAAGATTATGCAGGTGTTTGGAGCTAGTCTCGAGCACTTGGACAGAAATTCATTCACACAAGGAGAGAGAATGGTAAAGGCATTGACACCAAGATAAATATATAGAAGGGGTACAGATGACACCCGGGGTGATAAATCAATCAATTAATTAATTGAAGAGGCCACATTCTAACCAGTACCTGAATGTGAGAGAAGGATTGGTTCGTCGTTTGAACTAATATTGCTCCCTTGGCTGGACAGCTCCGGACTCAGCTGGTGCTCGGGGGGTACGTCCACCGCCCTCTCCTCGTGCTGGTGCCTGCCGTGGAGGGGACGGGCAGAGACCAGACTCACCCCGACGCCTTCCGGTGAGGAGGAGGAGGAGGACTCAACCTGGGCACTTGTGTTGGGTTGTAACCTGGTAGAGGGATGGGTAGAATTTGGGAGATGAAGACAGCATTCGATATATCGTACGTCACATGAAAATCAGGAGTAATACAAAATGACGTCATGCAGCAAAACAGTTGTAGTCACCTAATACAATTAATGCAATTCAGACTTCCTTTCAGTAGAATATATCATCCATGTGTATAATTAAAATCAAATTGCTGAATAAATAATAACAAAGACATTGATGTGCATAACAATCCTAGTTTAGCTCACTATACATGCTGCCTTATTATCTCTCCAAGGTTCAAGGGCTGACCTACATGTATCCCAAAAGAACAAAGATATGTTTTGTGAAATGATGACTTACCAGTACATCTACATGTACATAAAACAAAAAGAGAGCAAAGTGACTTTAACCAACTGGACAATCAATGACAGTCAAAACATTTCTATCATACAGTGCCTGCCATGTCTGTTTGATTAAAATCAAATCAAAACTAGTGTTTACAAAGCATTGAAATCCCTCAGACTGATTGTAAAGGACAATCAAGCATATCAGACTGATAGGTCCGATACAAGTGTGTCTTAACCTACATGTACGTCCATGGTTCTCATTATTATGTGATGTTAATAGGACTGGCGTTAACCTGTTCACTTCAGAGATTCTGAAATCTCAATAGGTTTTTGCACAGGACCAACAAAGCTCCTGTGCACCAGGGGGTTAATCTGGGGGTAGAACCCACTCATCTCACCTTAGGATAGGCATCGCTGGTGGTAGGCCTGAGGAAGATGTTGGGGCGGGGACTGGAGACGGAGGAGTCTGGTATCCAGACGCCGCCGAGGAGGAGGAGAGTTGTTGGTCACTGCTTCCCTCTGGTTCCCTACAGAAAAGGATTATTTAAAGAAAACAAATCACCCAAACAACATTAGTTAGACACTGATCCAGATTACAGTCCTGTGGCAGATCACCACATTCAAAACTGACTTAAACTACTTTACATAGCATACAATTCTGGTGATGTCAGTAGCTACAACACATGATGGGTGCTGCTTACTTCTGGTCTACTAACAACAGTATGAAACAATGACACTGAGTCATAATCCATAATAATACATATATAATGATGATGATAATACTGACAATATCATGATAGGACAAGAAGAAAGAAAGATAGTGAGATAGAAGTATGAAGCAATGTGGATATAGCCATGACAAAACAAACAAAGAAGAAGAGATAAAAAAGAATAAAAACCTTATAAAATCCCCTTACCCCAAAGATGTCATGACGGAATTATTTTATCTATTTTTTTATTTATTTGGGTTTTTTTTAGAAATAAAAAAAGGGTGTTGTGGAAAAAGTTTGAGCAACTATGAAAGTTGGAGATATTAACATGATTTGGCAAAATCTGAGGTTAACAGCAAAATAGAATTACACATTTGACAGGAATGGGTGAAACATGGGATAAAAAATAACAGATATAAATAAAAGCGTGAAAAACTCTGTGAAAATAAAACAGCATAACATGAAGCAATGTGGATACATTATACAAGAAAATGTAAAGAACAGAGGTATGGGAGACGGGCAGACTGGTGGACTAATAGTTGAGAAAGAAGAGGAGTAAAAGGAAACAGGAATGATAGAAGAGGTGTGAATTTCAACATCAGAGACACGAAATAGAGTTGGGGAAACAATATAAGATTGGGAGGGAAATATACTGAACTTTTAAAAGGAACTCTAGTACAGCATGTATATTGTACATGTATGTAAATGATAAGCTGTTAACTGCAATGTGCTTTGCTAGACCCAATATTCCAAAATGGTTGTTACTTGTCCATTAAGAGGGGGGGAAATTAATGATCAGTGATTTTTGGAACCTAGCAAACATAGATATATGATCATTAATTGAAATCTAGTCTGTAACTAGCCAACACTTCTGACTTCCTACGGTTTACTCTCGGTCACAGACTTTTCTCCCAAGGTCTTCCTTTTTTTTTCTCCTCTGACCACCCCCCCCCCCCCCCCCCCCAAAAAAAAAAAAAAAAAAAAATCACCTGTGCAGAAGGTAATAATCTTCACTTTGTGCACATTAATAGCCCAGAACCAGGTCAGCGGTGCATTTGAAGGAAAACTCGAGAGAATGGATAATCCATCTCTCCGATCTCTTTTAAGACTCCAGGTGAAGTGTGATCATTTCCTTTCCTTTCCGCTGCAAAACGGCTAGCCTCAAAGGGCACATAAATACATTCCAAGATGGTTTCCGTAATGACTTCATTTCGGGACAATTAGAGCCAAGGGACGGGAATTTTTGCAGAACATGAAAAAAAACATCCTCACAGTTCATCTGATAGATGGGAAGGGATTAGCAGGGAGAAATGTATAGATTCTCAGTGCAGTCAACGATTTGTGACTTGCCAGATACACCACTAATGCCTTGACCCCGAGTGTAAGGCGATGAAACCAATCCAGCTGAAAACATTAGAAACTTTGCACCACCATTGTTGGCAAAAAAGAAGCCTTCTTCACTTCAAGCCAACATTAACGGGTAAACCATCCTGGTATTTGTGATGATTAGCACCAGGCCTATAGTTCTTGGAGGAGCTCCAAACCACAGGAATCTTATTAACCTCGTCCCAACAGGCAAGAAGAAGTTGGATTCCAACCTCCGTGTCACTCAATACTGTTCGGAATCTACAGCTGGGCAGCCTGACTTTGTGTCGGAATGTGGAAATTAGCAGACAATTGGTGCAAGATTGGTGTAAACTTGTGGCCAAATCCACAGAGGGTTGCTTGATGTCATGTATCTCTATTTAAAAACATCTGATCATCCAATTCTTTTGGTCTTCCAACACATCTTCACTGTTCTTAATCTTTACATTTGTGAAAAACAAAACAAAAAAACATTTACTATCCTGTAGATCTACACTGTATATGGCTCCTCCTTTCAGTGAGAGTCAATAGCACAGCAAGAGTCATCTTGCAAAATATTCAACTAATGCTGCTCCTCTTATCTCAATTTGTAAAATGCACTGAAACCAAATGTAATCATGGAAGTTAATTTACACATGGAGACGTACACTGTAGTAGCTGATCAAATGTGAACCATGCACAACGGCACACAAGTGAAAAATACTGCCGGTTAACACTTGCCCCATACATTTCTTACAGTGCATATAGTTCAAAGAAGCTGGCTAAAACACTCGCAATCATGCGGTTTATTTTCTTTGTTGTTGTTTTTTCATTCAGTTGAAGAATTCCTGGTTTCAAAAAGGTCGAGGTGTGAATCTAATTTAATAATGCATTGTTCCAAAGTTTGAAAGTTCAATTTAGGGATTTAAAAAAAAGTATAAAAAGAGTTGAATCACACCTTATGACACTGAACTGGCACAGATCACACAACACTGCCATAACCATAGCATATCTGAGTGGATATAAAGATGGTTTATCAACTTCCATTCACTAGAATGCTCTAAACAGAAAAAAACAAAACCACACAAGCTGGAGATTAGATACAAAGTAGAAGTTGGCTGCAGTACAAATTTCACCAACACAAAATGAGTTTCCTCTTCTTCCTCAATCCACAAAAAATGAAATATTCACAGAAAATATCACTGCAAAAGCTAAAAGCAATGTCTGATATTGATCACAAGGTAAAAGCTAGTAGCGCCGGTCCACAAATGGAGTCTGCACAAATACATGAACACAAGCTACATGTTTAAATTATTATAATTGGTGTCACTTATGAAACAAAGCAAAATAAAAATGTCTGAGACCTGCCAAAAATAAAAATGTCTGAGACCTGCCAAAAATAAAAGACACTCGCACAAATGAGAATCAAGAGACAGAGATGCAAAGAAAATATATATCAAGATTTAGAAAAATCTGAATACAAAGTCTAAACAATGACCACAACTTGGCACTAAAACTTGCAGATTAATATGAAGAATACGATGCAGTTTCTTAACAGCTGTAAGGGCAACTGTAACAACCCCTTTTAAACTTGTAAAACTTATCTAATCAGCTTGTTATTAAACCTATCCCTAAATCCCCTAAATTCTAAAGATACTTAGAATTGATTAGAATTTTACTTCAAGAATTCAGATCATCTTTCCACAAACTGTTGCATAACATACTAGCAAGAACTTTCTATTTATCTATCTACAAATTAATAGACAGACACAAGAGTGATAGATTTAAAAGACAGGCAAATAGATCTAGATAGATAGATAGATAGATAGATAGATAGATAGATAGATAGATAGATAGATAGATAGATAGATAGATAGAGAAAGAGAGAGATTTGTAAACTAGACTGATTGACCTCCCCTTGACAACTACATATTCACAACTTTGTAAGAATATACATCTAAAAGCTACAGCAATGCTACATGTACAATTGTACCTACTACAGAGACATTCACAGTATTGCCTTCTACTACGATAACTTAAGGACAGAGCAATATTAGAGAAGAGAGAATTTTGTGTATGAGAATTTCTATACTGAAAATTTAAAAGTGCATTGAACTCTTATATATTGGAAACGCTACAATGTATAGAATGAAGCTGATCAGTTACAAGTTGACCAGTGATGTAGCAAATAATTAGGCTATCCACAAGTGAAGATTAAAATACAATTGACAGAGCTTATATGTTTAAACTGTTGCCCATTATTGCTCCCCCACCCCCACCCCCAAAAGAAAAAAGTTAATACATTGTATAAACTTATATATAAACATTCAAATAAATTTTGATCTGTAACTCTGTTTTTCTTCAGAAAATAGTATATCACAGAACATGCAAAGTTAGATCTTCTAACGCTGCATGGCTATTAATGCTATCAATACAAAATGAATATAAACAGAATTTAAAACAGATAATGGAAACAAATGAATGTACGCCTGCATACAATCAAAATTACACAATTTCTCCACCTAGGCAGAAGAGAACATTAAAAACAAGCATTGAACAACACTTTCCTGAATAGTACGCAAAAAATTAAACGATGACAAAAGCTGCACAAAGTCTGAAAACATGAGACTAACAAATTATAGGTCCATGTCATAAATCTGTAATAGGTTCAAAATCTTAAAATGATCTCCCCAAGATTACTTGCCAAACTTCTGCAACAGACAAATTTAGATTGAAATTTGAAACATATGTATTCAACCTTTAATTCGCCATGTCTTACTTATATTCGAACTGTTGTTTAATTGCTACTCATTTCCTGTGAATCATTTCTTGAGTTGTTCAGATGTTGATAGCTACAACTGTAGTATCAAAGTGCCAGAAGCATTGAAAGGTGGACATGCGAACTGTACAAGAAGCCACCATCTTTATTATTATCATTATTATTATCATTATCATTATCAACAAACTGAAAGCCTGAAAATGTGTACTTGTACCTGTGCTAGCAAACTTCTGATAAAACTCCCGAATATATCCTTCCTCACGCAATCCCATAAATATTCTTCTAGAAAATTCTGTATTCTCTGCTCAAAGAAAATAAATATTCTATTTGGGGCCCTCCACAAAAATTGTGTTTCATTGCAGTAGAATTCTGTTTTCATTTTCACATTTTTGGAAGCATTGTTCTTGCCCCGGATTCTACATACTACAGTACTGACAGATATGCGTAGCTACGGCAAAATGTGTTGATACAGTGGCGGCGAAAGAAAAAAGCTGCTCAGGGGCATGTCTACCGCACACAAAACGTGCGAGACATGATGGATGTTCACTGACCTACATCGGGGTAAGCCTGACAAAATATAATCCCTCCCAACCAGTTTGGTTCGGTAACGCCACCCTAAGTCCGCCCGGGGGCGTGGCATGGATACGAGAAGCTAAAAGGGCGGATGGTTCACGATTGGTCAACAACTGATGCAGACACGCGCAACAAACCAAGCGATGTTGGATTACATTCCCCCTTTACAACTGTTACAGTCGTAGTGTTTATTTGTCCCTAATCACGAGGTGAAATGATCATTAAAACAACAGAGGCTCATATCATCATCAACATGTCCCAACAATCAATCCACGCTTGTATGCATATGATGGTTTAGACAATATCATTGACTAGACAACACTACTACCATGTGCATAGAGACAATCAGCTGAGAAACAGAAGGACATTAATGCTGTACAGAGACTATGGTATCAGTGCCTTTCTGGCTCTAAAAAGCTGCAGTGCATTCAAATCTCTTCAAAGTAATATTTCCTTTAATATCTTACTACAAGACCTAATACTTGTTTGGGCTAAAATCTAACAGAGACTTTTCTGAAACCATGTCTCAAGTGATTGCAATGAAAGAACATTGGTTCCTTACACATAAGTGCTAAACTTTGCCGCAAAGCAAAAGAAATTAGCTGCACACAACATTTACATGTGAACGATGTAAATATATCACATCCATGCATGAAAAAATACACGCATTTCATTTCCACAGTGTGACATCACTGACTGGCCCGTCTACCATATATTTGCTGTAAACGACACCAAAGCTGCAACTTAAAGGCGCCCAACAAAAAAGCATGTTGGTACTAGATTCACACTTCACTCGCAGACTTACGGAAAATAGTGTCGGCTGCATTTGTCGCGGAGACATTAAAAAAAAAAGAATAAGTAAAAAAAAAAGTAGTAGTAGGATGCAATACACATGAGTGTTATTTTTTCACGGAGTGTACAGTGTACAACCAACATGCAACAAAACTGTTCTTAATTATAGTATAGCTACAACAACAAAAATATAGACCCTTTCAGTTACAGTTAAAATTCTGAGTTCAGATGGCAATATGCCCCATCCCACCCCAACCCCCCCCCCCCCCCCCTTCTTAAAAAACTTCTGATTGGCAAAATCACTTAATTTGTACTGTGAAGAATACATATTATGTGATTTTACTCTTTTCTTTCCAGTTTTGGAATAGTATCATACAGGTCTTTTATTTCTTATCACAATGGTATAAATTATTTGCAATGTTGCAATATCACCACACTGTATGGTGCAGTCACTGTGAGGTGTGTCCTTAGATCCAAAACTACAAATTCTGCATCACACTCATCTTTTCCTATTTGTAAAGGTCCAGTTTACCTTTGGGAGCAGTGATTTCAAAAATGTTCAAGATATCACATTTGATGCATATGTGTAGGTCTGTTGTATCATAAAACATCCTACCATATGAAATATTTGCAATAAAACCTAAAATATAAGGAGATATCAGGGTTTTTCTCAATAAACCATAACTGTGTACGGTTTAGTCTAGAAACATTTTTATTATAAATATTGTTCACATTTTGTGTATCTAGCAACACTTAACATTGATTATACGGATTCAAATTTTGACAGTGGTTGTTTCTATAGTAACTCACATTTTAGAACTATTTTAAAGCACTAATGCTGAGTTTTTGTTTCATCTGCAAATGGTAAATTATGCCTTTAAGCTGTATAAATACTCCAACTCTGGAATAAATTCTTAACTTTACAGCGAAAATGTCTCAGCTCTTGTGATTAAACACGAAGCCCCATTCGGCCAATGCTGCATGTTAGAGTGTTGACCACTAAACCATTCAGATGCTGACCATGCATAGGTACACTGTATACTTCAGAGGCAGCAAACAGCAATACGATTGTAAAAGGTTCATTGGGTAGACCATTAGCCTACATTTATATGTACATTGTCATCAAACAGAATAACACATTTTCTGATCGACAGGACACAAAGGATCACCATTGCACAAATAAAGGCACAAGACTCCAGTTATAAACTAGCACAAGACAAGCAACACTCAACAAACACATACACAATTATTATACTGTAGGGTGTCTGACAGACAGATTTTACATACCTACACAGATCAATTCGAGTGGAAGGACATGAACACAATAATCAAATTTGCAGTAAATTACTGCATAACTGAGATGTATTCCTAAATATATAACAAAACTACCTGTACTAAGATCTATTCATTTACCACAACTCCAATTCCTACATGTACTTCAACATTATTACTACTATTGCTAATACTATTTTCTTTATAATTACTGCTACTAATACGGAGACTGATACGGTGTACTACTACTAAAACTACTTCCATTACTATCAGCAACTAATAAGACGGCATGTAATGCTACTGAAATATGTCAAAAACTGCAAATTCCTCATTTTCACGATTTCACAATTTCCACAAATTTATCATATTCAGACATGTTCAAATGAGATTATCTTTATTTTGTGACCCCCAACAACTTTGTTCAGCATTTATACATAAGAACTAATCAATATAGACTTCCTTTGAAAATATTATGACCAAAATTCTAATCCCAAGCCACTTGCTTTTCTTCAATTTGAACATGGTTGACAAGTGACTAAGATGTTTGTATGGCAGTCCATATCCATAGTACCAGGTCATAGTTAACTGAGTTTGAGTATCATATGACCTATGTGTCACTAACTATTGTGTACACGGTGCTGTATAAAATGTGATGCAATAAGTGAAAAAAAGTACATCCAACGTTTTGTAAGGGTTGGTGGAAGCAGGGTGGGGGTGGGTGGAAAAACAGCAACAAAGGAAAGCATGTAACAACTCTAACCACCCAAATTCTTCTCTAAATATGAACTTCTATCACATTTCGTAAGCTGTATGTATGGTGGCTATTCCATAGATTGAAAATGTGGTTATGAATGGTAATTCACTCAGTTCATTGATATCACATAGCAACAATTACTTTGGTAAATGTTTGTAGAAGTAGTAAATATCTAGGATACTGTTGATGCCAAAATCTCACAGGATTATAGTTACCTTCACCTATGACCATCTTCTAATATTGTGTATAATGTAATAAAAAAGGAACAGCCAATCATTTTAGTCAACCTCGTGAATATATCTCTCATAGTAACCTTTATATATCAGGATTAGGCTAAAGTGCATTACTCCCTTTTATAGGGGCATTTTGGTACATGTCTGAAAGTGAATCTCTTTTGTGGCAGTCTTGTAGAGGTTCTCATTAATCATACATACATGTAAGTACATTTTTCTCTGACAAATCTGTCAGAATGTTAGTAAGCACAGTCTCCCCAATTCTTCTGAAATAGATTGGCTACGACTATTGGCTGCTCACTGATGATCTAAATAAAGGTATTACCCACAGAAAATTTCAAGCTATGAAGTTACTATGGTGTACATGTACTTTTAAAACCAGTGCCCATCAAAAGCCTACCTAATGAAGAGTCCATGAATTTTATCTGGAAATAATATGCACTAAAAAAAATAAATAATCACACTTTTGTTGTTTCACTTGCTCTAGTGACTGGAGCAAAATCACCTACAGTGACTGCATCTGCTATAGATTCTACATATTGTACCTGGACAGCATACAATAAACACACAAACAGACACACATGAAGGGAGAATAAACACATTTTTGACCGGTGGACAATGGCAAGACATGCTCACTGGACAACTGACTATACGGATTGCAATATGTGCAAGCTGTTTAGACAGAATCACGATATAATTGCATCGATCTTCATCAGTGCCCTAAGTCTCGTCTACGTGAAAGTAAAAGGCAACCACTACTTTAAGAGACTTTTAAATCTGCCAAAAGTCGCAAAGGCTGGACGCTTTTGCGAACTCTGATCCTGGATGGAGGCATTTTGCTTTTCAAAAACACTGGACAGATTCCAAGAAATCTCTCATTTGTGTACAAGGTACATACATGTATGTGCCAGTATGATCAAAGGACAAAGATTTGAATCTGTCAAGCCTAGATCCTCAAAAATGAATTACAGGTTTTATGACCCTTGAGATTTTATAAATGCTATTTCTAAAAAAATAAAATCATCAATGTCATTTTCTATTATAATAATGACAACACCTTTTACAGACCAGTGTGAAAGGAAGAAAAAAATCCTTACTTTAGTATGATTCTAAATTGTTACATGAATGGTTTTTAGGCTTTGAATCTAATAAGCACCAATGTTTGTATCATTAGTATTCAGATTTTGAGTAGATTGCTGTGGATTAAACTTGAAACCATTTGTTACATCTCTGTGGTCTCGTAGCTTTCTAACCGTGTTCCTCGGAAACATAAGATGTATACCATGTGACCTGCCTGGTTGATTGCAAGGCATGCTGGGAACAATCTGCAACCACTGACAGCCATTTTTTGTCACTGTTATAATTTTGCTGCCACAACTGGCCATTGCTGCACATGGGAATGGTGCATGTCCATCATGCAAATACATTTGACCAAAAATAACTTTAAAAAGTCAAGGTTTTTAGGCCACATTTTCTTTCAAATTTCATCTAACATTGACCACTATGTGCATGTTCTATTAAGAAGCTTTTACCTTCTTATCCATGGGTTGTAGTAGATTCTGTGAATGAGTTTAAACACAGGAGCAATTGGGCGTGATAGAAAGAAAAAGGAATACATGACGCAAGTAGAGAAAGAAAGTATAGCGGACAGGTCAAGACGACGTGTTATTTCACACATGAGCGAGGAATGGGATAATGCTAGCAAATAAATGAACTTGTCGTAAACATTACATTACATTAATATACACATTAAACATGTATGTTCACATCAATATCAACCAGGTACAAAAATTAGTTTGGAAATAATGAATGATCAAGAAACAAAATCTGTGAAGCAAAGTAAATTAAATTGTGCAAACTCACATGAATATAATTTTCTCATCCCAGAGTAAATTATGACTTCTAAATAGCTTCCAAATTCATTTCAATATCATATTTTAAATGCTTTTGGATTTAAGTGGCTATAGGAGAAATTATGACATTCTGACATGTAACAGATGTCTAAAATTTCCATCATATGCATTTTATGTGAGTACTAGCCATGAGGCAGATATCCAGCAGGATCATAAATTAAATAAATAAAATCACTTTTTTGCTTTCCAATGGATGTTTTATAATAACAAGTGCTTCCACAAACAAGAGTATAATTACACTGTGCTACAAACAAGCGAGCAAAGAAAATAACATGTGCTGGTACAGTGTATATGTCACAAGATTGCAAATAAACATTCGCTGAGTGGTGTCGAGAGTCGTCTAACGCAGACAACATGTGCATTACCCATGTCTAGATCTAACACAGCTACATGTCTTTCTTTAAATTTGTCTATATCAAAGAGTGCTCTGATGGAATCATGAAAATTGTTCATCAGTAAAGGTGCAGTCTGCTCGAACACACCTTGAGGTAAATGTAAAAAAGCAAACTTCGTTGACTCCACAAAGTAAGTATACTTTGTTTTGAACAGTATATCACTCAACTACAGAGAAAAAAATGGCCCCTGCTAACTATGCTATGGAAGATATATATTATGCAAAAATGTATGATACAGGGTGAAATATAATTGTCCCACAAATCTCACACTTTCATATGATTCCCTATTACTGTGCTTCTAAAAATCTTTTAACCCACAGTCCACTTTAGCTCCAATAACTTTTTTTTCGAGGCCCAATTTGTTGGAATGCAAATCTATTTTAATAAGTTTTTTTGGCCAAAATTGCGGCCCATCAGAGAGAGCTTAGCGGGCCATCAGTGGAACACGGCCCACTGGTTGAGAAGTGCGGCCCTATTAGACTCTGTAGCGTATCATCCCAATGCTATGTCTAATTAGAATTTCCCTTGCTTTGAATACTCACTTTTCTGCCGGAAGAGGCCTTCCCAACTTGGGTGACCTCGGCGGTGACCTCTGACCTTCGTCCCTGCTGACCTTTGGCCCTCCTGTCTCCATGAGCACCCGACCCAGCTGGGGCGAGGCAGGCTTGTTGCGGGCGACCTCGCTGGGTTTGGTGGACGGAGGCATACTCGGGAGGACTCGAATCATCTGCGTGCGCTCGGCGGAGACAGGCTGGGTCTTCCTAGGGGCCACCGGACTCTCCCTCGTGGGGACCAATTCATCCATCAACTGAAATCATTGTAACCACGGTGAAAAGACAACGATTCAGATTTCACCCATAATAAGCAATGCCTCGAGAATTATAAACATATCAGAGGGCACACACACATACACAAAATGCACTTCCGAACAGACATGTATAAAAAGACACATAAAAATCTAATTTTGATGTTAGTGGTATTAAAGGGGATGGCTAGTAACCGATCAGTGGGAATCAGTGGGAATGCTGAGGGATGATTGTTCCAATCCTTGTGGGATTTATTTAAGAGTACATTATATATCTACTGTTGTGTGAAAATTATTTGCTTCAGAACGGTCTCATATTCAAGTAATGTGCAGATTAATGCCCCGTCACTGACCAGGGACGCTTACCTGGAAACATTAAACTGCACATTACTTGAATATGAGACCATTCTGAAGCAAATAATTTTCAGACAAGAATAGATATATAGTGTACTCTTAAATGAATCCCACAAGGATTGGAACAATCATCCTCCAGCATTCCCACTGATTCCCACTGATCAGTTACTAGCCATCCCCTTTAAAGTTCGTCTTTAGTGTGAAATAACCCTTCAAATAACAGTGAAAACAATTAACACAGTTAACCACTAGACACACAAAAAATTAACAACCATAATATGTTGTTACCAAGGCAACACAGACTTTGTGTTTCAGAGGAGGATGTCACTGAATTTGCATAAATATCAGATATGAGGCTACAAAATTTTCACATGTTATCATCTTCTTTTTAGTTCTTAATTAGTGTCAAGGGTCATAACAATTTCAGGTGAAGGTATATAACGATGTAAGCAGGAATGAGAGGGGGTTCTCTGATCCTTCCTGCTGCTACGAAAGGTCTAGAGTCTGCCATGGATTAACCTGCTGAGGACGAGTTCCGAGACAGTATACTCGTGCAGGTGTCTATGGGAAATGCCTGTTATAGCAAAATCAGCCCGTCCTCAATGGGTTAAAGATATAATCGCTAAAGGCTTAAAGGACAAGTCCACCTTCATATACATGTGGATTGAGTGAATGCAACAATATTAGTAGAACACATCAGTGAAAGTCTGAGGAAAATCTGACAATCCTTTCAAAAGTTATGAATTTTTACTGAGCAATAACTGCTGAATGAGACGACTACTACAGTGTATGATGTCACATGCATACAACAATATAAGGAAAATAAAAAGAGAATTTCACAAAACTTTACTTTTTGAATTAAGTGCACACTTCTTTGACTTGTTACTGACGTATGTTAAGGGTAATATTATTCCCCTTGCCTTCTGAAAGAGAGAAGTCGAGTGTTCTTTTGTTACACGAGAAAAGTGAAAATAAGTTGAATTTTCTTTATACTTTCTTCATATCGTTGTACACATGTGACATCACAAGCTATAGTACATGTGTAGTCTTCTCATTCAGCCGTGACTGAACAAAAACTTTAAAAATTCGTAACTTTTGAACGTACTGTTCAATTTTCCTCAAACTGTCACTGATGTGTTCTACTAATATTGCTGCATTCACTCAATCCAAATGTCTATGAAGGTGAACTTGTCCTTTAACTGAGGGTAAGTGGTCATGTAAGAAGACGGATGAGGACAGCAGGCCGACGAAGTTTCCTAATCTTACACTGGCTGGTCAAGTCATACAGGGTCAATCCCAAAATGTATGGGGGGGGGGGGTAATGTCTGGAGAAAGACACAGGAGAGCGAAACCATGTTGATGTGAGTTGGATAAGATGATATGAATAAGATAATTTGAATAGATGATATGAATAAGATGACATCATAGAATATGTGACCCGCTACAACAAAAGGATCCGAAAGTCGGGGGAGGACAATTTTCTGAAAATGACGTGACATTATTCCCATACTCTTCTACATGTACTTTAATTTCATATATAACACAACTCATAAAAGTACTTGTTGCGGAGATATCGATGATTTTATTAGCGTATGTCAAGTGGTTGAGGAAATCAGAGTTTCGAGAAAAACGCCTTCAAAGTTTTCCTTCCGACGCTAACATACAGTAATCAAGGGGAGGTGAGACAGTTTTCACCGCTTGACAATAGAAAGGATCCTTTAGGATCCTTTTGTTGTAGCGGGTCACATAAAATTAGTATCTTCCAGAATGTAAAAACTAAGTTTAGTCATGCATGAGAATGATGATGTTGATTCTGTTAAATGATGGTAATAACTTGTTCTTCCACCAAATATACATCATCTTCCCAATGCATCTAGATGGGAAAAGATCTCATCTGCTCGTCGCTCCATTCTTAAGTACGACAGAGCTCTCCGCATCGCTTGACCTTTACCTCTGTGCTGGACTGGACACGATCCCTCAGGTGGGTCAGCGAGGGTCGGCTCCGTCTGGCCAGCTGACTATTTGCATTGGTCACCAGGGAGATCTTGGACCGCTCCACGCTGGTGTCCAGTCTCTCTTTAGTGGTCATCATGGAATCAAACACCTGCAACGCCAAACATCAGCACCCCACCCCCAATATGATACCAATGATGCAACACGTACGGAATGGATCTCGAGCAAGAGTTGATAGTGATTTGATACAGGTCATGGCATACCCGTGTGCCCATTTTCTGGATACATTCATGGAGATGTTGAGGGGAGCCTGGACTTGAATGATAGACTGAGGTTCACTAATCCCCTCTTTATGATACATGCAGGCGATTAATAGGTAGGGCATCTAAAAAAATGTGGTATCACATCAGCTCTATACATGGAGATGGTGTACATGATCATGCAAGTTCTAACAACCCATCCAGCGATATATGGGTGGATAAAACAAGAGGAATGGCATGGTATAACATTCATTATGCATGGAAATGATGGGGTATTGATTTTTGGCTCTGCTTAATCATTGTGACGTTTGCGATTTCATTCAAGAATCATTGCATATTCAGGTGCATTATAATGTTATCGCTCCATGCAGGTAAATATTTGGTAAATATACATGTATATCACAATATGATTATGTCATAAATATGTTTTAACTTCAAATGATTACCTCTTACATGTAGCTCAGTCCTTAAAATGCTATATGTGATTCTACATTGTATTTCAATGTTTTCTGCAAATTGATGTAGGCATTCATATCATACTTGTTTCTCAAACTGGTTGATCATGACTTACCTCAACAACATTTTCTTCTTCTTCATCCTCCTCCTCTTGGATGTCATCTGGTAGCCCTGAGATCTGGTAGGTGCCCTCCATTCCCGACAGGTCGCTGTCGGAGTCGTTGGGTGACAACCCTACGTCATCATCATCGTCGTCGTCTTCGTCGTCGTCCTCGCCCTTGATGAGGGTCGGCGCAGACTCTAACGGAGCTGGAGGAGTGATACAGGAATGAGTGCACAAAGAGAAAAATAAATTAACCCATCGGCAACTAAGTCTTTCTTACTGGCTATGAGGACAATAGAAAGATTATGTCACAAGTTGCTAGAACATTTTTTGAATTAATGTCCTTTACATTGACAGCAGGTTAGAAGTAATATTGATGGTGTTACAAAATCTTCTTGATGGTAGGACTGAGAAAGAAAGATAAACATTTCTCGAGCCATTCCGTGAGAGTAGCAATTCTTTCTTTCCTGCATCTGATTTATGTTTAGTTGGCCCCGAGTGGGTTAAAAGTGAAACTTTGAACAGCCTCTGTTATTCTTGCTGTGAAGTGATGCTGATATCGACAGAGGGTCAAAAACTTATCTCAGGAACAGTTTTGAAATCAGCCTGCATCGATTTCAGTGACAACACTGCCCACGTGAGGTACATCTTGGATGACAGAATATTTAGTTGCCATGGAGACTAAGCAGAGAGAATATTTTACAAAATAAACAAAGAGTAATGATCCCCTCTAGGCTACGCAGATGTTTCGATCATTCCAGTGATGTAGGACAGACGGAATTATTGGCTAGAGATTCCTCGGGGCCATAGACATTGACAAAAGGGTCATATAGTTTGTAGACCTTTGACGGAGAAAAACTAACTGCTGTTAGCAATCTTAACTTTTTGCAAAGTCATGAAACTTTTATGAACGAGTTCACGTCATCCTAGATGGATGTGAATTCGCGATTGCCAAGTTCTAAATTCCCTCAGGGACACACCAATAATTATGTATATATGATGACACTGATGAATTCAGCTGCGACACCACTACTTTGTATAATGAGAAGGCAACATTTCACATGAAGGCTGTATGGGATCTCTAGCTAGGCGACACTGCAAATACATTTTGACATCATGGTCTTCTTGACACAGACAAGATAATACAGTAATAGGTGGTGACTGAATATATCTCTACTTAACATTTGAAATTGCAAGTCCTGTGTCTTCTATCTGAATCAACCATAACTAAATGTGACCAGCAACTGTTAGACGTTTATTTGTACTTGACAGTGAGTGCTGGCTAAGTTTCAGGTTGTTAGAGCTGAAAACTGGATTCTGTTTTATTTCTGAAATATATTTTGAAGCTAACGAGGACACGGTGCTGACAAGTAATGAGGTTAATGTTCAGGTTTAAGTATCAAATCTGGTCTTTTGATGGATTTGAATATACAGGTTTCAAGTGTTTTAATTAGGGTTCCAGAAAATATTAATCATGAGTTAAGCCGCCTGATGTAGAATTATAGCTCAACACACTTGAAAACGTTTCAATGCATGGGAATTCATGAAACTGTCCTATAATTCATACATTATTCAACAAAAGATCTACATGTATAAACCCTTGTTTTGGAACATTTGAACTGTACACATTAGGCAAGCAAATATGCCCTGTATTTAGGTATATGTATGTTAGTAACCTTGTGGACAGTACTTGAAAAAGTTTTACACAAATTAGCAAGGATAAGATATTGATATCATTTAAAGACTGGCACTTTGGCATAGTATGATTTGATGGTCTTCATATTCAAAAACATAAAATATTTAGCTTGTTATTTCACATGGATAGCTGACCACATCGGTGTTATCTTGCTCTTTGAGAATTATCAAAGAGTGAAGTCATAGTTATCTACACTACAACTAAGACTAAAGTTTCTCTTTATAGTCCCTATCATACATTTTCATGGAGGCAAGAAGATGGCAAATCAGTGAGGCAAATCTGACTTTCTATCTTGCCTGTAAAAAAAAAAAGAATATCCTTCCTCTGTTCCCTTAATGACTTCTAAATATTTTACCATTAGAATATGACCTGGAAGAAGCAGCATCAATGGAAGTATGATTTAAAATGTTAATTGTCGTTTTATGTTTAATTCATTCAAGCAACATCAGATTTGCACAGTAATGGTAAGTTGAAATAATGAAAGAAAGTTACAACTTAAGTATGAAATAAAACAAGACACATTTAATATAGACAATGAGGTTATCATTTAAAAAAAAAAGGAAAACCAACAAATCTTTTATCCTGCAGCTGATAAAAAAAAATAAGCAAAATCAGCAAGTTTATTCCTGGTCTCCTCCGACAAGATAAGACAAGACAAGACAAGACAAGACAAGACAAGCAGACAAACAAAGACATCACATCTTTCACAGCACATGCCCAAACTCTCAAACAAGACACAAGGGGAGGGTGGGGGTGGGGAGATATATCCCATTGGCAAACACTGTGTGGGGGAGTTTGGAATATATGACGCAAGTGTGAGGTCAATGCAAACAAATGTGGTAATCTACATAGCTGTGACATATTTGATGTACTGTTTCAAATATTTCTTGCTGAAAGATTTTCAATGTCTAGAGGATCGTCTAATCATAAATTCATACTTCTTAAAACTGTCATAATATATGTTTCCTACAATCAATCTATGAGTGGCTTTTGATATGCCACTGAGTTCCTATTTGTTAAGACTTTTATGACCATGATATATTCATTTCATAATTCATTCTTAATACTGTCCCCAGTGATGAAACTTCTGATTTGGGTTCTATTTTCTAATCAATAAATCTTTTCTGAATGTCTGCATGTGAAAGATCATCTCAATGAAATGAATGAATCAAACAACTGGACAAATGAATGAATGAATAGATAGATAAAAGAAAACCAATGAAATACTTAAATAGATATATAATCAAATAGAAATGAAAATATTAATTTAAAAAATCACAAGTATCATTAATGCTCTATGAAAGACTGGACTATCTTACAAATCTGTCAATAAACTATCCATGGCAGGGGACTCACATGAAATATAACAGATTTGTGTAGTTTTCTGGTGAATGAAAATCATAGTGAAAAACAATTCCACCACACAGGTATTAAACCAAAGCATTCACATTCAAGGGAGGGGTGTGGGTTATGTTGGGTGTACAACTTAATGTCAGTGATTACAATTCAATCTAATCATGCATATTCATAAACCTTACTGACATGACTAACATGCACAGGAATACATCAAGGAAAATACTGCAAATCTCAGTGCAAGCCGTGCTTCTAACAGAAAATAAACAACAATCAGTTCTTTGAGAGCAAGACTGAACTCCAACTTATTTTATCCTCGTGGCTTCTTTGTCAAAGTTCTTACCACAAATTAGCTGTCCCATGTCGAAGTCCCACTCAAAGTCTGTTATTTGTGAATTACAGTTATTGTATGACATGTGTTAATCATGACTGACTGATAAATAGCTTAAACATGAATTAATTCAAAAGAAATATATGTGAGATGGGAAGAGATATATATAAAGCTGAAAAGATTTGAGACAGATTCAAAGGCAAACATTTGGACAAATGAAAGAAACGACACATAATAAAACAGATGCAAGAAATCATATAAAGAAAATGAACATTTTACAGCAGGAAATAAGGGAGAAAAAACATAGGAACAGATATGGAAACAATATGATCACAATATTATGATAGCCTAAAGGATTTGAGTTAATCCCTAGCAAAAAAAAAAAGAAGAAGAATCATTGAAACAGCAAGGTAAGAAGAAAGTTAATAACTGAATAAGAGGAGATTGAAAGATCAGAAAACTTAAATCACTGGAAATTTACTGGCAGACTTCCTGTCAAGCAACACTGAGGCAAATTCATTTGTTCAGCACAAGTAAAAGTAAAACAAGCAAAATATGAGTTTTTTGGGGTTTTTTTTTGCTTTCAGAAACATTATACAAAACAACAAAACTTTAAGCTCCAGTACAAATTTGAATATAGCAAACAGAATAATCTCAAGGTTATGTTCACCAATCCACTTCAAATAAGTTCTTTGATCAGTGTAGCGCAATAGTATATATTCAATTTTAGGTTCGGCAAAGAACAATCATTTTGGCAAATGATTCCCGACACTTGCATTGTTTTGACTTGTGAGTTTAATACATTTTTCAAAAAGTCTTTGTTCTTTAAAATAAATGATAAGAGCCTTAGAATCATATTCATGAATCCTATCAATAAAGAAGAAATCAATGTTAGTATCCAATTCACTTTTGATAAAGACATTTTGTCACATTAGATATTTAAGAACATCATTCCCCAGCATCAAACTCCCGCAAAGCGATATCATGGGACACAGTTGAAAGAAAGAAAAACTGAATAAAACAAATTGGCACAGAATGGTGAAAGACGAGACAGGAGATAGGTATCAAAATGGCAATGAACATGGCAAAGTAAAAATTGATGACAAAAGCTGAATAAAAAGATGAAAAGAAAGAAAAAGAAGTAGAGATGGCTTCATATGTTTGATGTGAAATGTACATGTAGATTGATTAATTGATATACATGAAAAATTGATATAAAATGAGTTAATTGCTGTATGGCATACTTTGGACGGATGGACACATTTTCACTGCTACCTAAAAATTGTGAACACTATCTGAGAATTTAAACCTTGGATATTTTCAACTTTGTGATGTTATATCGCTGACATCATTCATTTTCCAACAAAGTAGTTGACATACAAACACACACACACATACACACATACATGAATCAAGACATAAACTTTAAGATATTGAAGATATTAACAATGAAATGTTGTTGGAATTTGAACACACTCAAGTGTTACGCTGAAGGTATACATCTGAAAATATCTCATGAAATTTCAAGGATAATTTTTACTTCCTAAACAAAAAGAAGTGAATTTCATTTCCGTAGGGAAAACTGCATTTTTGATGTTTCTGACTCAAATATGTCAATACAAACAGGCTGGGTTATCCAAACACTTTTTTACATTGTTTCATGACAAACAACAACAACAACAACAGTTTAACAATACGACACTTATGTGTGACATATACAGTACTCTTCAAGACATAAAGTGGCATAAGAACAGCAACAGTAAGAATGATTATTTCTTTGGAAAGATGGATTTTAGTACAAAAAGAATACATGAATACAAGAAAGAGCAGAAACAATATTGCCATTCATTACGTAAAAAGCGAGGAGTATATAGATTTTACTAGCACTTAGTTGCAGCAGAAGCAGATGCCCTATCTTAACTTTTGGTATTATTTGCATTATATACAAGGAATACTACTTTCTATCTCTTTCTCTTCTTTTGTCCCCTTGCAAACCACTGGGAGCATAATCCCTTTGTACAGTATTTTTTTTTTTGAAAGCTGCACACTACAGCATACCACTATATTATGTAGTAAAGTAAATTAAGCCAGCCTTCCACTGTTATTGAAGAAGAAAGAAACTTTTAATTTCTATAAAAATGTATGAAAATTGTACATTTAAAAACAAACTTACTTTGATTTGTAGCTACATGTATTCATGTATGCATGTACCTGACTAAATATGTCACAGAAACACTAAAGACAATCAATATCCAGGAAAAGAAGATTACATCGTAAAAGCTGGTTTTTCCTTTGAACCACTTTTATCAAATTGCATTCAATTTGTCTCTTTTTTTGCAGAGATATTTCATCTTGTGAAGATCACTGTTCTTAACATGTGTAACAAGTAATATCCATTTTCTTTCCAGCATAAAAATGGAAATATTTTGAAATATCTAAACTAACTTCATTATCATCTTAATCTTCCAATTAAACTTTTGAGATTAAAATCAAAACGAAACCTGTGATCACATTATGACGTGAATCATCAGTTGTGTGTGTTTTTTTTTTTATATAATCCAATCTTCACTGCTATCATGAAATTTGACCAAACAAATTTAGTTTACCACTTATTTGTAAATATGACAGATGTGTGTATTAAAAAAAAAAAATAAAACTTTAAAGGAAGCTCACACCACTATACTGTTTCATATGATGAAATGTGCTTCTATATGACTTTCTTATCATGGACACTTTTCTAACCTATTCTCTATTTTGTATCACGACGGCCTAAAGTTGGTAGAATTTTGAGGAAACAAAACAGACGGTCATACTTGGTTAATACTTGGACGGCACAAGGCGGAATGCAGGACTAACAAAGAATAGAAGGTAAAAGGTTACTACAGTAGGTTGGCATGGATGCAAACTTTAAAACATGCATGTAGATTACAAAAGCAGAGCTGTGAATAATGAACACAAGTAATCAAACTCATTCTGCGGTGTTTTAAGTTGTGTATACGGCTCTTGATTGCAGCGCCGTTGAAATCGTTTGACCCCATTTTTTAATGGAAAAATGAGAACACTTTGGTGTGGAACATATTTGGCGCTGATGTGAGTCATTTGCGTTCACATTAGATGGATTTTTTTTTTTTTTTTTTTAAAAGGATAATAAAACCAAGTCTGATTGTTCCATTGCCAGCATCAGCTCTGCTAGATATGAAAGTATCTTTTGGTGCTTGAGTCTGGAGTAATTGTATCCACGCTCAAAGTGGATTTATGGAGTGACCTCTTAGAGAATGCTTCCCTTGCACTATTCTGTCTTAAATTTCATATTTTTTGTTATGGTATTGGTAACCCTGCTATGACTGTGCTAATTTCTCAAGTGTGAACGGCGACTGAAATATGATGTTTTGTGCTTCAGTCTCACGTGGTTATCGCGCCTCATGACTTTCCATACATAAATGAATGAATGTAACACAGGAGAATCCTGCTATGTTATAAAGATCAGTCTCTAGACTTGATAAACATGTTCATACTGATTTCATGGGGGGAAAAAAAAAATCAGTTTTCAGCGAAGGAGGGTACAGAGACTCCAACTCTCCCGTTTTCGACTGGAAATCTCCCGCCGAAAACCCATTTTTGCAAAATCTCCCGTTCTCCCATTTGAGATTTGATTTCTCCCGCCCTGGCTCTGTGTCTCCCGTTGGAAAGGATTTCTTACTTATTGCTATCGTATGTTGAAAAAATAAGCCTTAGATAGCACCAGAGAGCATCTAGAACCCTAGGAACTTCGCGCTTCGCACACATCAACTTGGAGTCTCCCGTTTGCTAGGGGTTTCGGGCGGGAGAATCTCCAGATCAGAAGGTACTTTGGGTTGGAGTCTCTGAGGGTAGCAAAATACAAGCAGCATTTCAGCTAACTTTCATGACAGGGCATCCAAATGATTTTGTGCCACCCAAATAATCGCTAGGTGGATTGGATAGTGATACAGTGAAGGCTCTGCAATATTAGGAAACTCTGTTTCAAATGAGTCTATAGAAAAAAAATATCAATGGATAAAAAAAAAAGAATGCTCTGCGTGGCTACTGTGTACTTTTAATGTATGAATGTCCTGACTGAACCATTTGGTATAGCAAAGAAAACAAAATTATAAGGTACTTTCCTTTCTTCAACTTGGTAACTGTTTTTATCGCAACTGATTCAAACCAATTTGAATTGGTATTAAAGCTGTTCATTTGAGATTTCATGCAAATTGGTACCATGAGTATGTAAAGTCATCATTCAGTTTGATACTGACTGTTTTTCTACATTAGATCCACAAAATGTACTTGGTTTTTTCTCTCTCCCTTCTGATTTCAACTTACATTGTTCCTCTCAAAGTTGTTATAAAGGGACTAACCTTGCCTTTATTTTTTTTCCTTTCTGTTGGTTTCCAATTCTTTGGTGTACTACACCCCCATACCTGACAGTATGATCTATTTTCTATGTTAAAGGGATGGTACAGTATTGGTGGAAATGAGAATTGGGCTTTTAACTTTTTGCGAGATACCAAGAAAACACTTATGATATATTACAGAGCATATCATTTTAAGAGGAATTCAAAGTTTATTTGATGAAAATCGGGTTTGGAATGACTGAAAAATCCAAAAACAAAGTAAAACAAAGTGTTCGTAATACAGTGTGGGTCCCACACTGTATTAGAATCACTCTTTTTTGGATATCTCAACCATTTCAAAACCAATTTTCATCAAATAAATGTTGAATTCCTCATAGAATTACATGTTCTTTCATATTTCATAAGAGGTTTCTCATTATCTCACCAAAAAAATGTTAGAAACCTGAAATTAGGTCTCAACCCAAACTATACGATCCCTCTAAGTAACACCCGATGCTGTTTTTTTTTTCTCCCCCTCTTTTCTTTATTTAATTTCATCTCAAGTCAAGAATCAAGAGGGCTAAAAGAGTTACATTAAAATGGATGAAATATTTGCTTGGTACTTCTGCCTGGATTTTAGTAGGCAGAGGTCATGGTTAATATGTCAGTGTTTTTTATTTATTTATTTATTTTTTTGACTGACTTTATAGCCGCAGGCTGTTGTCTCAGATAGCTATGGGAACTGTGCTGAGCAGTATGACACATCGTCACTGTATCAATATTTTGAGTACTTATCGTGAAATATAATGATTTCTGAAGGACGGTCTATCTTGGAGTCCTCATTGATTAATAGCCATTGACACTGATGTAGAAAAATATTTTTGCAAAATGTCAAAATGTCAAAATGGAATTCAGGTTAGTGTAAGAGAGGCATTAGGTTTTTGGCAAAATAAACTATGACCATTCTAAATAATCCCTGGGTACATCCGGACATATCTATCAAAATCACAACTAAGTGATTCCTTATTGATGTTGACATATTAATGACTCAATCTAAATACATCTTATCATCTAAACCAATAGAATAACAGCATTGCAGGAAAGAAGCAAGTGTAGCTTTCAAAGATTACAGACTTTCCAAAACTCAAAGATAACAGCTTAATGTGTCAAGAAGCATAAGAAGACCGTCAGAAGAAGTGTAGGATAAGATTATTGTTGTTGTTGTTGTCAAAACAGCATTGTATTGGTAAAGCAAGAATAAGAAGACTTTGAAAGGGTTCTGAAAATGCATATGGTTAGGTGTTAGAAAACCAGGGAGCTTTCACATTAACATTTAATCCCCAGCTAGCACAAGCATCAAGAAGTTTATGTTTAATAATCACCTAAAGCTTTTCAGCAAAAGATGACCAAATCAAAGATTACTCATCAGAGCATAAATGACAAAATGTCGACCAAATATCTCAATGGACATTGCAAATCATCTCAAAACCATGTGAAAAGTTTCATTATGACACCAGTTCATTCACACGAGATTTAAGTGGCAATGTGAAAGCTACCAGCCGCATGTCAGTAACTAGCAGTTAATTACTGCAAAGGTTAGGAGGGTTAGTTGAAGAAGTTGAAGTATTAAAAGCAGCTTTGCAGATGAGTGCATCGTTTGGGCATACCTTCCATCGCCTCATCTACTATCAAGTCCTTCCCTTGCTCTTCCAAAATCTCCTCAAATGAGGGAACCTGGGCTTGCCTTAGGAGAATAACGCCCTCATCTACAACAGGAAAGAATCATTTTCGTGTTTTTCAATTGCTTTGCAAAAAAAATCATTTCAGAAAATGCATGCAGGACAAAGATGCAGTGTGATTCTTCCCTCCATTGCAGCATTATCTTTAGCAATGGCAGAATTGCAAAGTGGTTCAACCATGGCTAAGAAAAATGTTGAAAAAGGCGGTGATTTACTGGAAAACCCTGTTATTCAGTGTATGTGATGTAGAAGTATTTCATAGATGGCATTCATGATGATAATGATGATGACGACGACAACAATTGAGGTGGTGGTGGTGGTGGTGGTAACAGAAAAGATGATGATGGTGATGATAAAGGTGATGAAATGAAGACGATGATGGCAGTGGTGATAGTGGTAGTGTTAAAGATGACAGTAACAATAAAGATGTACAAATCATGAAATTAATAATGGAAATGATGAGGGTGACAATGAAGATGATGAAGATGGTCAAGAGGTGGTGGTGCTGGTGTAACATACAATGTATGACATATGACAGTAAAATTAATAAACATGTATTTTAAAGAAAGTGTTGGTATCTTGCTCAAAAATGTGTAATGCTAATCAATCCCCCCACAAAAATAAAACTAAAAATAATACAAAAATGATGCATGTTTTAACAAAATCATATATGTGATTCAATTCAGGACTTTCAATGTGAGATGCATGATACTTATTGAAAGAATGACATGGTTGTACACGATATGCAGCATCGAAAGATATATTTGTAATGAGCAGGAATGCAAGCAAGAAAAGTAAATATCACACTTTCTACTTCGGAACTACAAAGCAACCCTTCATATGCAATTTTCACATTTTCTTCCTTCAAAGGGCATGCTACATACAAGTTTACTGCCCACTGTGGGTCTCAACATTTTTTTTTTCTAAAAATGAGAGTACAATTAGATTCTCCTGTTGACCTTTATGGATCACACTGTATTCACGACTGATTTTACAGCATAGGTAATCCTCAATTATCCCGTTTTTACTCTGTTTACCTCTTAGTAAAGTCTTTTCTGCAGTCAACTGATTTTATCCAGCAATAATCCCTAGGTAAATCTATTACGGGTACCTAGAAAGTGCTGGATTACTGACACATTAAGTTGGCTGAATACTAAGAAGGCACCTCAAGGGTTGAACTGTAGTTCTTCCATGTCCACTACAAAAAAACTTTAAACAAAATAATTGCTGAAAGAGCAAGGTTGCATATTGAAAGTGTACATTCTTATAAGGATACTAGCAACACAAGATTCATCAGGACTTGAAGGGGGAATGAATCCCAAATATAAATGTGAAATGAATGAATGCAGCAATATTAGTAGAACACATTTGGTGAAAGTTCAAGGGAAATCAGACAATCCATTAAAAACGTATGAATTTTTCAAGTTTTGGTGCTGCCATCCCTGGATGAGAAGACTACTACAGATCGTGATGTCACATATGGAAAAGGATTTCACAAAATTTCACATTTTATGGAAAGTATGTATTCCCTCAACTTGTTACTGACGTATGTTGAGGGTAATATTATTCCCCCTGCTTTCTGCAAGAGGAAAGTCAAGTGCTCTCTTTCATGTGCTAGAAATGTGAATATATGTTGCGTTTTCTTTACATTTTCTTTAAATGATATCCACATGTGATGTCACAAACTGTACTAGATGCCTCATCAAGCAATGATGGCACCAAAATTTTTAGAATATATTACATTTGAATGGATTGATTGATTTTCCTAAAACTTTCAACTGGTGTGTTCTAATAATTTGCTGCATTCATTCAATCTACATATGTATATTTGGGTTTCAT
Organism: Diadema antillarum; assembly: GCF_040938485.1. Lineage (NCBI taxonomy): Eukaryota > Metazoa > Echinodermata > Echinoidea > Diadematoida > Diadematidae > Diadema > Diadema antillarum. The sequence goes on along the minus strand of NW_027271013.1, from coordinate 263,009 downwards.
TCACCTCTGAAAAGTGAACTAAAAATAAACATGGAGTCACTCACACATATCATGCATGCATTGGATTCCAAATTATTTCATGAAAAGATAATATTGCAGAAAGGAACAGATTGAATGATTTATGAAACAACAAACATGTTCTGAATTGGTTTTTTTTAAGTGCATGACTTAAGAAGATGGCGAAAGTGAACATCAATTTTTTTTTTCACATCTGTGAATACATTTTAAAGACCAAAGCTGTCTATTTATTAGACATTTTTAGCTGTATTATGCTAAAAATAATGACATTATCAATGAAGCCAAGAAATGCAGCAGCTTTGCTACTCTGCACATTTTTTTTTCTTTTTTCTTTTTTGCCATAATTGCACAAAGTCAAATTAAGCTATTAAAAACAAGGCACACTACAGAGCCAAAAATTCTAATTCTGAGCATGAAGCAAATTTCACTATTTGAAAAGAAAAGGATATTTAAGGGAAAATGCATAGATTGCAATTAGCTGGGATGACAATCATGGATCTTTGTTGTTCAAATCTCAAAAAAGACTAACAACAAAAAATATTAAGAAGATCAATTTCTTGATTACTTGGCAGTATATTTGATATTGACAAACGAACTAAGAGCAAAACTAGGTGAGGCTATCTAAAAAGTGATTATCTAATGAGGCAAATTGTGATAAAATGGTGCAAAACAAAATGAGTATTCTTCCCCTGGCCCAAAGTCAGGGAACATTTTTTTTTTTTCATTTTAAGACTGATACAAATTTTCACTGGATTATGAACAAACTGTGAATGAAAGATGACTACTTAGACAAAGGGTCACAGTGCAGATCACTATTTTAGCAGCTTTTTTTTTTTAAACTTTGATGATTAATGGTTTCTGATATACCACAGGGATCGTTACCACTGGGAAACCAAAGTGTGTGAGTGCAAGGAGACACGGAGTGAGACCATTATATGCAGGACAGAAGTTAAAAAGGCAAACCAACCTCCGTTATCTGGGGAGCTTGACGGGGAATCCCCCACTATGGACACGCCCACTGACGTCTGGCCCCAGCCATTGGTCAGTTTACTCTGGTTGCTGACTGATGATTCCAACTCTTGTATCTGGAGGGGGTAAAACATGAGAAGTGGGGACGTTATCTCAAATTTGTCATCTTGGCATATCTCACCAACCATATAAAGTGAATGACATCTTCTCAGTCACGAAGATGTATCCACAACGTCTCCAATAGGTCACCAATGGGTCTCCACAAAGTCGTGGAGACTTCTTGGAGACCTGGCAAATGAAATTAGTCTCCGTGAATTGACCGTGACTAGGAGACGTTGGGGAGACATCGCGGAGACATCGCGGAGACATCGCAGAGACATCGTGGAGACATCGTGGAGACATCGCGGAGACATCTCCACGACCAGCTGGAGACTGGAAAGAGTCTCCCCAAAACTTGCACACATTTGATTTTTTGTGACTCCCTGGAGATTTAGCTACATTCCAGGAGACATCGCCGAGACATTGTGGAGACGTCTTTGCAACTACAACGCAACCACAGAGACTCGAGTTGTCACCAGGTCGCCAACTATTCTGTAGCCCAATGAGATACCCACTGTACTACGGTGGGTAGCAAATCAAGATCGGTTCACTCAAAGAACCATAATATCTGGCGATCTGTTCCCCTGCAACTCTTAATCCATTGCCTACAGGTACATGGTACAACTGTACATGGCAAGTATGGTTAAAGGATCTCCTGGAGAGTAGGTTAACCTGTTAAGGACGAGTCCAAAGTATGCTCAGGCAAGCGTCTATAGGAAATGCGTGTTGTAGCAAAATCAAACCGTCCTCAACGGGTTAAAGGAATTATGGAATGATTACGAGATTGAGGGGTCTTTTTATCTTTAAAAGCAGAGGTCCAGTAGTGACAAAGAGTGGTTTACATCAGAAGCAAGCAATTGGCTTTACCATCCACAAATATTTTGCAAAGAAAAAATGGAGTTGTGGATCCAATTGTGACTGTTATTCATGTAAAAAAAAAGACATTTCAAAGGTGACATTTTGTTTGAAACTTATTTCAAGCAAGTCATGCAGGATGGTCAGATGGACGAATGAAACAGATGACATAAATCTCTTTAAGGAAGTTCCTTCGTCTTTCTTGGCGTTTTTTCAAATAAACATCGCTATCCGGTATCTCTCAGCACATGCTCACGCATTGATTCAATTTATTCTGTAAACAATCGGTCCCTTTATTAGGTTAAGTGAGACAAAAAGACCTGGCTTTTTGTGTGACTGAATGTTTTTGTTGCTTTTTTTCTCTTTCCCCATAGCGTCCCAAGGAGAAAAGCTTTGTGAAGCCAGGAATCTAATTATTCGGCATGCCTGCAGGCTGTTGGATTTTCTCGGGAAATCACTTCAGTGTCGGTGTCGTTTCAGAGTCTCAAATCTTGGAGTGGTCCTAACTGGAATACAGCCATAGTAAGGAGATTTCTTGCATACGAAGGAAAACAAACGTGTCCAGATGAGTAGGATTAAAAGCACCTTTCCATTTGGACAGAAGAAACTTCTTCAGACAAGTGCCAAACTTGGCAGTAATCACTTTTTATTCTCTTTCTCTCACTCTAGTCACGTTCACACAATGTTTCTAATCTTAGAGATGAGCTCGACGTTTTAAACTGTCATGATTAGCTCAAGGTTTAGGCCAGTGCAGATTCACTCAAAAGTTTGCAATCTAAAAGTTTAATCGATGATTACAACCACAAGATTTCTTAGGATTTATGTTCTATCCACAAGCCTGGGGGGTTCCCACTTGTAGATTATCGTCACGTGGACACAATAATAAAAAAACTCAAAAGCTAGCATGATGTCTCCGTGAACCCCACTCCCTTTTAGCTTCCGGGTCAACTTCCAGGATGTGTTGTACATATACTACATCTTCGTATATTATCGGGTTTATTGTGACACTGCATGCATGTATTTCTTCTGGGTCTATGGTTTAATCTTGGAGTGCAGCTCTCCTCAACAGTTTAATGTTGAATACTAGGTGTCCCGTGGACGTGCATTGCAGTTTAAAACTACAAGCTCCATGTAATTGTCAAAATCTAAAATCTTGAAGATTTCAAATGTTGTGTGAACCCAACTTTTCTCTCTTTTTTCCATCCACACAAGGGTGGAGTGCTAAATCAAGTGATATCTAAGAAGCAGATTTCTGCCACAGGATTAAGTGAACATTGAATGACCGAGAAACCTTCAAACTAAATTCTGGCATTGATTGGTAACAGTTTACAATCCAGGAACTCATCCCTATTTCCTTCCGAATGTCTCTAACAGGTAGGGTTTTCATCCAGCATATGGCAAAACAGCCCCAGATCTCTTTCAACACGGTGTGTACGAAGATGGAATTACAAAGCCCTTGTCTACAGGTCATTCATCTCAGTGCACCCATGAATATCAACCCAGTAATTTATGCCACTGGAGAAGGCAACCACTTACCACACTATCACTTGCTTTGATAAAATTTCAGGACCTGGAGCTGAATTCACTAGCAAGCAACCACATCCATGGCATGTCACCTCAATTGGAGAAGTCATCATACAGGATTATCTACAGGAATCTGTAGTGCCTGTGATGAATTTAAACTACTGGTTCATGTACCGTACAACCTCTCTTATCCGGACATGTCATGACCGGTGCTCATCCAGATAAGGCATATGACCAGATATGTGACACTCAATGTTTAACCCGTTGAGGACAAGTCCTCATACTCGGGCAAGTGTCTATGGGAAATGCGTGTTGTAGCAAAATCAGCCCGTCCTCAACGGGTTAATACACGCAGCTGTCTACCCAATGGCAGCTACATGTAACCTACACACTAGTATTGCAGGTAGCATATACTGATTGAAACTATTTCTTTGCTTTCATCACAATATCATAGGTAAGTTTATTTTTTACCAAAATGAAATCAATTTGTTGTCAAACTCTTGGAATGATTCGCCTGCTTGAATATTGAGGAATATATCAAGCAGGTCTTGAATGCATATTATTATTTAGATAAAAATTTGATGCGAACGTATATTTGTATGTTGGGAATAATATGTAATTCATGTGAGTTTGTGTAGGAATTTTGTTTGAGTTTGAAATCTCCCTTTTCCCCATAATCATTAGATTGAAAGAAAAATCACGGCTATATCGTGTCTGGATAATAGAGAGATCCGCATACAGGGAGGCCGGATAGGAGAGGTTGGACTGTACATATCAACAGGTCGGTGAGATGGAAATGGGGGGGGGGATGGGGGTGGTGGTTGAACTCACCCTGGCCTGAAGATTCTCCACCTCCTTGGCATGCCTCTCATCCTTGTCAGTTTCTATCTGTTTCTGGAGTCGCTCCTTCTCCTGAAGTTCCTCCTCCCTGGAAGATTGACAGAAGGGAAAGATCGATAAGTAGAAGATAGAGATTAGATGGATGGGAAATTAAGGAAAGAGTAACACAGATGTATAAATGCATGGTAGTCTTTCTCACATGCACACACACCACATTCACACATCATATAGACATATTGAAACATACATTATAAATGTAAATTGATGGATTGCTTAAATATAACAGATGAATAGATGGATGGATAGATAGACAGATACATATTGTAGATAGACAGACAGATAGATAGATAGATAGATAGATAGATAGATAGATAGATAGATAAATGCCCAAGGTCATAGTAAGAAAAAAATACAGGAAAAGAGGTAGGGTAAACAAAATATGTCAAAAGAAAGAACAGAAAATGTTTTAAAATGACACAAAAAGGAAAATGGGGACAGCAGTTTCTAAAGGATATTGCAACCCAAATACCTGGTTTGTAATTATGTGGATTGAGGGAATACAGCAGTATTACTAGAACACATGAGTGAAAGTTTCAGGAAAATCACACAATTGATTGAAAAGTTATGAAATGTCAAATCTTTGATATGCTTTCAGTGAATGAGAAGACTATTACAGTTCATGATATCATGCATGTAGAATGATACGAAGAAAATATAAAGATTTTAGACATACATTGTATTCCAACTTTACTAGCATAATGAGAGACAACTTGGATTACCTCTTTCAGAAGGCAGGAAAATATCACCCTCAATATTTTATATGTCAGTTAGTCAGTGAAGGGAATGCATATTTTTTCAAGAAAAAGGACATTTTGGGCAATTCTCTATACATTTTCTTTGTATCACTGCACACACATGTCATGAAATGTCATAGTCTTTTCATCCAGCAATGGCTGCACCAAAAATTTGAAAATTCATAACTTTTGAACGGATTGTCCAATATTCCTCAAACTTCATGGATGTGTTCTACTAATATTGCTGCATTCACTATATAATCCACATGTATACTTGGGGAAACTTGCCCTTTAACTGTGTGAATTACACTGTCTTGAAAACAAAAGGTTAATATAAGTAATGAAAAGTATTAGAGGGTTTTTTTGTGGAAAGGATTTTATGTAAGTTATAAAATTAGGGCACAAACATTGTAAAAGTAAAGCATAGATACAAGTACATGGGCACCAACTTTTAAACAATTATGCACAGATATCACTGTTTACATCCTGGTGGAAGAAATTCTTAATTATCAACAAAATATGGATGGATCTGATATCTGAAATTCAAACGTGTCACAAATAAAAAGTACAAACATAGAAAAATAAATATTTTTGATTTTGTTTTCCAACAAAACATTGCACAGTTGAATGTATGCTTATGATATAATTCCTGATTAATTCTGTGTTATGTTTTGTTGGGGGGGGGGGGGAAGAGAATGAAAGTAAATGAACTGAACTGAAATAAAAAACAAAACAAATACAAAATGAGCTAAAACTACACTTCTAGTTCTGTTGATATTCAAGGTGTTTGCATTTGCATGACATAACTGTAGGTGGTATTTGTGATTCCAAAGGTTTGTTAATTTAGAAATGAAATGGGTTTTTTTTAGATCCAAACATTAGTGGCATTAATCCAAAGGTTTGTTGATCCAAAAATGAAATAAAGTTTGTTATTCCACAGGTTCAATAGTCTAAATGATATAAGATTCAGTCATTCGAAAATGAAAATAAAAGATGCGTACTGACAAACCTCTGATATTACAAACCTTACAATGTATATCGCTTTGGGGTTAGGAAACCTTTGAAAAAACAAACATTTTTTGCATTTATGGATTCACAAACCTTTTTTCATTTTTTCCCCATATTAATGATCATTATAAATAACATACTATGCCTTATGATTTGCTGAGTTGACATTTAGTTTGAGTATCAGTCGTTTATTACTATCTTCAAAGTTGTATATTCTCTATTCTCTCTTTCTTTCTCCCTCTCTCTCTCTCTCTTATGCCTCGATACAAGTTTCAAACAGTTTCTAAGCAATTTTTTTTTTTTTGGAAAGACAAACAAAAAAATGCAGACGTACCTTAAATAAGGCACATTATATAGAAGAGAACCAACAAAATCTATGTTGCAATGAAAATTAATCTTGCACCTGACGGGCAAGGCACAATTATAGTTCATATTTCTTGCCATTCTAAACTCCAAGACGAAAACAGAGCAGACAATCCGAGTAAGTGATGCCGGTAATTTTAATCATTAGCCCCAAAATAGTTTTGAGAAGGGACAATGAGGGGTACTTTCCCCTGACAGACTGCTCATGGCCGAACGCGTTGGACATGAATTGAAAAGGGGTACAGAGAAGGGGATTATGAGCAAATAAGTGAGGCACAAGACGGCCGACGAGGCAGGCAGACATAGAGAGGTCTCAGAGAGAAGGAAAAAAAAAGTCTGAAACTAGGTCTCTCTTCAAAAGGTTCGCTCAACTACCACACCTCTTCTTGACAACAGGGAGTGGAGTTGAATGCCTGTTGCAATAAGCTGTGAGTATCAGATTCTAATTTCTCTATGAAAGACATAAAACACCCCTGTATTTCAGAATTAAAGACTGTGTTCTAGTTTTAGGCCAATATGATATATTATATATTCAGTACAAGTGCACATTATTATGAATTCAATTCCCTCAAACCATGCCTAACATGGTCAAGATGAAATGTCCGAAAAGATGATTACAGAAAAAGAAAGTTGTTTAGAATATCTTGGGTCTCTGCTGAATGCTTAAAGATACATCAATTCATTCACTGTTATTGTTGCCAGCTGATATTCCTGACGATCATGCAAAGAGTAAACTCATCCTTATTGTCTGCTGTTGTTGTTGTTCTCTGCTGAGAAATAAGTAAACATATCAATAGCACTTTGTTTGATGAGGAAAAATGAAATCTTGACATGTCATTACTAATTCAAGACAGAGAACAATAATTTTTCTCCAAGAGCAAAGGACATTGCAAGTGGCTAATTCTGGGTCAAAAGTCTTCCTACTGGTTGACATGAGAGAGGGAATGTGTTCAATAAATGTTTTATAATCCCTGAACAGTACTATGTGGCCGCAGCATCCTTCAGTAAACACACATTACTTTTTGAAGTGACTATCACTACATTACTGCTAACAACAGTTAATATTTGGTTTAGTCTTATTCATTTTGCTCACTTCCTCTGTGCCTCAAATTTTTCAATCAGAAATTCATAAAATATTCCATTTAAAAGATTTGACCAAAGGGCAATCAATATGCTTGATTCTTAGATATTCATCCTCATCCTTAAATCTAATCCAAACTTCCTTCCAGCGCGGTTGTCCTACAACAGGAATTAGCACATGTGGGATTTAATAGCCAAATGCCAAATTATCCCTCCTACAATTAATCTCAGCTACTAAAAACCTCGTCCACAAGAAAGATGATCCACTCCCTAACAATTAGCAAACAACGGCTGATTAAGAGCTCTTTACTCTAGATCTGACCACCATTACACGCCTTCAGAGCTGTTTTACCTCCAGCTGAGAACACAAAGAATGCAGAAGATGCGGTAGAAAAAGAAATGGAGCAAGTGACAAGCAGGTGACATTGACCTCACTTTGGCAATCGCTGCAAGCAGTGACCTCAGCCAATAATTTGATTTTCCCTCAAACTGCATCTCCAATTCCACTTAAATTTGCTCAGACCTCCTTAATTTTCACCAATACTTGCAGAGAATTTGCCCAGAATCCCCAAAAGCGCAGGCCAGGCCGTTTACATCTCGTTCGTTCGGGGGAGGAAATTTCCCGCCATTTAGAGATGCTGAATTTAAACAGACAGATGAGAGATGGGTTTTGGAAGACTTGCCCGCCACCAACAGGTTGTGGGGGGAGGGGTGGGGGAGGTGGGCAAAAGGTAAGGGATTGATTTCTACGGAAGAGTCTTCATTCTGATAAAGTGCAGAGGGCTGGGTGGCATTCATGAGACCCAAATGTCAGATTCATTCCAAGCTTTTGTCTATCCCTTCATCCCCCCACTTGTCACTCTTAGTCCACTTTCACTTTCAAAAAAGAATAAAAAACAAACAAAACACCTCACACAGAACTTCATCTGTAGTCTTCTTTCCAGGCTGGCTGACCCCATCTCAAACATTCAAGCCTTTGTCTATCCCTTCATATCCCCACCTGTCCTGCTAGTCTACTTTCATGTTCAAACAAACTCATGCAGAACATCCTCTTGTAGCCTTCTTTATGGGCTGATTGATCTCATCTAAAAAAAATCAAGCCTTTGTCTATCCCTTCATCCCTTCATCTATCATTCTTAGTCCACTTCCATATATATCAAAATAACAATTCAACACACCTGTCCGGCTAGTCTACTTTCATATTCAAACAAACTCATGCAGAACATCCTCTTGTAGCCTTCTTTATGGGCTGATTGATCTCATCTAAAAAAATCAAGCCTTTGTCTATCCCTTCATCCCTTCATCTGTCACTCTTAGTCCACTTCCATATCAAAATAACAATTCAGCACAGAACTTCATCTGTTAGCCTCCTTTACAGACTGACGGATCCCATTTCAAAATTCAAGTCAACAAAACATCTGCAGTTTTACAAAAATGCTAACCGATTAATCACCCCTCTAGATGGCAAAGATGGTAAATGAGGTAAAGTAAAGCGAAATTATTCAATTACTTCTTAAATCAGCCCTTGTAAAAATCTTCCCAACATTCATCTCATTAATGCTGTGCTACATACTTTGATGAGATAGGTGAATATTAGTTTGCATTGATAGCATAGAGCATCATTCATCTGGTCTACGACTGTGCAAATTGCATCACACATCTCCCATCAAAGTGAAGTAATTAAGGCACTTGATCAAATGCAATGACTTTTACAAGGAGCTTCATGTTTTTAGTGAAAAATGAAAAACTGCAACCCTTAATATGCCCAAGACTTGCCTCCTTAGGAAGCACACACAAAAAAAATAACTAACAACTACAACATTCACCTGTAACTAAGAACTTACACAAGATTCATCATAAAACTATATGTGACCCTGCACCACAAAACCAACAAAAAGTCGCCAGACATGGATTTTTCAGTTAAGGGCAGATTCTGAAAAACAAGACTCTAAGCTTTAAAATGAGGTATAACTCAATTCAAATGGATTCCCCTAACCTACCTAAATACTGGAAAGAAAGCAAACACTCTGGAAAAAAGTGTGAACTGAGAAAAGAGGCTCTGAAGTACAGTGTCTATTCAAGTACTTAATCTTTACCAAGCCATGCTAGCTGTGCCATGAAAGGGACAAAACACAGGACATAAACCACTGGAGCAACAACAATGATGGGATTATCAGATTAAGCTGTAATTGAGCATGTTCTATTAACACATTCTGCCCATGATTAAGGCTAACTTTCAAAGCAGTAGTGTCATCCTTTCAAAAGCTATTAGACTTGAAAGTGAAGAGTGCGCAAAGGATTTCAAGACATAAAAAGCGGCCTCTAAGACAAACCTGATCATTCTACTCTTCCCCCAAAAAGGGTTGTAGAAAAACTGCTAAAAACACACTTTCCCATCCATGTTATGATCCCAAACTGAAAAATACTGTAGAAAAAGAATAGCTCTTTCAGAAAATATGAAAAAACTCAAGATTGACTTGGTTGAACCATTTCACCTTTTTTGAGTCCTCACTTATAATCAAGGGGTGCGACTTTTTGTTTGTTTTGTGGTGCACGGACACATAATTATGTAGTCACTTTCTTTGGAGGAAAGCAACATCAGTTGTGCTTAGGTCACTGTCTTAATGGGCAGAGTTCCTTGCAGTATGAAGTTAAGGGTGAAGTGAAATGAGTGTAACAGGTGTTTTTGCATTTAAATCGTAATCTCTGACAAAAATAGAGCCCTGTGTAGAATAATGTGTTCAGGATTTTAATACAGCGATGATTATCCTGGATTAACTAATTAATGATAGAACTTACTACTTAAATAACTAATACAGATACTGGAACTCATATGACATTTGTACTGATTGCTGATCCACAGTAATTCTTTTTGGGACAAAATAGAGAGACTTGACTGAGTACAATCTTCCATGAATTATGTGTTAGTTTTGTTCTCATTTAGCACGCGGCAGGATGTTCATTTTGTTTTGATTTCCCTTGCGGGGAAACAAGCAGCATTAAACTGAATTGAAAGACGGAAGGAGAAAAACAAATCCTGGGAGATTGTGTTTTTTTTCTGTTTCTTTTCATTTTTAAGGCAGATAATGAAACAGACATGACAGATGAGTGAATATTTGTGCACAGTGAGACAAATATTAGAAGAGTTGAAGTCATTTGCAAGTCGGGGATGCGTCTGATGTGGTATCCTATGGGAACTGTTCGGAAGACCATGCCAGACTAATTTCTTGTGCTTGACTACAGTTTTGATAATAAAAGTTTCATTGCGATTCTGCTGTAACTGGGTACACATTGAGGACACCGTGCTTAAACTCATCATCCTGGATAGGGGAATTCTAACATTTCTTTGATATTCATATATTCAGTCTTGTTATTGTATTTTTGTATAAATTGCAATAAAGATATCCCATGGGATGCAAAATCAGCTGTTTTACTAATATTCAAGTGGCACAAAAACTATTTACTTAAAGTTACTGTAGAGTTCCATTCTGTAAGGGATGGGAAAATAAGTTTCAGTGGGGTAAGTTTCATAAAGGGTCTTTTTTCCACAAAAAATTCTTATCATTTGGTTTAACAAAAATTTGTAAGGAGTGTCATTCACATGACAAACTTTTTAATCTATCACAGACATTTATCAAATTTTTAAGACTTGCTTTCATAGTCCTCACCACCTATTGCTTGTGCTTCTTTTAGGAAAACATCACAGCAATGAAAGTGATACTAATCAAGTGAGCTCTAAAAGATAGTGCCTAAAAGGCTCAAGAAAATCTAATTTTTTTTTTCTCACTGTCCATTTTTTCAAGTACAAGTCTATGGCAATTACCCCCTCGACAATTATCCCAGACCCTTCCCCTGACCCTAATCCTAAACCTAATCCTAACCCTTACCCAAACCTAACCCCAATCTTTCCTTTGACCTTACCACTAGCCAGCATTTAAGGGGGGGGGGGGGTAATTGCCTTGATATGTTCAGTATAGAAAGAGAGTTTTTGTGGTATTCTAATTGCTACATGACACAAATGCGGTAAAGATAAAACCTGTTGCATGTCATTCCTTTAAGCGACACTTTTTCACTGTCCTCCGGAGTCAAGTCAACTTGACCACTGCCCCGTTTCCCACTCAACCCTTACCCCACTCAACCCTTACCCCACGTCAACACCCCTGCCCCCACGTCCACACCCTAGCCCCCAGGGCCGGGCCGACACCCACACGCAGACAGGAGTCAGTGACGCCGGCCCCTTCAGCTCGCCAAACATTTACTCTCGTTCCGGCATCGGTCCATGGCTGTGACTTCTTGACATCGTGCGCCCATCGAGGGCCCTCCAAGAAGCCCCCTGTCCCCGCCTCGAGTGCCCGGAATTGCATCACTCTCGTACGCGCTCACCCTTTTGCGTTCTTCACCATCTCATTTTCTCCTTCTTACCCCATTCCCCATTCTGTCTTCCCTCTAACTGTACACTGCCTCAGAACCTTGAAGTGCAAACTTTCTTTCTTTCTTCATTTTTTTTTGTGTACAAAAATTGAATCCTTTAACTGTTCTTTGCAATGTTCTTTGAGCTTAATGTGATTTCTTCATGCAAATACAGCATTCATCATGCGATAAATCACTGACAATGGGATTACCAAGTCACCCTTGGTTGTACCTCTTGACTGTGTGTGTTGATGATATTTCTTACAAGAAATCCAGCCAATTTACAGGTATAAAGTTAAAAAGTTATGAGTTAAACTGTTATGAGCTCCCTCGTGGAGACATCATTATATATATCTAATATTCTTGCTTGATACTTTTAAGATTTATTATGTTTGTCTTACATGTACATATGTCAGTATTGTCTGGGACAGATTATTTATTGTTTAGGGCCCCATTTTTCTCTCTCTCTTCTTTCTTTAAAACACAACATTATGCAGTTAAACAGTTGCTGGAAGGACATCATCCATAGCTATCATATATTCATGGTTACACCAGTCATATCCCATCATTTTGAGACTATCACCTTGTCTGTTAATATCTCAGAGAACAAAATATCTTTCTTTTGCCATCATACATGTATGTGCTTAAATTTCTCTACAGTACTGGTACACGTGTAGGTGCTCACTCTTCAAATGATATATCTCATCTTCAAATACTGTATTTCTTTTCTGTTTCTTGCTCCATCCCCACCACTTGGTCTCCTACTGTTCCCTGTTATGTTTCCAACTGAACTGTTCTCCCATTTCTGCCCCCCTAGAAGCCTTTCTCCGGTCCACACGTGACTTAATCTGGGCAAACATTTATCACCCCCTCTCTGGCGACGTTGGCAAACAGACTGCCCGCCACGGCCGGCCGCGCCGAGGACCCTCACCACGCCACACGATGCCCTAGAGGGCGCCGCGACATGCGTCAAATCTGAAGCCAAGCATGTGTCAGCCATGGGCGCATGCAATTATCGATGCTACCGTTTCCACGGCGATGGTGTGCTGAGTTCATCTCTCCCTTGCATCATCTTGAACATCCTTGCCTCCCGAGAAAGTCCTCCACAAGCCCACTGTCCCCCCTCCCACCATCGCTCCATCTTAATCATGTCTTCCACACCCCCACGCCCACCTGTCTTCAGTCTTTCCTCCATCCTTTCTCTCTCCTCCGCTTTCTTCTTTTCATCTGTTCTATCTTCTCATCTTCATCCTCATACTCATCTTCATGAGCTCTGTGGATATCCACAACCATTTCTTTTTTTTTCCATTTCCATATTCCTCTCAATGTACCAAAATTTTCAGAGTTTAAACATTGATGGTCACACTGTAAAGTCATCTCTTACTTTTGGCATAGCCTTCCCTCAATTTCTTTTTTGCTTCCTTTTCATGTTCCACATTTTAAATCACTGCACCACAAATCTATCTGGAAACTCTTTTCATCTTAAAGAGCATTTGCTGCATGTCATGTAGTCTTCTAACCGACATGGATCAACCATATCTAAGGCCTCACCTGAAAATTCTCTTTATTGCACAAATTATCATGAAAAGTTCTTTGCTTCTGGAAGAAGAAAAAAAACCAAAGAAGTAATGTCTTTTGCAGTCTGTGAAAGAATGGCATGCCATGATTTTACGGAATGCAAGAGTTTTCCCCGCAAATTCTATCTTCTTAGTTACAAGCTGTTCAGAAAATCAAGCTGAATCAAAGTGTATATATCTGAAATATTGTAGGGTTGTTTATACATGTAGTCCCATGTTGTGCCCAAGTTATCACAGCGAAAACTCGCAAATTAATCGCCACTAGCCAAATTGGCAACATCCTTGGTGTGACTGGGTGATAGGTATCCCACGAGGCAACAGTTATTGCAGGGTTTGCCTTCTCTTTGGCAAAATGTCAAAAAAAGAAGGCATTTATCTCAGTCACACACTAATGATATTCACTCCTCATGCTAACCTTTGAAAGTCCGTACCCAAGGACGATACTTCACAAACCCTTATCTGGTGTTTACACTGAGTTCAGCACCACTGGGGTCTTGACCGAGATATGCAAACTACGGTAATCAAAGGATCACAGATATCCATCACAAAATATGCAAATGCTCTTTCGCTTTGACATTAAACAGGCTACTTTGAAGGCAAAATGGCCACTTCTGTTTCGTGCACATTCTGTGGAGGAGACTTCCAAATCTACTTTGTTGATTGTTCTTTCAATATCTATTTAAAGAAATGTACTTATAAAGTGTGGGAGGTGACTGTTTGTATGAAATTACACTTACATGTGTTGTGATTATGCATGATCCATCAAAACATACATTTGTATCAATAAAAAAGTATTGGAGGCGATGTAAATTTCTAGCCTTAGGGTCTCAACAAACATTACTCACTATACATTCATCATGGGAAAGTCTCATGTTAAAAAAAAAAATGTCTGCAGAAAAAGGAACTTATGTGTGTGTGGGTGTCTGTGTTTGTGTGTAGGTCTGTATGTCCGTGTGTGTATACGTATGAGCCTGTCTGTGTATATGTGCTTGCATCTGCTTATTAATGAGAGCACGGTTTCTACTTTTCTCTGCAATTACTCACCTGGCCTGCAAGTCTTTAATCAGTTTCTTGGCTTTGTGATATTTTTTCTCCAGCGCCATGTTCTGGTCCTCCTTGGCGTTGACGGCGTTCTTCAGTGAGTCGATGTCCGCCTGCATCTTTTCTAGGGCGCCCTCTAGCGTGGCGATGCGTCTGTCCTGCGAATCGATGTGATTCTTGAGGCGTTTCTCCTCCGCCTCCCATCCCTGAGCTTGGAGAGCCTGTTAAAGGGGTGTGGTGGTGACGGTGGTGGTGGTGGTGGAGGGAGGGGTGCAAAAAGGGGGCAAGATGGGGGCAAGATGGGGGTGAGTGCGAGGAAGGCATGGAGAAAAAAGATTTTAACTTTTCTAAAGTTGTCAGCACATCATTTATTCATCAATTTATACCTGCTCTCATTCAACTGGTTGAATTATACTAGAATACAAATATCTGTTTTAAGAGGCAATGAACATGAAGAAATATAGAAAAGGGTGCACTCAGAAATTTGAAGAAGCTGTGGGCTTATAAATAAATACCATACTGGCATTTACAAGTGTACAATTTTATGTGCAACTATATAGTTTGTTTCACTCACATTTCAGCCACGGTTTGTTTTGTTTTGTTTTGATTTTGATTTTTGTTTGTGTTTTGTTTTGTTTTGTTTGTTTGTTTGTTTGTTTTTTTGTTGTTGTTTCTGTTTTTTTTTGTGGGGGCATATTTAATTCAATGCCAATGAAACAGTTTCCAAGATACAGCTAAATACAAGGGCATACAAATAGGTTAACAGAGCCGTGAGGGTCAAAACGAGAGAAATATTGACCTGTATCTTGAGGTTAGGTATCTCCGCCTCGGCAATGGCCAGCTTGTACTGCGTCTCCTTGAGCTGAATTCGCAGGTTGGCGTAGTCTTCGGCGGTGGCCTCGGAGGGGGACACCACCGAGCTGCCGCCCCCGCTGCTCAGGGTCTCATCCAGGTCGTAGGTGCCCTGTATCAGCTGGCTGTCTGTCGGAGACTCGGCCGGCATCTCTACCGAGGGGGTGTCCTCCTCCGGCGAAGGCTGCAATGTAGACAGAAAGAAGGCTTGATTTAAAGGAGACCTCCGGATGATTTTCATATTTTTACATTTGAACCACTATAAATTAGTTATACTGAGGACAGAGTTTCAGTATTTATGATAATTGGGATGAAAAATAAGAATATTTTCAAAATTCATAACAAATTGCAATGAACAAGGATGATGACATGGCAGGTTCCCCATTAGAATGCATGACTTGGGGCTCTTGGAAGCAGAACAAAATAAGAAGGCATGCATAGATTATACACAGGTGAACTCGCAAGCAAGCGGTATTGTAATGGAATTACACTGCTATCATTTCTGGAATATGTGAACCTCCTATGTCATCATCCTTGTTCAGTGTAATTCGTTTACGGTTTTTCAAAGTATTGTTTCTCTGCTCAAGAACCACAATAAATTCCACAAATCTATACATGGAGCTATTGATTTATGTACTATACATGATGTAAAATTATGAAAATCGCCTGGAATGTCCCTTAAGACTACTTGTACATGTGACTCCTTTACAGGAGCGACTGGTTTTATGTTACGTACACATGTATGTACAAACCCGTTGATGTCTTCGTTCTCCACTCAGTTCGAGGATAAATAAGATACTAGGAATGAATGTTGAGAATTCACTTTCTACCTTTCGTGTGGGAAGTTCAAATTCAAATCGACTTTGTAAATTGCACAAGTGTCTTGTTTATTACAGCGAATAAACATACAACATACCCTACTGCAACCTCAAATTAGCTGTAAAATCATTTTTCCTTTCCAAATTCACAGCTCAAATTCCTAGGTATTTTTTTTTTTAATCCACATATATACCTCATTTTACAGATGCCAACAAGATGACAAATAGCCCACATCAACATTTCAACTGGCTTGATTTTTACATATGAAATGAAATCAACAAATTGCTTTGCCTTTCCTTTGTGTGCTGCAGGCCTGCATTGATTGGCTAACAACAAAAACATCATTTTTAAAACAAGAAAATATAAGATAAGGACAATGGATAAGGTAGTAGTAGAAGTAGCAACCATATTGCAATAAGAAGAATAAGAAAAGGGGAAAGAGGAAGATAAAAGAGAAGAAAAAATGAAGAAGAAGAAATAGAAGACGAGGTTTGTGGCAGATACGATGATTACAAGGGAGCTGGTATTATGGAAAACTGAAGGTTTGAGGTAGAAATTTATTAGAAAAATATATTTAAAGGATGAAAATAATTTTGAGGTGAAACATGATTAGACGGCAAAGAGGAAACTTGATGCGAGATGGAGAGTAAAAAAAGACAGACTCACCAGATGTTTAGGAACGGGAGGAGGAGGAGCAGGGTGTGAAGGCGCTGGGACTCCTTGGTCACGCTTGAGCGAATGCTGGATTAGTGCAGCGACCTCACTGTTCTCACTGTCCTTCTCTCGTCCAATCAAAAACCTGGAGAAAAAAAAAAAACCAGAACAAAACAATCATGAAGTTTGTAAAGTTACCTCGATTTCTAGCTGGATGCAAGATTGAATATACACAAATCCTCAGCTTCTCTCTGACATGAATTTTCCTTGCAAGATAAAAGCATTCTGTTTGAAATGGAATGAAATAACAAACATATTTTCAAACAGATTAAATCTATGAGTGATATAAGATGGACATAGTGGCAGTTTGACACAACACAGCAATCATTGTATGACCTCAAAATGACAGAATGACGTCGGTATCAGAATTTGCCATATTAAAAGTAAATTGCTTCAAAGGATATTGATACATGAGTGGCAAGCAATAATTTCTATCTCTTCAAATGCTCTAGCACAGATTTTTTTTTCCACATTTAATGATTTTCTGTCAGTCTTGATTTAAACAAAATGCGCACATGCTTGATCCATCTGGAGAGCTACAAATAAAAGTCAGATTAAGATTTTCCTTTTTATTAATGTGATTAATATGTTTGTTCCATTAAAGTTCACTCACTCTTCAATATTCCTTGAGCAATTTTCTGAGCCAACAGAACTTAATCGAGTAGATTTCTATCCATCCTAGCAACACAATCTTCAACACGATCAGTATCCTGTGTTCTTGACGAATGTCAAAACACATATCAATAAATGTTCAATTGATGAGATTTATGCGAGTTGATTACACGTGGCGCCAAAACCATCAGCTGACTTTGGTCATATGAGGAGTGTTCACCTCTTTTTGTCCCCTCTCATAACTGATGCTTTCATATACCATCATCCTTTCAATTTGCATGGTTGACTAGAATAGCAGAGTTTACTCACATGAGGTTAGCACAGATTCTTTAACCAACTTATTGACTACAAGCCAATAGAGTTAATGGATGATGGGTGGAATGTACACACTCTTTCTTATTGATACTTGTGTGAAAACTTTAACTTTTTTTCACCATCCAACCCCCCCCCCCCCCCCCCCCACACACACACACAGATACAATAAAGGGACAAACCCTTGAAACTGATACCAATTCTTCATAATCTGGCCACATGAAAAGTGGATGTTTGCCTGATTGTAACCACAAAAAAAAGCAGCTTTCCCCCATCTACATTTGAACTTCTTCATCCTTTCACACTCACTGCACTTTGCTTCTTCCGTAAAATTATGTGTGTAAGAAAAAACAAACATACATTTATGATACACAACCACAGGAAAGAATCATACACAGTCAACTTGAGGGCATTCTTTTAAAAATTTGTTCTTTTCATGGAAGAGCCCTTAAAGGACCTGTGCAGTGCAAATGCATGTTGACTTGGGTTGATTTGTGATACCCTCAACATCACTTACATAGTGAAACAGATATTTGAATATGTTCCATATATTTTACAATGCTCTTTCATTCTTCTTGAGATTACTTAGATATGAACACAAAACTTTCCAGACCAAAATTCTGCCAGTGACCTCATCTGTCAATCACTGCTAAAGTGCTAAATATGATTTTAAAAAGATACCAGAGTGCACCTTCCCCCAGACCAAGCATAACTCACATGTTTGCATGTTTCCAACGTGACCAACAGAAGACACTGCAAGAAAACATGCATTTGCATTACATGGTTCCTTTAAAGGCCAAGGGCTCCTCCATAATACAAAGGCTTCAACCATATATCACTAGCTACTGCAAAAGAACAAAAAAGACTGCTAGGGGGAAGGGATTGACATAATATTCTCTGGTTGCTACTCAGGAACTGAGACATAATCTCACCGACATACCAGGGGGAGCTCAATGAGAGAGGTTACTAACAGCCAAAGATCTGTAAACCATGAGGAAGATTACTGCCATCAATACTCCACTGGCTCTGTCCTAAGCTGTGGACCACATTCACTCTAGCCACCAAGTACATCATTTGCACTTGTCAAAGGGGGAAAAAAGGCGAGCTGTACAGGATGCAGATATAATACTCTGTCACCATGGAAACATATACCCCTCAGAGCTTGTCTTGTGGGAGGTGGATGATGGTGTTAACAGAAGTTCACCCCGGCGCGACTCGTAAATGAGCAGACACTTTTGCAAGATTAATGACCACTAACTCGGAGAAACATTTTGGCAATATGTTGCCACGACAACATCAGCATCAACTGCAATGATGGAATACAGACGACTTTTCAAAGCTCTTACGATAGATTTCCTCTCTGCAAAGTACAGTTAATGACACATAAGATTGACTAGACAAAAGGTAAGTTAAGGTTCTGAAAATTTCTCTTCCTTCATTCTTTGACTTTTGGCATTGCAGCAGAAAAAGAATAAAAAACCAACGAAAACTTCCACCTGCAAACATTCCCATTGCTTAAAAAGAAGAAGAAGAAGAATGGAATACATCAACAGGCCTTCAGGGGGTTTGATACTACAAGGCACTTCTGATCCACTTTTATCAACATTTAAATAACAATAATTACTTCTGAAAAAAAAATCTTTTGCTTTTAGTTTCTTTAAACTTTTTTCGTAGTGAGAGCTCAGAAATATGAACAGTTTCTTATCTCCAATGCAACGCACAGTCACTTTAATTCTGCTTGGACATTTCTACAGCGGTCTTACTGTCAAGCTGGGAGAACTAGTTAAGATCTTAAAAACTGATGCCCAATCAGGGAGACAGGGCATCATCTTTCTGGCCAAACCACCACTTGATCTTTGGTAGGCCTACCCTTAAAGAAACAAATATAACCCGCAAACATTGCAATAAAATGAGAACACATCATCAACAGAATGCTGTGTTTAAATTGCTATGCTGATTGGCAATGTGGAATGCTAAGATGTTCAAATAAGAGATAGAGAAAAAAAAAGGTCTTCTTCATTCGACTAGCTAAAGGACACTCAATTAGACCACTCTGCATTCAGCCTTATTAGACTATTCTGAAAGCGAGCCCTTTGTCAGAAATTGTTGCAAGGCCGTGCCAGCGTGGGCCAGTCATTTTGACTTTATTTCAAAAGGCTGCCAGGCAGAGGAGTGCATGGATGCTGGTAATTGAGGGCATCATTGAAGACACTTTTCACCATGGCAACGGATGTGCCTGTTGACTGCAATCCAGTTTCTGAGCCACGGGCGTGTACTCAATGATGGAGAGCAGAAAAAGAGAATAAGTAAATGATAGAGTGAAACAAACAAACAAAAAAAAAAACAAGAAGAAAGATGGAGAAGTACAGTATGCAAGAAAGAGCAAAAGAAACAGATTTCACAGAATACCATCTGCAAGATACTTCTTCACGATATCGTTATTTCTGTATATATATCACATAGAATTTTTATTATTCTCATGTCAAGACTATCTCACTGGTTGGCAAATCATACCATGAAGGCACTGGTCTTTCCTGGAACTGAAACATAAAGTATATCTTAAATCAGTACATACAGGTATAAAGTGTACAACAGCATAGAGCAATAACTCTTTGCCTGTGACGTAAAGTGCAGGTAATTTTTTCTTTGCTAACTTCACCCACAACATCTGAAATTTTAAACATTCCCATGTCTATCACACACCTGCGTCCCCTTGGTAACGGTTTGAGGTGATCTCAATATGAAAATTGTTTCACACTTCAACCCCTTTTTTTTTCTTTTTTTCAGACACTTGAGGAGGATGAATATAACATGTCTCAATTTAATCAAACAAAAATAACAAAAACTCTCTCACTTCCACGTCCGCCTCATACGACTTGGACTTTTTAAAAGTATATTGACTAATCACACATTAGGCACACCCGTTAATCTAGAGATATTAAAGAAAGAACAAAACAACAACCCATCGCTGATATTTCAGCCACCAGTTTAGATGGAAAAGACGCAATAGGAAAGCACCAGTACCCCAGTTTTGCTGCTTCACAACTTGGCTCTAGGTAGACAATGAATGCGCATATACGGCAGGAAAGAAAGGTGGTTACTGTACTTTTCAGACAGCTTCTCGCTATTGCACTAAATTCACATGAAATATAGACCATCCTTTTTGCTTTCTCTCTCTCTCTCTTCCGTCCTCTCTTTCCCTCTCAAGCGATATACACTCTCAGTTTCTATTTCATCTGATCAACCATCACATTAGGCATCTAGAAATTATTCCAAATATTTGTGGCATTTAGTGTCTATTTAATGTTTAGTGAAAAGGTCAGTATTAGGTATGATATTGAGTTGCACTTTTACGTTAGCCAGCATAACGTTTCAAAGGAATAAGTCTAAATGTCTCTAATAACGCCTCCCTCTCTAAACTTGTAGAGCTGTGCTTCCCATGGGAATAGATCCTCTCAGTGATAGGTTGTGATTTTGTAACATTACCCTAGATACAGACCTATACCTGCAATTTCAATGCCCACTCTGTCTGCTCACAATGCAATAATTCTGAACGAGGGGTGAAATGAAGACTGCTCTTGACTTAAATTGAATACATATACCAAAAAATTGGCAACAGTCTATGCAAAAAATGAATGCACACCAGCTGCAGACATTTCAGATTGAGATGACTATCAGTGTATTAGATCCTCACTATGAAACTAATCAGTGAAGTTGCAGCCATATTGAAAAAAGACAGCAACAATATTGAGCTGTTTATTTCATCTTTCAAAATTGCTTTTCTTCTCTTCTCTAGATCACATCATAATTGTCCAAATGCATCTTATTTCCTCCAGAAGTACTTGTTCTAAACTTTGGCTTCATGACCAATCATCCATTTTGATATGCTATCACAGTAATCATCTCTACTTTACGCTCACGCATGGCATCAACTTACTATCAACATGGAAAGAGGAGACTATGAAAAGTTTGCAGTCTCTTCCACAAAAGTTCAGTGTAGAAACACAATAACAATAAGAGAAATAGCTTACGCAAGACACCCTTTCATTAGACACGGATGGTCTGCAGCGGAAATCATCCAGATCTAAATTGAGGATGGAGTAAAGACTAATAGCCCTGGACAGTCATCTTGGGCTTATCTATGGCCAGGGAATGAGGGTATCTATGCAAATGAGGCGTCTTGCCCATTAAGAAGGTCATTGCATTCTTTAAGGTGGTGAATTTTCCCTCCAGGTCTGTTGTTATCTCCCCTCCATTAAGCGTACAATTGACAGTTCATTTTCTATCGTCATCCACATCACGCAATATCAAATGTATATTTGCCTTGATGCAATCGTACTGATGCCTTTATCTCTGACATCTGGCTCAGAAGGGAATCATTAATCCCATTAATACTTAATTGTGTCATGTCTGCACTCTCCACCTTTCAAAAGTTGGTATCATACATATACACTCATCGAAGGCATCAGTAGCAATTATCAAGTTCATAGATATCACAAATGTAGCATGCATCACTTTCTAAAAGGGCAGATTTTCACATACAGACCATGAAGAATATTCCCTTTTGTCCTATTAATTATTGTTTTAGCCTTGCAATGTGTTCAGTAAAATATTTCCTTGCATGGTTGATACTCTTTGACCAAAGGTTGTATATGATTTGTGGAAGTGTCTGAACTGACTAACTGAGTTTATTGTAAACTTATCATCTGACTTATTTTCCATGTTTGGGCAATGTCTCACTACTTCTTCCTACAGCCATCAACACTGCTTGCTTTATTCATCCTTCTCTCCTATTTCTCTTCTTCCATCTCTTTCTTTTTCATCTTCTGTCTATCCATGATTGTGAAACACTGAACTCTACTTTATTACAGTCCTCCCATATCAGACAACTCTATTGCCTCTGAAGGTTATCCATAGCTAACTTAGGAAATCAAAAGTGGTATGATATTGGTGGAGCATTCTTTCCAATATTGTGCTACAGCATACTCTGGGCAAACATCATCCAAAATAAGATTGAACACAACCGCAATGAACCATTAAAGAATTGTGCTGCTGCAGCTGAGGTTATCTTTATCATCATCATCATCACCACCACCATCACCATCACCATCACCATCACCATCACCATCACCATCACCACCACCATCATCATCATCATCATCATCACCATCATCATCATCACCATCACCATCACCATCACCATCATCATCACCACCACCATCATCATCATCATCATCATCACCATCACCATCACCACCACCATCACCATCATCATCATCATCATCACCATCACCATCACCATCACCATCATCGTCATCATCATTATCAGCATCATCATCATCACCATCACCATCTTCACCATAACCATTGTCATTTCAGCATCAAAGCTTTGATACATTTCTTGCCATACTTCCTGGTATTTCATTGAAATATTTCATTGATCGATGATGATTCATTTTCACATCTAATTCAAATAATCTTATAACTGATCGCAGATTGACTGACATCGTATGCACAAATGAAAATGAATTATGAATGAGTAGACTTCTACAAAAAGAAAGCATGTTATAAACAAGAAGTTCCCTATAAAAGCATGAAAGTTACAAATAAATGTCACACAGTCATGGCATGTAGAAATTTTAAGGTAAAAGAATACCTACAGCAAATAATACAAATGACAAAACAATTCCTGCTCTTCAAATAGTCATAAGGGTCTTGACCCTTTGATTACACAGAAAAGATAATCTTTAGTCTCAGTGCTTACAGTGTATATCATCCCTTTGAACCTGTGCTTCATAATATTTGCTGCCCTCTGCCCTACACAAAGAACAGCTCCTCATTAAATAAAATCTTTCCCTTTCTGTTTCTTTAATACCTGATCTCGACACCAACATAAAAACTTCCCTCGAAACCATCCGTCATGTTAAAAACAAAATGGTCACAGATTTGTCTCTTAGAACTTCGTAAAAACTCTACAAAGTTCACTGGCTCCAGCCCCTCAAAATGAGGAAATGAAGAGACACTGCTGTAATGGATATGGGTCTGTCGGCTCCTTTCAAGCTGGTAATAAACTTTTTTCGGAGGAGAAAGACTCTGACATTCTCTTGGATAAATAAATTTCATTCCTAGCAGTGGAAGCCTCCCTTAGGCAATCCTGCTATGCTCATGCACGGACCTACCCCTGACCTGCCACTACACAAACCTCATATAAAGCTAACAATAGCATACAATTTATCAACAAAAACAACTTATAAAGAAAAACAAAATAAAGAGAAATCCAAAATGACCTCAGCCAGAAATTGGCATCAAGTACAAGCAAAATATATGCCCTAGCCAAAGATAGTAATCTTGGCATCACAGTGCTGTACTGCCCATAGATCTTCACCATCACAAATAAGTGATAAGCATAAATCTGTAAATGTGGCAAATATCTACTATATCTGACTTGATGTCAGAGCTCCAAAGAGCAAATTCATTTTTCATCCATTGCTCTCATTCTCCACCTACTAAGTATCATTTAATCTCATCTTGAAAATTCTCTGACACTAAGTGTCTATCTTATCTTATCATGAAGACCCCTGGCCACTAAGTATCTTCCTAACCTAATTCAGAAGATTTCCAGTCACTAAATATACCTTTAATCTTATCCTGGAAATTCTGAGTTGCTAAATATTTTTCACTCTCATCTAGAGTACCAGCTACATCACAATGACACAAAACTTCTCCGAATGGTATTTCCGTGACCATTGGACTGAGAAAAAAAAATCATCTATGTTGTAATTTTTCATTTTGTTGAAGTGTTTCCTTTCAAGTGATCTATATCCCTTAAGGGAGGAAGTTGTCCTTTTTAAGGTGATTACAAAATAATTTATGTGCAAGTTATACAAGTTTGTTTGCAAAGTGATTACTGGGGGAAGGGAGTAATTATTTCAGTTCCAGACAACTTATTCTGTCAAGGTGCAGGTTTCTTTAATGATGAATTTATTCAATGTTCATCATAGACCCTTTGTTTCAAATTGACCAAACCCTACCACAATTTAAAGATCCTAATATGTGTAAGGATCAACAGATTCTGGTCAATATCTGTTTCCCCTTCAAGACAATCATGGTGTATTACATCTTATCAACATCTGCAAAATCTTGTTATTCAAGAACAAATCTTGAAACAACAAGTAACTGAGATTTAGATTCAATATCTTATAAGGATAGTAAAGAGTTTTTGTTTTTGTTATTGTTTTTTTTTTTTTTGGGGGGGGGGTTCTCATACGTGGAAGCTTTAAAAGTGCCATGCAGCTAACGATTCTTCGGTCTTCACATTTTGTTATTCCTCAGATCATAAACTGACTAGTAACTAAAACAATAATACGGTATATCCAAAACACTGGCAAGATGCTTACACTATCTGTACTTAGAATGTTTAGGTTTATTCTTAACTTTCCTAGAAACTTATCCCAGTAGGCTAGTGAATATGACACAAAAACATTTCTTCGTATTTCATGCCAATGAGAGGTAAAAAAAAAGAATTTATTAATATTTCTCATGGGAAGGGGACAAATATGAGAAAATGTCTGTATTTTGGCACAAACAATCTGGGAAAACATGCGAAAGCTGACACTGATACCATCAGCACAAGAGAGGACTCGCATTTCACTTTCACAAATTAAATGCAACGTCCAGATCACTCCAAGTTTGAATTCCTCAATTTGTAAAATCCTTTGGTCCACTTTGCAACAGGTTAACAAATAACATGTGTGAATTTTGATAAGGGGCGGATCACTAAGAAATAGAACGATCACAAAACAAAGCAACAATGACAAAATGAGGGACTCCATAAATTGAATCATCCTAAATATCACCACGTTGCAAAGTCCAGAAATGCAGCAAAATTTCATTAAAGTGTTCCTTTCCGTCTGCCTCTCGACATGCAGAAGAGAAAGTGGTCTCAATGATGTGTGTAACTCAAGAAATCGTTGCACAAATAAAGGGGCAAACCAGTGCTCCAGTCAAAACCATAGCAAAATTTCTTTCCAATATCAAATCTCTTCCAAACACTGTCAAATCTAGGCAGAAACTGGCGTCGGTTTGGCTGGGCAGCACAATTCCTTTAGTTTGATCTTGCTGGGGTAGTATAGACTTGTTGATCTTTTTTATGATTATCAGAGCCTCTGCCTTTGGTTTCTCAAATATCTGCAGGATTCTAAAATCACGTTGTGCAAGGGATTGGTATGCTGGCATTCACAAGACAATTGTAATGCAGTGCTTCTGTGACCAAAAACAATGCCACAGATACATTCAAGGTATCAATTTTTGTTCAGTACATCCCCAAAAAACAAATGAACACTTAACTATTTCTTTCTCCCACTGTGTGTATTCCATGAAAACATTCGGAAACTTTAAAACTTCCATAGCTTTCTTATTTCATATCTGATTTTAATGAAACTTTATCACTCTCTTTGTCTGATATTTAAATACTTTATCTATAGTTAAAATCAATTTGTCGTGGTGTGGAATTGGACTTTCATTGATTCATGCTGTGCCAATTAAACTTCCTGGCAGAGGCAAAACACGCCACCTGTGCTGATCAACTCTGTATGAAGGCTCTTGTGCAGAATGTCTCACAGATTTTACACCCAAAGGGCCAAAAATTGAATCATAAGGAATCTTCAAAGATAGAAAATGCTTCATTCTTAGACATGACAGGCAAATAAATGTAAAATTCTGAGTATAATGGTCGAGTAATATGCTTCTGACAGCTACATGTGATATCAGTGACAAATTACATAGAATAAAACCAAAGAAAAGTTATTCTCTGAGCCTCATGCCCATTACATCAGGCTCTTTCCTTTTCATCCTCCATTTATACGTAAGACTCAGCAGCCAGTGTATTCACATTTTAGAATAGTTTAAATCAAATTAACCCGTTGAGGACGAGTCCTGAGTATACTTGGGCAGGTGTCTATGTGAAATGAGTGCTGTAGCGAAATTAGTCCGTCCTCAACAGGTTAATGACTTACATTCAGCCCACGATGTACAACAAACACTAAATAACAATTCCTTGCATATGCATGTGTGTATCAGGATGCACTCGAAGTATGCATCTCTTTGTTCATATGACGTGTAATGCACATGTATGCAATTGTAATTTGCATAATCAATAGATTGAATCTAAACTATCTTTGTGAATTCCAGCCTTTGTTTGAGTTCAATGAAATATCACTCTCTAATTAGTCGTTCACAGGAAGTTGTTCAGGAAGTTCCTAATCTTAATAAACACAGAACATTCCTAATCTTAAAGATTAGCTTGAAGTCTTAAACTTTCATGATTACCTCATAGTTCAGCCCCATACAGATGCACTCAAAAGTTCCTACTCTTAAAGATTATTTGATGATTATAACCACAAGATTTCTTGGGGTTTACACTCTCTCCACAAGCCTGGGGTTCCCCATTCGTAGTTAAGCATCGTATGGACATGATAGTAAAAAAAAAAAAAAAAAAATCAAAATCAAAACTTAGTGTGACATCTCAATAAACCCTATTCCCCCTCAGCTTCCAAGTCAAGTTGTGTTCTACAGGTACACTACAGTATTGTCAGACAGTATAGGGTTTATCACCAGCACTGTATGTATTTCTTCCGGTTCTGTGAGTTAAACATCAATTGTTACTCTTAACTCGAAAATTCAATCTTTAAGGTTAGGCATCTTGCTGATACGCATCGCAGTAAAAATCTACAAGCTATTATCATATAAGTTTAAGACTTTGAAGATTACAGATGTCATGTGAACCTAACTAGTAATATATCTTAATTTTTTCTCTCTCTCTTAAAAACAAAAACAAAAAAATCTCTATCTGTCGGTTTGTTTGTTTGCAGATTGTTTTCATTCAAAATCCCCATGTTTCCTCCTACAGGTCTGTCTCCCTGTGAAAAACAAACTTCCTTGAAATTTCAGCTTGTTGTTTTTAGACCACAAATCCAGACAGTCAACAAGCTGCTACGGAAGTTCCCTTTGGCTGGCACTATACAAAGCAGTATCTGGGGTTTTATGAGAACTTGTTACTCCCCATATTATTATATATTATTCTTCAACAATGATACTTATTAAAAACAACAAACAAAAACAAGAGACCCTAGGGTCTTACACTTACCTAAAAGGTACTGAAAAATGAAAGGGTTTACAACGGAGCTAGGAATGATAGGGTTATCGAAACTGTTCTTCAAAATGACAGGGTTTACAGAGGTACTGAGAAAAAAAGGATTATCTAAAGAGTGCTACAGTTTGAAAGGGTTTACAAAGGAGCTGGGAATGAAAGGGTTATAGAAACTGTCCTGCCAAATGAAAGGGTTGCAGAGGTACTGATTAAAGGGTTATGAAATGTGTACTGCAGATTGAAAAAGTTTACAAAGGAGCTGGGAATGAAAGGGTGTACAGAGGTCCCCAGAATACAAGGTTATCTAATGCTGCGTTTACAGCACATTTGCGGCAGCCACGGCAGGCCCCGTTTCAGGCCATTGTGGACAAAAACGGGATGGATGTGAAACAGCGTGGTGAGACGGGATAGGCAATTGTGACAGGCTGTGATTGCCCTGGATGCCGTGTCAGATTTAAATTATTTGATCAGATTAAAAGGGTTAACAAAGGATCTGGGAATAAAAGGGATATCGAAGCTGGTATGAAAAATGACAGGGTATCCAGAGGTACTGAGAATAAACATACACCTTTCTGATGCTGAGTACAATTGCCAGGTTAAACATTTAAAAGACAAAATCGGATGTACAAAGGTAGGAGCCATTGACAACCCCCATTTAGTAAAAGTATTTCTGTCTTTGGGTTTACCTTGACCCTGCTCTATAGGAGCTGGTGTTATAGTTGCAAACCACGCCAGCCATTGGAGCTAGTGTCTCAGGATAATACTTGGTTCGATGTCCCAGGCTTCTGAAGTCACAACTTCAGCAGAGTTTCCTGCACAGAACCACTGATATTACAGCAGATGGGGCCTGTCTGCACAGAAAGTAAACTCCTCAACACAGACAAGCGCTATAAACAACTCGAATCATCTCTACTCCGGTCCAACAGACGGCGTCCACGAAAGTGATACATGAAACAAAATGTTTCCAGCCTTGCATCGTACAGTGTAGCTCCAATTACAACAAATAAATATTGCATGGCTTCACATGGCAAAACTAAACCAGTTGGCCTTGGTCCCATACAAAAAGTAAAAACTCAAATCCAAGCCATCCAACTTAGCATTTTTACTCAGTAAAGATGAGCAATAAGTATCCAGGCTCATGCCAAATCGAAAATAAAAGCCGCAATCAGGCGAGAAGTCTTGTCACACGTCATCTTCAGCAGAAGACATATACTCTGCATTGCATCTTCCAATTAACAGCCAGCTCTGGGTCAGGCAACTGGTTCCTGGGGACCGAAGTGATGTAATCAGAGTCCTCCCATCGTCTCGCCTCACCCCGTGTTTTGATTTCTTGCGAAGTCTTCACATACCACACATTGAGGAAATGACAGGTTAATGGCAGGCTCAAATTTAATACACAGTCCCTGTAGGCCACAGGCAGAGCAGTCAAAGTCAGTATCGGACACGAAGCAGTCAGAAAAAATAGTGGATGCCAAGTAACATCATGGCAAGAGATTCTAATCTGGGCTTGAATTGAACATGAAATTAAACCCTACAGCAGTAATAATACCTTCTTCTTTATTCTCACAAGTTTAAAACCTAACTAGAGCTAAATATTTACACAGCAACTGTTACTAATTTCAGCACCAGCTCGGAACATTTCGCAAATATGAGAGCATCAAGCAGTAACGAACAAATTCTTCACTCAGTTCCATCTAAATATAGGCCACATCTGTCCTGTCCCAACTTTGCAGAAGCAACCAACTTGACACCGCCTGGCAAATGCACGTGACGCATATGGTTCATCCAAACCGTCGTGAGGTTAGCTATACGGAATGGGTCCGAGAGCCGAGCAGCTGGGTACGGGAGCGGAAGGTGGTTTGGCCCCCGAACTTAATGACCATCATCGCGGGTAAGCCCCTTGGATCAGCAGCTCCGCGGCAGTCCCACAACTTGCCGAGAATAGAAATTCCGGCAGAGTGGGTAGTTCTTTCATCAAAGACTTCCAGATTTCAGAGGAGGTGAGAGGATTCCCATGGAGGGGTAACGCCACATCCTTTGTGAA
This sequence comes from Diadema antillarum, assembly GCF_040938485.1. NCBI lineage: Eukaryota > Metazoa > Echinodermata > Echinoidea > Diadematoida > Diadematidae > Diadema > Diadema antillarum. The sequence goes on along the minus strand of NW_027271013.1, from coordinate 232,931 downwards.
TCACTGTCCCGTGTTGATACGGAGGGGGGAAATGGTTGAAATATTTACTCATTTTCTCTCTTCTTCTTCTTCTTTTTCCCTCTCCCCTCCCCTCCCCCCCCTCCTATCTTCCACACACCCCCATGATGCCAACAACTGTTAAAAGGGAAAAGACCGTGTAAAATCAGAAGAGGAAGTACAAGGAGTTAATTTGAGGATTGCGCCTTAGCCACCCTCAAGTGCGTGGTCCTCTGACTAACCGCTCTGCAAATTAGTAAAGTTCAGGAGACCAGTCATAAAGTTCATCCCAGTGGGCAGATAGAGACCTCTTTGAGAAATATCAAACAGGACGAACAATCAATTTAAGGAACCAATTTAAAGAATCTTTAAGGAATAAAACTGCACTGCACTTTACTAAGCTGGTGCACTGATGATATCGAACACAAAACACAAGTCAATTTGTCAGCTGAAAAACATATAATTGCCTGTGCAAGGCCCCCAACTACTTAAGCCAAACCAACAATGTTTCTCAGGAAATGAGTAGCATCGACAAGCAGGCTGGTGGCAGAAGTCTAACCATCTAGACATGAAAACTCTCAAACAAGGTAAGTAGCCTCTTTGAATGCAATCGTGATATCAACAAAACTTTGTCTACTAATAAACTTTCAGCCGCAGTACAGAGTGTTTCATTACCATACCATGTTGGCTACATTACATTTTAATTATCATATCTTCTGCACAAGGAAGTAGAAGTGTATTTCAAATTTCTGCTCAGACCTTTGGAATGCCAAACATACCATCCTACCGCACCAATACAAACAATCAATATTTTGGTAAAGCTACAATTGGCATTGTGGCCACTGAGAGAAAGTTGGGTTTTACATGAAGTATGATTCTCTTTTCCACAATAAGCTAAACATGCATTTGTCACACACACACAAAAGAGAAGATCTCAAACATTAAAGGCTACACTTCCTTAAGATATAGTTTCTCTTCATCTATGTTGAGAAAAGAAGGACAGTTATATTCATAGACTATGGAGGGCAGCAATGAAACAGTTTATCAAATTTTTATGTTTGATTGCCAAATATTACAAAAAAGCTCTAAAAAGTCTGATGGAATTTCATCTTAAACCTTTGAATCACAAGCAAGAAGCATCCAGGTTGTATGTTGGTTTTTTTTGTCATTTGCTGATTATATAATGACTGATGAATGAATGAATGAATGAATGAATGAATAAATGAATGTATGTATGAATGAATGAATGAATGAATGAATGAATGAATGAATGAATGAATACACACTGTACAATTCATAGCAAATCATGTCTTCACTTTAAAGGGACTGTACAGTACCGGTTGAGGCAGGGATTCATGTTTTGAACATTCCTAAGTGAGATAATGAAAAGCCTCTTATAAAATATGAAAGAGCATGTAATTTTAAGAAGGATTCAACATTTATTTGATGAAAATTGGTTTTCAAATGGCTGAGATATCCAAAAAAGTGCTAATAATAAAAGGCGACATGCCCCAACTTTATTAGTATCTCTTTGTTTCACCTTGTGTTTGGATATCTCAGCCATTTCAAAACCGATTTTCATCGAATAAACTTTTGATACCCCTTAGAACTGCATGCTCTTTGACATCTCATAGAGTGGTTTCTGAATATCTCACAAAACATTAAAAGCTAAATCTTCACCTCGACCAGAACTGTACACACCCTTTAATGAACAGGCCTCATTTGCATTCAATGACTCTAAACTCCACTACTATTTTCAAGTGACATCTTACAAGTCTCAATTCTGCTATCAATTCTTCTGAGCCATCACTTAATCATTATCTTAATATCATCATTCTAATACTATTGCTATCAACATTAGAATAATAGTATTATTACTATCATTATTTCATATCATTATCATCAATATGATCTTGACATATCTGTAGACTATCTCCTATACTGCCAAAATTGAAGATAAAAAAAAATGAAGTATCTTTGTTTAACACTAAAGAAAAACAAAGATACAGATGTACCTGGTTTATACCACACAAGTATTTCAAAACAACATAGCCGCCTAATTCTACCAAAGTGTCCTCAATTACATAATTGAGTCATGGTGTAAACGTAAATCATGATTGGCGTGACAGAGGAGTAGATAGGGGGGATGGAGGATGATTTTTAAAAGGGGGGATGTACACTCTAATGGTATCACTGTGTCCCTGTAGAGGGTGCCAATTAGGGTGGTAATTATGTAATCAAGGGCATCCTAACATGTGATGGCCTTTTATCACAAGGTAGCAGCTTTGACCAACTGGATGCTGTCTCCCCCCCCCCCCCCCCCCCCCAAGCTCTGGTTCAATTGAGAGTGTGACAGTTGATGAACAGATGACAAGTGTTGTGGAATCACGCCTTTCTATTAAAGTCAAACCTTGCTTGATGGTTGCATATGTTTATAATCATATCCTTTATGCTGTCACCGAATTAGAGTAGGAGCTTTAATTTGGGATCTCTCATAATATCCCCTTCAGATAATCTTCTTATTTTGGCAAGATACGACCCTTTATCGCTCATGGTAAAGACTCACGGGGAACAAGGCAAGAATGACCTTCCGATTGAGGGGAAAGATTAGGTTAAATGGATCAAGAGTCATGGATGGGAATCACTGGGATAAAGTCATAATCAGTGATGCCATCATATTGTCAAATTGTTACGTACAGATAGGATCAACATATAATCCAGAGGAAGTTATTTGTCATCTCTTGGAGTAACTGATAAAGACAGAATTATTTATGATGCTGAGGTACATGGAAAAATTGAAGGGAAAGTTTTGATAAAATCTATCAGTCTTTCTTTTGTGTACAATCACTTTGCTCTCAATAATGAACTGATCAAAATAACAAATTGACTAACCATTTTTTTTAATTGTTATTTTAAGACATAGGAAACCTGAATCCTTAATTTCTTTCTAAGGCAATACATTTCCAATGTCACAGCATTTGCTGACAGGAACAAATAATCAAATTGCAGTTAATTCTCAAATTTGGCTTTTTTGGTAAGGTGCATATACAGAGAGATATTCTTTATATGCATTGAACATCAGATGCAAAGAATTGCTAATAAAATAAGAAGTTCACAAATTGGCAATATTTGACACAATAGCAAGCTAGAGTTGATTTTATAAGATAAAGACAGAATCAAAATAATGTATTTTACAAATGGGAGAAAAGTTTGAACGGTCAAATAAAATTTTGGGAAGGTTTCAGTGAAACACACAAATCTTGCACATGCTCTATCAATATCATCTCAATGTCTGACTTTTGATTTGGCAGATACTAATATTTCTCCGAGCAACCACAAGCTTACTGTTCAAAGCAAAGTTCAGCATCAAATATGACACACAGAACACATGAATTGTGTACTGTATTCATGTCAGTTTGGAAATTGCTTCTGATACTTCATGTGCTTGAAATGCAAGTCAAAACTTGGAAGTCTTTCCCATAAACTTATAAAGAATTGAACAATGTAAGAACACGAACATGCATTGAAAAGTCAATACCACATTGAACACACTAGTCATGTGTCATTTGCTCAATTGATTATCTGACTGTATGAATAATAAAAACATTTATTTGGGTAAAAACAGGATGGCTCTCCTTTGAAAATCCCACCGCAAATATTTGAGCATCTTTGGGCAACCTCACAGTTAATGAACAAGTTGGGTTCAACATCTACGATGACCTTTCATATAAAGCTGATATCAGAAACGACCACAAATAAGCTTTCGGAAGTGATTTCCAACTCTCGGAGAATGTGAACTTGGAGACCGTGAACTAGATGTTTTAATCTAGTTGAGTCTCACAACTTCACTTTCATAAAAACTTGATAGAGATTTGTTTTGGCATATGTTTCTTATAGACTGAAATTACCCTCTAGAGTTTGGAGTAGAGAGTATGATTGGAAAGATAAGCTTTCAGAAATATCATTACTCACATGATTTAAACATATCAAAATATCTTGGTTATGTATCAGAAGCTCTGTGCTGAAATCATAACTGAGTAATGAGAACCTTAAGCTCTGAAAATAGAAACAGTAACAAAATCAAATACAAATTTTTATACATATACTGTATGAGAGTAAGTTCTAACTACATTTCAAAATTTTATTGAAAGAAAATGACATCAATTGGGGGAAATACATGTACGATAGTATGCTGTGTGCCATATTCTAAAAGTTCTCATTATTTTGTTGCAAGAGTGGATTGGAAATATTTCGTTTTAGAGATAAAGGGAGATGAGATGAAGACTGGTAACTAAGGTCACATTTTGGTGACCAAATAGTAATGTCTGGGTGACTAGATGACTGAATATCTGCAAAATGATTCAACTATCTTCCTTTTCTTAGAATTCCGGGTTATGAATGATAATGACATTAATATTCATCATTTCTCCACCCTGCATGGGCAAATCACACATTCTTAGGAAGATATTCTGCCCAAAGGGAAAAGTAAATCAACACAGATAAGCAAACACAAATACATATGAGATGGATGTTACCTTTTCTTTGGGAAAGTAAAGACAATAATCCTACTTTTTACAATCTCGGCATATCCTCCCTTGCCAAGATTTGCCAGCTTAATAAGACTTTGGCAATGATTTAAAAATTAGATGTAATTTTAATTTGTATGCACATACATTATACATATTGTGTTACATTTAATTCATGGTGACTCTTCGTAGATGTTAGATAAGCGCTAGAATGACGAGTACAGAAAAAAAAAATGCCTTGGGGCAAGAGCCAGGATTCCTCGCAGAAAACTAGATTAAAGGAAAATTTTCATTTTGATGAAAGAAATGAAATATTCACTGCAGTCACTCATCAACATCTTTTCTTTAAAGGGACAGTACAGTTTTGGTTGAGACCAATTTCAGGTTTCTAATTTTTTTTTTTTGGTGACATAATGAGAAACCTCTTATGAAATATGAAAGAGCACGTAATTCTATGAGGAATTCCACATTTATTTGATGAAAATTGGTTTTGAAATGGCTGAGATATCCAAAACGAGCAATTCTAATAAAGTGTGGGACCCACACTTTATTACGATCACTTTGTTTTACTTTATTTTTGGATGTTTCAGTCATTCCAAACCCAATTTTCATCAATTAAACTTTGAATTCCTCTTAAAATAGTATGCTCTATACTATATCATAAGTGTTTTCTTGGTATCCCGCAAAAAGTTAAAAGCCCAATTCTCCTCTCCACCAATACTGTACCATCCCTTTAACATTATTCAAAACCAGTTTCATAAAAGATTTTCTTTTTCATATCTACGGTAGGATAGGAAAGTTTGGAAATATACTATTATTTGTAACCCCCAGAGATCAGAAACAAAGTTCTTGCAGAATTCTTCAAATTTCATTGGTCGTCCTCAGGCAAGCCAAGGTGGAGAAAATGGCAGATGGTTAAAGAACCTTTGAAATTCACAGTGGCATACTAGTATATAGCCTCGGAGCTAAAAGGTAGTACATCTCTGCATCAGTTGTCCTTCATTAATGTCCTTTTCCACCTCATGATGTGATGTGCCCATAAAGTAGACCAAAAATGCCATTACGGATGATATGCCCGTAAAAATAGGCAAAAGTGTCATTAATACTATCACAACCGGCACAACAAAATGCCATTTATATTGCACACACACAAGATGCTTTAGGCAATGTAAAAGGTAAAGGGAAGATGATGGGATGTGAGAGGAGGAAATAACATATGCGACCAGCCATTTTGAAATAGAGGCATTCTTATGTGACCACTGTTCAAATGCCCTATGTACAAGAGGTCAATTGGCTGTTCAAATGAACTTTTACCAGGCAATTCAACCTCCATGATTCGTCAACAGCATCATTACGAGGGATTGTGATGAACACATTACAAGGAACTCAATCTCTCATCAGCAAACTGTTCCCATGACAACTGTGCAGACATGAAATTCCATTCGTGCATGGCATGTCATGTGATGTACTGTACTCTTCCTAAATACAATATCTTACTTCTTAGAAACAACTATAAATGAACATGGCATACAATATGTACAGGAAGTTGTGGGGGAGGGGGGGGGGGGGGGGGGGGCAAAGTCTCTATAGACTAGAGATAACACAACTGTACTAATGGTTTTTCCTAACAGTGAGAAGTCAAGATATCCATAATATTGTTGGCAAAGAGGGAGTGATAATCAAATTTCTTTCAAATTATGATAACAAAATGAGTAAAGTTTAACCCACACAAGAAACACAACTAACAAACAAGAATTGTCAAAGGTCAGTGTTCCATAGAAGTCAGTGATTTTGTCCTGTTTCAAAATATGAACTGGGTTCAACAAGTGTGTGGGCTAATAAAGAGTGCTTTCAAAGTTCATATCCCATTTTAGGAAAAGGAGTTTAATTTGATGTAATTATACACTCATCCTTGAGCCTTAATATTCCATCTCTTAATTTTAGTACAATGTTTTATTTAAAGAAAAGAAAGGAGGTATAAGCACTTTACCAGCCAAGGTTAATTTGTACTGCTATCGTAGAAGATAATGCTCTTGAATAATGTTACTATCCTTATTGGCATCATACAGAAGCATCATATTCTTAAATGGAGTGTAGCACTCATATTTGCAGAGAACCTGGTAATCAATGATTTCCTCAAACTATCACAGCAATATCCTCCACATAGTGAGAGGGTAACTGATTCGGGGGCGATAATTAGATCACGGGGAGAATGGTTCTGAGCGACTTGACCTATCAGGGAGTAGGAAAACAAATTAACTCTCTGACTACTGTTAGCAGCCATTTGGCATACAATGACAATGGCATTAGGAATCAGAGGGCCCACTTAGGGTTAGGATGTTGATATTACTCCTCACATATCCTCCTTCTTTTCTCCTATCATCTTCTCATAAACATTTCCAAGAAGCACTCAATGAATTTGTGGAAAATGGCAGGACAAAACGCAGGTAGGAAAAAATAGATTATAGCTTACAAATTGTCCACTTCTGTATATTTCTTTTTTTCATTCCAGTTTGGTCAGTTTTACCAGGGCTCTGTTGCATAAAAAGATGCAATCAAACATAAGCCAGAAAAATCAAACATAGGTCATCAGCCAATCAGAATTGAGTATTCAGGGACTTACGTTTGATTTTTATATTTGATCTGGTTTTTATGCACAAGGGCCCTGTATTCATTCCACTTACAAGATTACACACAACCACATTGCTTCAAAGTTACGGCAATTACCCATACAGTTAGCGCATCTAAGAATAACCAAGGAGGTATTAGGCAAGCTGCTCGCCTAATACCTCCTTGATATAAACCTGTTCTCATACTCAAAGGGCCTTCAGAGATAATTCCTCCTAGTCTATATTACTATTCACTGAATTCTTCAAACTGCATATTTCATCAATTTGCAGGTTTATCACTAATTTCAATCTCATCTTGCCCATTCTGAATCCTGCTTCATACATTTGTGCCTGACACGTTCTTTTCCCATACTGGTAATTTCCAATAAATCCAGTCTTAAAACTACTTTCTTATTCAGCCCTGAAAAAAAAGAATGATTCCGTGAACCCAACTTTCAATTTTAAAGCTTTTGTACATTAGACTAAATCCTACTCCTACACCTAAAATCTTTGTGATACTCACACGCTAAATGAGAATAGACATTAGTCTGATAACCGAAACAGAAATTTGAAGGAAAAAAAATGTCATTCAAGTGGTTTAAAAAAAAAAAAATCATGGATTTTTTATAGTCCAAACCTCAAGTTTTGGCCTAATCTGAACGCCTCCTAACATGTCAGCCCATAGCAAAGGTCATTGTGATGCGAAGGGGATTAACAGAATACTAGGATTACATAATCCCTTTTCAATGTCTGTGAGTTTCCGGATTTTAACGTGAATCAGAAAAGAGAACAAACCACTGAATGTGTTGATCATGCAATAATGAACAGTGAGGATTAAGTGATACTGGATCTATATTGGAGTCAAGCGTCATATCAGATTGAAGTAAAAAAGATCAATGAATAATAAGAAAGAGAATGAAGAATGGCCACAAAATAGAGAAAAAATATTCTACTTGTATTCTAACAAGGCTGCCAACATTTACAAATGTAAATCAGAGAGAATTCAAAAGAGCTTTCATAGAGATAATTACAGGTGTGCTACATGCATCTTGATAGGGGAAAATAATCCCCAAATCACACAGGATTTTTTATTCTTCTTTTAGGACACAAACGATTAACTTTCTGAGGAGCCTTTCTTACTGCAGAATCAGCAGGACTTGACAGGACTGTCTGTATTTGAAATAAAGAGGGCGCCAAGTTTTTACCTAATGGGTATATTAGTACAGGTTTAATAGCATCACTCCATCAAAGTGTCACAAACACAACACTTAACATTTACCAGAGATTTGTTAAAATCGGAAAAGGGACAAATATCTGGAGGCAATGGGAGAAGAAACTAACTGTTGCCCCCCCCCCCCATTTTTTTTCTCATGTTTCCCCATCAAGCCAATCTGCATCAGCATTGCCATGGCAACCAGCCCTGTGTCATCCATTCTATGGAAGCTAAAGGCAAGTTGCATCAGGTTTAATGCGTCTCACTGCTGGTTACTGCCTCATCATTCCTGGTAACTAAATTATTCGGCTTGTGGTGGATGTTTTCTCCATGCGATACAGCACTGCCTACCCACAGGATATTGATGAGAACTTAAAAACTGTATGACATCATACCAAAAATATATCAATGTGAAAAATACAAGCTAACATTGCAAACATATCAATCACAGAACTCTGGACGAATTTCCTGAAATGCTTCTCCATGAAACATGATTCAAGACAAGTGACTGGTTTGCATGCAGTCATATACATGTATGTCCACATACAATAAACGTAAGTGGATTAAAAAAAAAAAAATCACTAGTAGCTTACAGCATTTCTCAGAATTACTATCACACCTTTTAAATGATCTTATCCTCACAAAAGCATCAGTGTACATGTAGCTTTAAATCTTTTGAGATCACTGCTTTCCAGAAGAAGACCACTTGGATTTCAGGCTCAATGCTGCATATAAACCTAATATTCAAGAGATTTACCGGGGAAAAACATAGACAAGGCAATCGCCAAATTGTGTCTCGCCCATTCGCGTACAAGGAATTAATATTTTTTATAACTCCCAGAAGTTAATTGACCTGCTTATGACCTTTGACCTTGTGGTGACCTTCAACACCCTAAGGGACATTTACCATCCAAGTTTGGTCACAAACGGACAAAGGGATCAAAAGTAATGAGCCATAATCGAAACGCGCCATAAAAACTTAAAGTGAAAACTAAGTTTCGGTAAGTGCTTGAGAACCCCTCTAGCGCCATTTCATTTTTGCTTGCAATATATCGAAAGAGTCCACTAAGAAACTTACCTGGCTGACGCGGTTTGCCGGAATGATGAGTCGGTTTGGAGTATTTTGAGAAAAATAATAATAGTAGGAAAACCGACTTTTATTCCAGAAGGCTCCAGACTAACTCGGTCTCGGGAAAAATTCGACCCTACTTCAGACAATTCACACGCAGTAAGTGATCGCCACATTCTACTGGCCACTGCATAATACCAAATGGGGCCTAACTGAATGGACAGGAAAGTGCGTGCTAACGTAATCCTGTACAAAACAAAACAAAAATGGCAGCGCGCAGTCCTCAGTTGCTGAGACGCGCGGTCTTTGGAGTTTTTGTTGTTGTTTATCAAGCGCCTTTGATTGTTTTAGAGGTGCTTGATAGGCGCACACTAATTTTGCATGCGCGCAAAAGATGTTTTTGATGCGCGCGTTGTAACAGCTCGGACCATTACTGCGAGTAGCCAGAACACGAAGCGCTAGTTTATACAGGCCGCTCCCATAGGACAACACTGTACAATGATCAGAGGGACAACCATTACAACTCATCCCGCCGTCAAAGCGAAGCCGAGTTATCCCCGAGTCCGAGTTTAGCCTGACCCCGTTCGGGTTAGTTCTGAGACTGAACGTTTTTGGTTAATATTTCCCATTTTCGTCGTTACCCATCGAATATCTTGTTATTACAGCGTTATTCCGCACATTTCCTAGGCATACCTTTACATTTTGGAGCAAAATTTGACAACTTTTGCAGGCGTACCAGAACTTTGTTTGGGCTTTAACATTGGGCCCTAAAAATTTGTTGACCCCTTTCTGTGACCTTTGACCTTGTGATGACCTTTAACTCCCAAAGGGACAGCTACCGTCCAAGTTTGGTCACAAACGGACATAGGGATCAAAAGTTATGAGCCACAATCAAAACGCGCCCTAAAAACATAACATTGGGCCCTAAAAGTTTGTTGACCCCTGTCTGTGACCTTTGACCTTGTGACGACCTTCACCTCCCCAAGGGACATCTTCCATCCAAGTTTGGTCACAAACGGACAAAGGGATCAAAAGTTATGAGCCATAAACGAAATGCGCCCTAAAAACTTAACATTGGGCCCTAAAAGTTCGTTGACCCCTGTCTGTAACCTTTGACCTTGTGGTTACCTCCAATTTCCCAAGAGACATCTACCATCACCCAAGTTTGATTGCCATTGTAGCAACATGTGCTGAGTTACGTGTGATAAGAGAGTCTTGCAAGTAAACTTTAACGTATGACCCCAAATGACCTTTGACCTTATCATGTGACCTCTTACGGCACTATAACATGAAGGTACCCCAAGTGCATCCATCACCCAAGTTTGATTGCCATTGTAGCAACATGTGTCGAGTTACATGTGATAAGAGAGTCTTGCAAGTAAACTTTAACGTATGACCTCAAATGACCTTTGACCTTATCCTGTGACCTCCAACGGCACCATAACATGAAGGTACCCCCAGTGCATCTATGACCCAAGTTAGGTTGTAATCCAAGCAACTTATGTGAAGTTATTTGTGAAAAGAGTCTTGCAGGTAAACTTTAACATAGAAAAGAGAGTCTTGCACATACTCTTTAATATATGACCTCAAATGACCTTTGACATCATCACATGACCTCTGACAACACCATAACATGAAGATACCCCTAGTGCTTCTATCACCCAAGTGTGGCTGCCATTGCTGTAACAGTTGCCAAGTTATGCATCATAAGAGAGTCTTGCAGGTAAACTTTAACATTTGTGACAGACGACGGACGGCGGACGACGGACGGACGACGGACGGACGACGGACGGACGACGGACGGACACCATTTGGATCCCTTAGTCTCGCCTTCACCTCCGGTGGGCGAGACAAAAAGGAAAAGGCGCATCTACCTACATGTGCACATACAACCAAATTGTCTAGTCTGGCATATTATCAGTTTATACACTTTCCACATTGTTATCTCTGAATGGTATGAAAAGGATGGCCAAAATGTGGCAACTGAGTCAAGCATTGTTAGCAATGACAGATGTTGGTCAATCAGGGATCCAGGAGGGCTGTACTTGTCATCTGCTGCTGATTCTCACCTTTCAAAGATTAAATACACTTGAGTGTACCCATCATCAATCACACATCCAAAACAAACTGCCGTCTGCCGAGAAAATTACTATCGTTCTTTTGTACATCTTCCTCAAGAACCTAGCAGATTTGCCAACAGACGTACCAGATATGTGTCATTAGATGTGTTGGTTAATGACTAAACTTTGAAGATTGCAGTTGCCTAGCAACAGGAGTCATGAAGATGCCGTATACCAGTTTTGACAGTGACTCACAAGGTGCTCTAGATAACTTTATAGTATGATGAACAGGTACTTGGCTACACATTACCCTTATCACAATTATGAGAACACAGCTTCTACTCTCAAAGTACTGTTTAACAGTACACCGTACCATGAAAACAAAAGAAAAGAAATCAAAACAAAAACATGATACAAAACTCCAAGCTGTCACTGCAAACACATATATTTTGTGAGTTCAATATGTCACAAATGCGGAATTGTAGAAAAATTCTTTGAGTGGCTGAATTCAAGATTGAGAGCAACATTAATGGAATGGGAATGAGTATTACCCCTTTTTGAAACAAAACTACACTATTTCACACCTTTTGCAGGAGAAAAATGAGTGATTTTCCATCTTGGAGAAAACATACAGCACATACACATAAGTTAAGGAAGGTCATAGTTTTTGCAAGTTATTCATTTCATAAACATCAGTTGACTCATGAGAATTGCATAATTGAAAACACTGCAAAATATATTGCGTATAAAGTATTCCTTCCGCCAGCAAACATTGCTATGTCATCACTGGGGACTTGATTGTATGGCTGTTAAACAGTTCTGTCACAAAAGCAGGCAGACAGTTGCCATACTCCATTCTTGCTGATGAATGCTGCTTTTATCCTTTCATGCAAAAAAACTTGAATGTGAGCAAAGGCGTGAGTCTCCCCATCCCAATGTGAGTGAAAATCAATCAGCCAGAAAGAGAAACCGGAGCACTATACCAGACAGCAGGGTGTCAGCAACCCCTTCTCCCAAGGTAATGGCCTCACGGTCATTGTTACCTGTAACCACTGCGACAACCCTTTCTTTTTTACGATTGCTTATGATTTTGCTGAGTGGTGCAAAAACATGTCGCTAATAATCTCCCAATATTCATCAAAAACAGATGGAGGAGTCAGGGCAAATCAGGAATTGCATCAGCGATACCAACGCTCCCTGGAGACGGAGTTCTGCTCCTAATGGACGATGAGCGGTGGAACAAGGGGGGGGGGGAACTAGTCATGTGACTTTATCTGCAAACTCACCTGACTTTTCCTTTGGTGTTCTTGAGCACCATGGCTGCATATGATTGGCTCACTCCGACAAGACTCTTTCCATCCACCTCAATGATCTGGTCGTTGACCTTTATCCTGAGAGACAGAGAGATGTAAAAAGACGAGATAAGGTGGCAGATGTACATGATAACGGCACTGAATACGACACCTCTTCGTCGATTTGCTCATTAAAATTCACTATTCCAATTCCTATTCTATCATCAGTCTTCATTGGCTAATCATGAATAGAGGATTGCCAATCAATTGTTAAAGTTTAAAGGGACTGTACAGTACTGGTTGAGGTGGGGGTTCATGTTTTGAACATTCCTAAGTGAGATAATGAGAAACCTCTTATGAAATATGAAAGAGCATGTAATTTCAAGAAGGATTCAACATTTATTTGATGAAAATTGGTTTTCAAATGGCTGAGATATCCGAAAAAGTGATAATAATAAATGGCGACAGGCCACGCCTTTTATTAGGATCTCTTTGTTTCACATTGTTTTTGGATATCTCAGCCATTTCAAAACCGATTTTCATCAAATAAACTTTTGATACCCCTTTGAATTGCATGCTCTTTGACATCTCATAGAGTGGTTTCTGAATATCTCGCAAAACATTAAATGCTAAATCCTCACCTTGACCAGAACTGTACACACCCTTTAACACAGAAAGGGCCCATGGCACATATGGTTCCCATGACACGTATGTGGCCCATGGCACATTTCCAGCACCCACACCAAGGGCCTGAAGTCAGGTCCTGCCAGTCAGGCATACAAGTCAATCACAAAGCCCATATGATACTGGGACTGGGGTCAACAACCTTTCCTTTTGTATGAAAGATCTTAACTATAAGTACATTCACTTGTGCACGTCCTTTGGGGAAAGAGAAAAGCTCTTTTGTTTCCTTCTTCTTCTTCTTTTTGGTTTAATAAAGAAAGTGCATTTTATTCAGTGTTTGAGATCACACCATGAATTCCCCATAATTCTGTAATGCACCACTTCAGAGGAAATGTGTCCGTCCATTATTAAAGCAGAAGGATGGTAAAATGGGGGCTAACTCACAAGGATGTGTCAAGAAAAATTCATGTCATGGAGGTCATTGCCATTGTTGACACAGACTATGATAATGGTCAGTGTTCTATGTCATGTCAGTATCCTCACGAACAAAAAAAAAAACAATACAATAATCCCTAGACTATAAAGCCATATGATGAAACACCAGTCAACTGAATTTGATGTAAAGAAGCTAAAAGTAAAAAATAAAAATAAACAAATAAAAATCTACATCTTGGCAGAAAGAAAAAGGAATTGGGGCTGAAATCTCTGAACATCTGCATTTGTGAAGGTAATAGCTTTTTATATGATAAAACAGATAAGCTTTCTCTGCAACAGAGACAGAAATATGAATTAGTTGGTATGCATGAACAATAGAAATCCTAAGCAATTTGAAGTACATTATACAAGAGTACAAGCAACCTCACACCCACTCAGTTTTTATGTTAACCTTCAAGGCTGTATATGTGCGTATGGAAACACATAATTTGTCATTTACATTTACACAATGTAATACCTTTTGACAGCTTTTTTTTTCAGTTCTTTTATTTGTAAAATGATTAAGAAAACAACTTACTTGAAGTCAACGCCTAAAAAAGAAGTAGCATGTACAATGTAGTTATTGATGAGGGTGAATTCTACCACACAAAGTGTGCACCATTTGGGGCTGAACATGCTCCATGAGGACTTAATTCATTGTAGGTTTATACAGTACTGTAAAACATGATATATTCGCGGCACGAAATTTTCGCGAATTGGAGCCGACGGCCTTTTTCGTGGCAAGAAATTTTCGCGAATTGCCTCTTGCGTTCAATGCATATAGTGTAGATAAGAAATTTCGCGTGCATTTTAATTTCGCGAATCTTGGCGCTCACGAAATTCGCGAAATTAAAATGCACGTTAACATTTCTCGTCTTACAGTATCTGAAAAGATACAACTACTAAAAATGACCTCTGAGTAGCATTTAACCCACTGAAAATGGGCTCATTTGCTACAACACACATTTCCCACAAACTCAGGCCCGAGTATACTCAGGATTCATCCTCAATGGGTTAAGCACAACAATCTTCTTTAAAAATATCGTAACTCATACATGAAACAAGTTGGTCCATGAGAGCATCATGTACAAAACACACTGAATCCTTTCTATAGCTAAGGAGCATTTGATTACTCTTTTTCAAAATGCAAACAGGTCTGTGGGGACGATATTTATAGGTAATAAACTTCAGATGAAAATACTTATTCTGAGGGAACAGCTCAGGGGATGAGGTCTGCCACTATTCTTGCCAGAGAGGGCAGTCTTCATTGATGCATCATATATGATGGCCTTAACAGGCCTACGCACTTTTATGCATAAGTAGCTTACTCTGCTTTTTAATAAGCTACTCAGAAATACTCTGAATGCATTTCATCTTGCTGTTAATGTAGAACGCAATTCAATGGAGGAAGAAAAGGCCAGTTTATTGAAGCGGTCAAGCCACACAATAAGAGTCAGGAAGCTGTCCTAGATGAGAAGGCTACAGGTGGGCGTAGATCTGTGCTAGCAGTCTTGGAGTATGATCTTTTACATGAATTGTCATTATCCTTGTCGAGATGGCTACCTTCCGGCCCCCTTACTATTTCAGAGAAATTTTCCGCTGCTATATGACACTGTAATGAGAACACTACAATGGTAAATCATTCAGAGGATAATACGGTCTTCATGAATTATCTCCCTGACCCCAATCTGAAACGTACACTGGCTGAGGTCTATAAAGCATGCCTGACATGGAATAAACTTATGAACTTATAAACATGGGGGGGGGTGGGGAAATGGGCCAAATTAACTATTGAGGTTGTTTAAATGAAATTTACATGTATGGTTTACATCAAGTAAACTATGCATACCATGCACAGGCATGTGTCAGCGTGTGTTCATTATTGAATGCACATGTCTGCAACATCTGCCTAATTCCTGGGATTGGATTTAAACTATATATTTGTGGAATTTTTGGTAAACTGTTTTACTGAAATTTGTATACTATACATATATATTTCATTACAGGCATCTGGGGAATGTGTTCTTACAAATTTTTACCTTGAATTAACTTGGCAGAAAGGGAAAAAAATGAAAATTCAAAATTTTCAAAGTTGCTCTTTTTCAAAGGTCTCAGATGCACATCCGCTATCATAGTGATAAAGGTACCTCTGTTCGCACACAAGAGATTCATTCAATATATACGTGACTGAATTTATTCTCAATATGGCTGTCACATTGAACTTTTTTTGCAATCAGTACATGCAACCTTAACACTGATCATCAGCATAATGTCCACTGAGTGAAAGAGTAAGAGTACTAGATAACTCTTTGTGGGACTCTGAAACTCACTACTACAATCACTACATTAAATTCTGGGCCCCATTTCATAAAAGACGTTAGGATGGCAACTCTTGGTGGAATGACAACTTCCAATAGCAACAGCCAATTAGGAAGCTGGATTCTTGTCATTACTGTGACAATTGTCATTCAAACAAGAGTTGCTATCATATCAACTTTTTATGAAATGGGGCCCTGGAGTAAGAACCTGCACCATTAACCTATAAAGGTACATGTAACACCTGCCTAATTTCCCAACCAAACTGAGCTGATTAAAACAATGATACCTCCATGCTGAAACTAATAGCTTGCTTATTAAATCACATTCCACTTCCTTTGACACTGACCAAATTACAACATTCATTTTAGATTGAATTATTACAAGAAGTAGGAATATGTTTATAACATCATCAGACAGAGTAAAGGTAGGATCAGCCTTTTAAGTGTTAATAAAAACAATAAAGATATAACAAAGGAAAGTTAACATGCACAACCCCACATCGAGCTGACTGTAATATGGAATAGAATAGAATAGAACAGAATAGAATAGAACAGAATAGAAGAGAATGGAATAGAATAGAATAGAATAGAATAGAATAGAATAGAATAGAATAGAATAGAATAGAATAGAATAGAATAGAATAGAATAGAACAGAATAGAAGAGATTGGAATAGAATAGAATGAAATGAAATGAAATGAAATAAAATGAAATGAAAATGAAATGAAATGAAATAAAATAAAACAAAATGAAATAAAATAAAATAAAACAAAATAAAATAAAATAAAATAAAATAAGATAAGATAGAATAGAATAGAATAGGATATTTTAGAATAGAAGAGAAGAGAAGAAAATAAAATAAGGTTTAAAAAAAAATAAAATAAAATAGAATCTAAATGAGTCTAAAATAACAGCTGCCTTCAGAAGGAATCTAATTTTACATTACAAGATTTTAAGAAAAAGTACTTTTCATGATCATCCATTCTTGTAGCTGCTAAGAAAAAAGAATATGGAAAGTACCATAACTATAGCTTTTTCCTCTTCATTCCATCAACATTCTTTTTTTTTTCTCACATATTCTGTTATTTTTCCCCTCCTATTATCAAGTCACTCTCAAGTCTCTTGATAGGAACATTTCCTCTTTGTTCGTTTTTTTTTTTTTTTGCGGAAATGTCATATAAAGGTTGCGACTCGATTAGCACCGCTGGTAACATACTTGGTAACTGGTCAAATGGTGTGAAGCAAAACAGAAAACAAAAACAAACAAAAAACAAAAAACAGAGCCTTATCATGAGCACAGAAGCACATGAAAGTTGACTACATTTTAATCGTCTGGAAGTTGATACAATGTTAAGTCTTTCTGTGATGCATTAACATTCCCTCTCAGTCATAACTGCAGCATTACCGTAATTGACAGAAATGACAAAAAAATATGCGGACACAACCTTGGGGGGACCTCCTATGGCTATTACACAGAGAGGCATCAGCCTTCACATTTTGCCTGATATTTCCACCAAACTTCTCCACAAAATATCACTCTCAAAGCCTTAACAGAAACTTCTCTACCAATATCGCTCTAAAAGCCGTATTACCAGAAACTTCTTTACCAATATCACTCTAAAAGCCGTATTACCAGAAACTTCTCTTCCAATATCACTCTAAAAGCCTTACTATAAGCTGACATCCATGCTTAAGTTGACTGATTATACACAATGTATTAAAGGAAAAACATGAAAAGAAAAGAATGCCATTAAAAGACAACAGTGCACCTAGAAAAGTTCACAACATACACATCTTTTAAAAGGAAATAGGGGAGCACATATTACTCAAAGAACAAGAGGATACTATGTTTCTGACCATCACTCCTGCCCTAGCAACTTTATGTCTCTTTAATGGCAACTCTGGAGAGAATTGGTTAGCTTATAACAACTTTTACTTTTTGTAGACTTCCACTAAAGACTGAAAGAACAAAATAGATGATCGTGATATGATGTCACTTTTGCCAAATTACTGTGATCTATAATTCAGTATTTATCACTGAAATACCATCAAGGTCCATTTTACCATCGTTAAAGGTGTCGGTCATTAATTTAATTCTGTCTCTCCATCAGCTTTCCCCTGATGGATAGAATGTCATTAGATCTTAACAGTTCACATAGCTTCTCCTATCCCAAGCTGATCAAAGTGTCGATGCAAATGATGATTATGTCATAATGACTATAGAACCTACGTACGTGTCCCAGTAAATGATAAGATACATTATTGTCTATTCCCAGAGCTACATTTCATTCTTGGCAAAGAAATTCTCCCATTGCATGAAACAGGTGGAAAGTTTAAAATGTTTTCCTGAACATGAGACCTGGGGGCTGTTTCACTAAGCTCTAAAACCATTCCTAAGTTTAATTTGACTGATCTAAGGGGCAATTTGGGAACAATATCCTGTGCCCATGTTGACACATTCTAGAATACATCATGAATGTCTATGTATCATTCCAAACTAGATCTGAGCTGAACCTGTCCCAATAGTGGGTTCACTGTTTGGCTAAATTAATAAACATATAGTTCCCATTTTAGTGAAACAGGGCTCTGATTGATGCTTAAAACACTTTTTTGACCAAGCAGTCGAGCTCCTCATAACCATAAAGGTGTCAATTGAACTGCGTTCATCTCTTTTAACTTTCAACACATGGATTCAAGTTTCTTTGTGATGTCAGTTGCTCAGTCAGACAAGCCTTAAACAGCTAGATTCAGAGCATTGATAGCAAAGTAGTGCAAAACATCATTGTCCATGGGCAGTCTTGATGGGAATCCATGGACAAAAGGACCTAAACTGGTGGTCCTAAATCTATGTGGTAATTAACCCTTCGATCCTGAGGTAACAAGCACCCTGCACTTTAACTTCACAGGGAGATCACAGTTAAAAAGAGAAAAGGTCAAACCTAATCTTCCTGATATTTTTTTGTTTGTCATTTGTTTGTTTGTTTGTTTGTTTTTTACATCAAAGTTCTAAGTGATGATTACGCAGCATTAATCTGTGAAGAGCAGTGATGAAAATTACATGAACAGAGGTGATGGCAATTCCTGCAGAACCCCAGCAGGCAAATTGCTCCTTACATTCTTTGTGATTGCTAATGTGCCCTTTCTTTTAAACTAGGGCTATCTTGCGATAAAAAACAAACAAAACAAACATACAATAAAACATAACCTCATCTAACAGCAATTGATATGAAATGCATGCACATGAAACATGAATTTTTCCCCAGCTTGTCTCCTTAAGAGCACAATACCGATGCATTAGTTGAATGGCTTGTTGTAATCATGACAGACATGTCGTGATTTGGCAATCAAATGAGCTTGTCACTTTCACTTTGGAGGACCTGACACTTTTTGAGTACCACCACACCCCCCCCCCCCCCCCCCCCCCCACCACCACCCAATTCCTTTCCCTTCTGGCCTAATGTGACTTCAACGAGATGGCTCTTTTGTCTACATTTTGTCAGCTGAGAACCAGAAGCGTGCGACCATGTTCTAAAATTTGAGCAAAAATAAAAACAGAAATAGATTTACACTAAATAAAAAGTGAATTCAAACAAAAGTGGGTAGATTTGTGATGATTTTGCAAATATTTTGATAAAATAGCACCCTTGTGGTTTTGATTTTTAACAACTTCTGAAAATGAAATATGTAATTCAAAATTGGCACCACAATGTAGAGGAGATCAAGCTCTACAATATTATACCAATAACTCTATTCCCCCCCCCCAAAAAAAAAAAAAGAAAAGAAGAAAAAAAAGAAGAAGCAATAATGCCCTTCTGGTTCTCAGCTAATTATTCTTTATTTGTTTATTTATTCGGGGGGGGGGGGGGGGCTCAGTGTGATTAAACAATAATCATTTATATATGTATCAACAATGAACTGAACCAAATAAAGTGTTGTATTCTATTGCTGACCTATGCCTCATGATGAAGAAAATTTATAAAGCTTTGAATTGTTTGGTTTTGTGTCTTATCAATGTTTCTTGATCTAAAAATGATTGAATAAATGCAATGTGACATATCATACTAAAAACAAAAAAGTTCTTATTTTTGCACCATAGAGAAATATTGCAAGATGTACGTTAGAGATGTGAATGAAAGGGTAAGTACTTAATTCCCTTTGGCTCTCTTTCGAGCAGACAGAATTTATATCAAATTTTTTGACTCTCAATTCTAGGATGTGCGAGTTATTGGGACTTTAACCAACTGGAAATGAAATAAATGGTCTCCATTGAATTCAGCTTACTGGGAAGACTTAAAAGATTTACACAGACTCCTGTATCATCAATGCCACTTATAGAGGGAGCTATATATAATTAACCTGCATGAGTATTTGATTTTCGTACACCTGACATACATGTACATACATTATGTCTGGGATTGAAGGCAGACAAAATTTAAATAGGGAAATGTGACAACCATGAATGTTGTTTACAAGACAACTTGAAAACAACTGAATTCTAAAATCCATGAGGTACATAATGTTTCTTGCAGAAGCAATAAGTCTTAAAACACATTGTCTCCTGCCTTTCATGCAATTCAACGAAGCTACTGTATATAAATGACCGTCTGACATACATCTGCAGTTTGGTTTGTGACAGGGTTGACAGCTACATCTACACCAATACTCTGCAATTTATAAAAACAAATACACAGAGTCAATACAATTACGAAGTCTTGAGAAAAACCTTGTGCTTAGAATGGATGCTTGAGACTGTATCCAACTCCTACTACTGTATCCCACCCCAATTGTTGCACCCATGATCAAATCACACCACTCATTCTTTGATATGTTTTGTTTCATCACTCAGTCCTTCTTTCTGATATGTTTTGTTTCATAATGTGTCAGTGTAAGCTTAAGATATGCTCAGAAGGGGATGGAACTTAATACATCACATAGATTCACCCAATTTACAACAGAAAAATCACCCAAAATGTTCTCATCATATTTCTTAACAGCAGAATCTCTGAACTTCACATTCCCTTGATTTAGTTATTTGCTCTCCTTTTTTTTTTCTGTACATGTCTATAGTCTCCATAGATTTTTTATAAAATAATTTGATGCTTTTGTCTAGATCTTGTTGACAAGCCACAGTAAGAGCAAAAGCTCATCACAGTACTACCACTCATGGGACTGATAAAAATCCTAAGAACCTGATAATCAAGAATGAAATATTGGGTACACTCCTCTTGTTAGCCCGACAAGCTCTTGAAACTTTAGACTAGAAGTTAAATCAGGCATCTCAGTGGATCGCAAAATTTAGCTTTGATTTCCTGTTCCACACAATAACCTAATAATGCCTTAAATTTCCTACCTAAAAACATGGTCTGTTTTTTAAAGATTTCTCACTGTTCTGCTTTTTAGAATATGAGTAAATTAAAGCTGTTCTACCCTCCCCTCTTGTTAGGAAGCCTCATTACTATTAAAGGACACAGACGTCAATAAGATTGAAAAAAAAAATTCTCATCGTCTTCACGGACAGGAAAATGACAGAAAGTGTTGTGCTCACCTTCCGTCCCGCTGGGCAGCCCCGTTGGGTGTGATGGTCTTGATGAAGATTCCGAGCTTCTCCAGACCAGCGTCCGCGCCCACTCCCATGCCGATGATGCTGAGACCAAGGCCGTCCGAGCCTGGAGGAGGAGGAGGAGGAGGTATATGGGCAGACAAACAACAAGACGATCATCAGCAAGATGGGATGATGCAACAAAAAATGAAAGAGAAGTAAAAAGAACAAAACTTTCATTTACTGGCCTCTGGGTCTGTCTGTTTTTCTAAACATCTATCTGTCTGCATATCTGCAAGTCTGTCTATCTGTCTGTGTGTCAGTCTCTGTCTCTCTAGCCACATTCACACAGACAAAATAGCGTGATAATGATCGCGATCCAAATCTTACATAGTTTTTTTCTTTTTTGTGCCTGTTCAGATGCACAGAATTTTCCCGCTAATCGCCGATCGCGATAATTTGTCGGCCAAAGTGAACATGCCCAAAATCTACTGAAACTGTGACCCTGAATTGCCTTTGTGTTCATGCGCTGTTTAACGTGTTTTATGAATGAAGGGGGAAAAAAATCTTGTGATTTTTTTTTCTCCAACATTCACTTCAATTCAATTATTCAATCATTGTGCTATGTCTAAAATTATCATGCAAATTTCCAGATAATCGCAAGACTTCTTGGGATTTGTATTGCTATGCTGATCACACTATCTAGTGGGATTTTTGTGTCCACACTTGCAAAAATCCTTTAATAGATTTACAACATGATGCAAATCTCAAGATTTGTATCCTACTTCTTCACGTCAGTATGAATCCCACTTCCATCTCCCACTACCTATCTGTATCCAGCAGATACCTGACTCTTATACTCATTTACTATTTTGTATGCTGATTGCTTGTGATATCTTGTGCTTCATTATCTTTTTCTCTCTACACATCGCACCGTTCCCACTTAGTTCGCCCCCGGATGTCAATATATTTCTTTCTATCCTCACTTCAGCATCTCAGAAAAGTTCCCCCTTTTTTCCCCCGTCTCACTTGTTTTAACAACTTGGCACTAGGTGATAGCAGAAGCTAATACACTACTTCTTTTCCTCTGTCTCATCTCTTTTTCAAACTACTTTGCCGTATCTGTCTCCATCAGAAGTTTGGTTTCGTATCTCTTCCCGATTAGTTGCCACTGTCTCTCATCTTCATTAAAACCCAAATGAGTCTACAATTGTACCTCTTCCATTCTACCTCTCTTCTCTTTTTCTATCTCTCCTTTTCCCTCATTTATGGAGTCATCATCTTCTTGTCTTTCAGCGCTCCTAAAATACTAACAGCAGTCTTTGCACAACGACTCGTCAACGATGACTATTCTCATGAACTTCAGAAAGGTACATCTAAATGTAGCACACATCAATGCTGCTATACTAGACAGAAAGATGGCTTATTAACCAGATGAAATCCCTCTACTAGACTTCACATTATATAGCGGTAACTTTTATCATACGCGACTTGTCATCATTACATCATGATGAGGTCATCAAATATCAATTTTTCTGTTTGATTCTCCAGACTCTAAGCATTACGATGAAATATAAATGTTCCCATTAAACAGTCACATATCAAAGGTAAAGAAAGCCTGCCATCAGACTGACATGCTTTCAAGAAAGTTGACATCAATAAAAGTTGGGATGCAGTCAAGTAGAAAGAATGGTTAAGCAAACGAAAGTATGCCTATTTGAGTGATAAGCACTAGGGAAAAATATATTGTATCAAACTTATTTTAATTTTGGTTCATATAATTGTTGTTTTGTAATATCAGTGTTTACAAAAAGCATGAAAAAATTAAATCCACACCAGTTGAAACTAACTTTCATGTTATGAAATATTTTTAACGAATACATTTAGATCTTTCTGTTGCTTTCAGCAGGTTTTCTTGACATAATCTACATTGTAGTTTTTCCCATTTCAGGTCTAACTTGCCACAATCACATAAAAAAGGATATACTATAAAAATGAAGTACTTCTAATTTCAGAACATTTTAAAACTGAAACATTGACTGAAAATAGTTAAAATATCAAACTTCTAATTTCTGAACGAACATGAATCTAATGGCTTTTACATAAATAACCTTTTGATTTGCAGTTTCCCAGTTCATGGTGTTCACTGTTGTCATAGTTGTTGTTGTTGTTGTTGTTTTTACGGGCAAGATTGTGGTAGGTCAAATAACAAAGACTGATATATTTGAACCCAAAACTGAATCTACTTTCTTAAGAGCTACTTAATAAAAATTCATCAAAATAAGAGCATGCCGATTTAGTTAATTTACTGCTTGTCAGCTTACCTGAAAATTCATCATGATATTACAGCTTGCTGATTTAGTTAATTTATTGCTTGTAAGCTATCGAGAATTGCTTCTTTAATTCCTGTGTTATAATTGCTGTTGACAATGCTTTGGAAGCAGTAAAAGAAGGGGGAAGAAACTGTGAAACTAGAGCAAAGAGCTGTACAGCACTCACCTAAAAAGTTTTAAACACATTACACGCCGAGATATTTTGAACACATCACACAGTAACAAAATTTGGTAAAAACTGGTGATTAACCTGTTGAGGACGGACTGACTTCGCTACAGCATGCATTTCCTGTAGACACTTGCCTGAGTATACTCGGGACTCATCCTCAATGGATTAATTTTCAATATTTAATGTCGAAAGATTACACCAAATGCTGGAATTTGGGCTTGTATCTATCCTAATATGGCTGTCTAGCTTTTTTTATCAAGCTGGTAATCTTCTCTTTCCTTATCTCCCCTTGGTACACATAAAACCATACACATCATCCTAATTACATTATGAGATTAGAGAAGAGTAATTAAGAAATGAATACAAACAACGGTGGGTCCATAAGACACATGTACTTTTGAAAGACCAGGAAGCCCACTAACAGTAAATATTGTCTGATGTATTTTAAGTTTTGCTATTGTAATGAGATATCCTCTAAATTTGATGATATCAAATGAATTCATCATCAAATTGTTTCGAGGAGGATGTCTTAATGTCACAAATTCAGGCAGAGGGTCTTACAATTGGAGGAGTACACCAGATGCCCATGGCATCCTCCTCTAAATGTTACTACTCTGACAGTCTAAATTGCCCTTGCGGCCCCCTCTGGGCATAAGTCGCTATCAGGTGTGCAATGTGTCTTGAAGTACTTGGCTGTTCAAACAGTGGACTAGAAGTTGGAGTGGGCAGGCCCTTCAGAATCCACTCTCCTCCCTGCTTTTTGCATGTTGAGGGGAAAGCTGGTTGTCCTGCCCAGCATCCCAGCAACAAATTTGGCAAGAGGGTTTGTTTGTTTGTTTGTTTGTATGTTTGTTTGTTTGTCTGATTGTTTGTTTGTTTTTGTTTTGTTTTGTTTCATTTCCAGCTGAGAAGATGGCAGGATAGCCCATATTCAGCTGCAATAGCTGGTCTTCCATGGGGTCCAGTTGGATGTTAGAGGCGGGACTATTTCACAGGGTTAAACGCCCTGCTCTTTGCGATAAACGATCATTTATCGTGCATGAGTTGTGACTCTCTCACACACTAGACTTCCAGTTTATGTCCTATTCGAGGGACAGTATTTTGCCTCTTTATAATACTAAAGGGGACAGTATGATTACACACACAATATGGCTCAGTGGGACTAGGGAATCGAACCCGGGTCCTTTGGTCCTTTGGATTGTGAGGCAGACACGTTACCGACTGAGCTAACTCACCACCCTATAAGGGAAAGAAAGAAGTCCTCAAACAATTCTATAAATTGCAAGTCAATGCTCATGGTGTTTTCAGATGATGTTTTGCCAATATCGCAGGGAGTATTGCCTATCCCTGTTTTATTTGCCTGGCAGCATTTTCATGGGTAGAAAAAGGAGCACATACGATCAATATATTTTAATATCAACTTCACATGGCTCTAAACATTTATCTACCACGGGGTGATGGGGTGATGCAGTCAATTCACCTGTTGCTATGGTTACTTGTTCCCAGAGAATTATAGCAGGCATGAGGTTCAAATAACTCATATTCCAACAGAAGACCTTTTATGAGGTATAGCCACCAACTATACTCACACAGTTTTTGGGGAAGAAAATATGGCATAAACCAAATTTCCTCAAAAGATGACATCATGGTTTGCGCTCAATATGACACATTACCTTGGTAACCTGTAAAGAGAGATGAGGATCACTAAATTGCCTTCAAGTGCTAATTTCACCACCCACGTAAAGGCCACCTGATCTACATAACCACCATCTTACATTCAGTTCCCTTTGGAATTGATATCTTTAAAAGTGCTGTCATAGCCAAAGGAAAGAGGTAGGGGTTCTATTCACATGAAGTAGAACATGATCTTCCAATTTCCAATAGATCGCGAGCAAATCTTTGCAGAATTTGCGATATCTAGGTTATGGGATTATTCGTGTCGATGGGGGGGGGGGGGGGTAGGAGAGTGGGAGATTAATGTGTAAAGTGCATCCTACTGAATTGGAAATGTTTAGAGCAGATACGAACATGTGGACATTACTGGTCATTGAAAGGTGGGGCAATTCGTTTGGCTCAAGGTGATAGAAAATTCTCATCCACAAGAAATTCTGACAGATGAGCATTAAGTTATTGAAATTGGATAATTCAAAACTGGGAGATTATTAGCAATAGACACAACAAACCAAGAGGGTTCATAGATAATAGTTATATTTGTTGTCAAAATAAAATCATTCATGATTGAAATTACTACTCAAGTCAAATATCTTAGGCAAAAATCAAAGAGGAATTGAAACAATTCAAATACAGACAGAAGGCTTCAATAATAATCAATTTGAAGTGTAGGCTCGCTTGACCATTGGTTTCAGTATCTTGTTTCTACGTCATCATTACGACAGTGATTCTCATACTTAGAATTTGTTATGAACTTGATGGTAGATATGCTCGTATACTTCTGTACTTGTTTGTCTTTCTTTTTACCCAGTTCTTATTCTTTTTCTTCATTTCCTTTTTCTTTCTACTTCTCTTTTTTTTTTACTTCTTTTGCCCTTTGGCTTTCTACCTCGCTATTTTAGCTTTTATATAAGTGTATCATCCATACTTACATGTATGTACTTTGTGTCCTAAGTATCTCCACTGAAAGACATACTCACAAAGGTATTTGTTCCCTCGTATCCAATTACAAGCTGTGCTTTTGCGGTTTCTTCATATTTCACATTTTGTTGAGAATAGTCTTTTATGTGGATCTTGTACGCAGACACACTTTCTCTTCATAATCCACTGTATATTGTATTTTGTATCTTCTTTGTTTGTCCTTCTTTAGTATATGCATTACTCCAATGTGAAGAGAAATATGAAAATAAATGTGCTAGAACTGTCTACTAGGACCCCGTTTACAGTGCGGGGCTGGGCCGAGCCGCGGCCGAGCCGCGGTCGAGCCCAGCCTCAATTGCGGGGCCGAGCCCCGCAATTTTGTCCGTTTACACTGCCGGGCTCGGCCGCGCTTTTAATTCAAACCTTTCAATATTTTGTCGTAGTGGCGCTCTGCTTGTAAACAAATGCAATTTGGTATAGTCTGGTTTTCAGACCCTTTGCCAATTGGATTCCATGGTGACAAAGTCGCTGTTCAGGCAAAGGCCTTTGCCGAAGGAAAAATCCTTTGAAGGACAAAACCACCTTAAACTACACTAGCTTTCGACGTTGAGGGGTTAATATCCTGAATAGCGAAATAGAACGGACAGGGTTTGGAAGCTAGACTAAAATTGGCCGCACATTTGGCCCAGTTTGCATTTATACTGAGAAAAGGCCGGGCTCAGCCGCGGCTCGGCCACGGCCGAGACCACCTCCAGAGCGAGGCCAAATGCGAGGCCAATTTTGGCCCCGCATTTGGCCTTTTGCACGCTTACACTGAAGCGGGGCTGGGCCGAGCCGCGGCCGAGCCTCGCACTGTAAATGGGGTCTGAGTCTCGAGGGTAAGACTAGTGCAGTTACAGTAATTCAATTCAGTAAGATCGATCAACACATATATTGATAAAGAAAACACATAAGACAAACATTCATGAAAAATAAAGAAAGAATAAAGGGAAAGATTATGTCCCACTTCAATGATGATTAATTTATGCCATCCAGCTGAAGACGGAAGTAACCTATCTATATGCCAGGGAAAATATTATATTCTCTGACAATAACACTTGTTTTGTAACCATCTATCAAGATTTTCTTTTTGTGTATTTGTATTGTCCTTTTTTACGATGTAAGTCTTCGTGCAATTCAGCCTTATGACCGCAAGACATGACTATCTCCATAAAGTACCAGTTAACTATCCATCACAAACTGTAGTGGGGGAAAGAGAGTGAGAAAGAGTAAGGGTAGGAGAGAGAGAGAGAGAGAGAGAGAGAGAGAGAGAAGAAAAGGTGTGGCATCACTAAATCAGATTGAAGAAAAATGCAGGACAAAAACAAAAATATTCTTAAAATAGGAGAGATGCAACAATAACATGCCAGAAGAAGTCTTTCATTCCCAGTCAGACAGAAGAAAGCATGAAGGTTATTGGCTTCGAGTGGAGACACTTTGCTATTTTTAAAGTGACTGACTCAAATGTTAATCAATGCCATAAATAACGCTAAGCTTTTAATAGCCAGGCACAACTTTCTTTGCTTCTAACAGGATCATATTTTACGCCCTAACAGAACTGCACAAGACGACAAAGTTTTTCTTTGAATCTTACCCATGCATAAATAAGATGTAAATCTATGCCTTATCGAGATCCTCTTACTTTAGCAAGGTCATTGCTGCTCTCTGTCCAAAACCTCAAATGGCATAGCTTCGATTCTTGCAAAAACATTTACAATCGCACTGCCCATTTTACAGAAATTTAGACAAGCAAAATCAGGCCAATTATTCAGTTTCCATTTATGTACTTCACAGTCACTTCATAGACCCAGTTTCTTATTCAGTACTAACCATTCAAATCTCTAATAGGCACCACTCAACTTACAGAATGGTTCTGGAGGGGCTTTTTTTTTTATTATTTTGCTGCTTTTATTGTTGCTTTTTTAGTGCTAACATACATTTTTATAGTAACATCACAATTATTCACTCTGAGCATGATATTGTTCAAGGGAATAACTCTTTCATTCACTAGCCATTCGTACACCCACAAAAAGACAATCTTTTTTTTACGTCTGTATTTCTTTATCAATCTATGTTTTGTTGTTATTGTTGATGTGAGAGAGTAGATGCTTGATTATCACATCATCGTAAATGCCAGCCAACCTAGTGTCCATTTTGCAATCGCTGTATAACTGGAAGGGCGTAACTGGGAAAATGATGCATCTACCACTACAGCCTTGAGTGTTATACCATCCTCACGAAATATATGACTGATGCCAGGGTACTATGGTTGCCATGGCAACTAAGCTGGAAGATGAATGATGACAGGGGGAGGGAGGGAGGGGATCAGTGTTGAGCCTATATCTTGTGACTCGCTTCTTTTCTTCTTCAAAGGTCAGCTGTCAACGGCATGTACATCCTGATGCTTGTTCCATTTGATCACCGGCTATTAATGCCATTTCATCACATTTATTCTTGTTCTAAATGGCCGGAGGGTCTAGAATCGACCCATCTACATGTAATTTTCATCAACTTTTATCTACAAGAAAACAGCTCGTATCATGGCTACAACATGACTTCTAGGTTGACATTAACCTCACACAAGTTTCTTATTAGGTCCTCTATCACATTCTAACAATCATTTTCATTTGCACACTCTGTTTTGCTCACCTCTTTTTAGATTTTTTATTCACTGTGAAATTGTTTATATGTTCCCCCTTGTCAATTTTAATGGTCCTTCTGGCAGAGTGCAAGACCCCGTTTACACTAAAATAATTGCGGTATTTGGCATAAATGCACCCAGGCCAAATTGCGGTACCAAAAGTGGGGCCAGCCGAAGGCCAGCCTAAGGCCAGCTCAAGGCCTTCGTTTTGTTGATGAAAGAGCAAGCGGACCCA
This sequence comes from Diadema antillarum, assembly GCF_040938485.1. Classification (NCBI taxonomy): domain Eukaryota; kingdom Metazoa; phylum Echinodermata; class Echinoidea; order Diadematoida; family Diadematidae; genus Diadema; species Diadema antillarum. The sequence goes on along the minus strand of NW_027271013.1, from coordinate 203,202 downwards.
AATGCACGGCCAAACCCACTGGGCTGGACTGTATAGAGATCAATGGGGGAAAAAATGTTTCCATGTATGTACAGCGCCACTACAATATTTAAAAAAAGGACACGCGCAAGAAAAAGTCACTCCCTGTGCATGGTTCGACGCGGCAGTGTAAACGTACAAAAATGCAGGGCTCAGCACCGCAACATACGTACATTGTAGACAGGCCTCATCAGATTGGTCCGCCACTGTAATCACGGTCTTAGTCAAACGGTTTCTTCATATGAGTGGTATTGCCACAATGATGTTAACTACTGTAAAAGCTTTTATTTTCTCATCCTGATATTTTTGTGAATGAGGAGGTCACAGACACTTTTGAGAGATGTTGTTTTCGCAATTTGACACCATAAGTACACACCACTTTTAGCATCCATGGAGCTATTTCTCGTGTTGTTCAATTCACTGCCTGACAATGAGTCACGAAATTCCTGACAATTAAACCCTCTCTCTCTCTCTCTCCGATAAAAAATTGCTTTTACAGTACTTTTTTTCATGTTTTCCATAGTACATGTACTTCGTTTCTTCCTGCCTTCCCAGAAGCAGCGAGCAGGGACACAAGTTGAATTACAGGAGACGACTAAGACCCACCATGATACACCCTCAGTTATTTCGGCAGAGTTGTCTGGAATCTGTCTGGAGATACTTGATCATCTCAGATACAGAAAAGTGCAACGCTGCCCAGGGAACGGCCAGTTTTTGAGGCATTCCATACTCCGCTTTGAATTGGCATTTAGGTGACCAGAAATTGAAGACTTGCCGCACCCCGACCGACAGTGGTTATCCCTCGTTCCCGTTGCCATCGGCTACAGAGGAAGAATCGACGGCCAATCATATCGGCAAATTGAAGATTGATTAGGCCGTAGCCACGACGTGCGCTTTAATGTCACTCCTTGGAACATGTGACTAAACCCCCTATTCCCTGCATGGTGATTTCCTGAAAATATATAGTAGACTACAATTTTCTATTCTTGTGATATTATCTATCTCTCTCTCTCTCTCTTCTTTCTGCTTTTTTCTCCTTTACCTCGGCAAAAACTGGTTCCACACGTAATGTGAAACTTCCCTCCAGAAAGAACCATTTCTGGGAAATCAGCACAGGTAGGCATCAATTACTGGACTGTTTGATAAGATCTCATCACAAAGAGTAAGCATGATAGTGCTTCTCAAAGTTTCTCAAAAACATTTGTTCTTTTTTCTTTTAAACTCTCACTCACTCTCACTCTATCTCTCTCTCTCTATAGCTGTATCTATTTCATATTTCTGTTCGATGTCTCTTCACTGAAGTGTAATTGTGAAATTCTATAACTTTTTGCATACATTCATCACAAGTTGGCACCGTCAGTGTCACCATTGTCTACGTCTATCTTTGCAGTGCTTTTCAAATATATGAGGGGTATATTTGAGACACCATAAGATTAATGGTAAAAAAGACAGAGAATGGTGCATTTTCCTAATTGCATTTTACCTAAAAAATCATGTGTATTAAAAAGGTAAATGCAGGATTAATGTCATGGGAAAATTACTGTTTTATAATTGCTTTGTTAACACTATCACCTCCTGAGCCATTGTGGTTCTGTGGATGGGATCATGGACTTTGGTTATGAGGTCCCTGTTTCAAATCCACTAGCAGCATTGGTTGTGCCCCTCGGTAAGGCATCTACTCCTCATCACGAGTTCTCACTGCTTAGTATCATTTTAGAATGAAGGACATTTCTTTTTAACCTATGGATGTGAAAAAAATGAAAATTGAGCACATATGCACTTACAGAACACTACTTCACATCTTCAAAGATTATCTTTGAAAGAGAGTACCTTGAAAAAAGACAGGCAATGAAATTGAAGCTTACAATCTGAAAATGAAAAAGAGTGACCACTGGGATATAAAAAAGAGTGGTGTTGCTGCTGGACGTCGCCATTCACAATTTGAGTATGATAGATAGATGACACGCGAGACAGTACTCCTTTTGTTGTTGTTGTTCTCTCTTTCTTCTGTCATAATGCCTCTCTGACAGGAGTCATTACGTCCCATGTGGTCAGAATTACAATCAATCTGAGAAAGGCAAACTTCTCAGCTGTCGTCAGAAGCCAACACTTCCAACGGGCGGCTTGATAGCTTCCTGCCCGAGGGGGGTTATACGCGCATTTGTGCAAAGCAATATCCTGCAAGTCACAGTCCTTTTTTTGTCCGCTATACCTGGTCGATGTTAATGAAGGAATCAGCTCCCAGCGAATCAAACTTTAATGCCTCGGCAAATGAGTGAAAAGAAGAGAACCCCATTGGGGAGTTGTTGCTTTTTCTGGATGGGGCTTTAAGATGGAGATACTTTACGTAGAGCTGGACATGTGTGGAATCTCTCTGCTTCATAAATTGTCCATTTCCATCCAAGATAATCTTTGTCCACTTCCGTTCAATATTGATGTTTGACCGTTTCTCTACGTAAGGTAATCTTTGACCACTTCCACCCATGACAAGCTTTGACCACTTCTATCTATGGTAATCTTCAGCCACTTCTATCCATGAAAGGCTTTGACCGTTTATATTTGAGCCAATCTTTGCATTCAGTTCAATTTTGGGAAATCTTTGCCCACCTTCCATCTACCAGAATCCTTGACCACTTCCACGAAAGGGAACCTCTGATTACTTCTATGACTTATTTATCTCCAACTTACTCTTTGCCCTCTTCAATAAGAGTGAAAAATAAGATATCAAACCCCTTCACTATAAAAAAATGCCAGTCATTGATTTTTTTTTCTCTCTTTGTCCATCAATAGTATAAGATAAAGTACGACTGCTCCTTAACTTTAAAACTGAAAACCACTCGCTTTGTTAAAGGTCACTACAAGGATGGCTTGGAACTGGATATTGTTGGGATGGACAGGGAAATAAATGCAATGAAGATTTACTGAACTTCTGTTGAAACAAGTCAGTGGGATAAAAGCTCAATTGTTTTATGGAGAACACAGAGTAGAGCACACGTATTACCCTATGATCTGTCTTTCTTGCAATGACTGACAAACAGTCATTCAAGAACATCAAACTCTTAGATAAGACATACAAATGTGCACATATAGATAAATAACCTTTATACAAAATGTTTATACAAACAGATACAAATTAGTGTGTGCAATATACGTGTATATGCACATACAGAAATTCATAATTGAACATATACATATCTAATATCTTATATTTTGTCAAACTTATGATATTTAGGTAAAGGCAACATATCGAGGAAAATGAATGTATACACGAGACTTCAAAAAGACTCAAAGTGTTTGGTCTACACGTTCAAAATGAAAAGAAAGAGGAAGACAAATGGAGGTTATTTGTATTGCTGAATCAGATTTTATGACCATCATATTCTAATAAATCTACATTTCTGCAGGAACGTGAAATGATCGAGATTTCCAATCTAAAAGAAGACTCGGCTGTCCCTCTTGGGGTATAACGAGAGATTCTTCCCACTCCCCTTTGTCTGTGGGCAGGATTCTCAAGACTATGAACACTGAAATAAAAACCAAAGTCCTTCTGTAATACTGAGTCTCAATAATGAACTCAAATACACATACGTAGGTGTAATCAGCAAAGCTAGGTTAATCCTCCCCTGGGAAATAACAGAAACAAAAGATGAGGATAAAGTTGGATAAATCAATTTGTGACACACTTAAAAGAATAACCACTTTTCTGAAAGCCTGTTCACTTGAGACAATCATATCTCTTTATATTAGTATGGCATGGCTGCCTTCCTGTCTAGCTGTTCCATTCAAAAGGCAATACAAGTCTCTGAGATGGAAATACAAATGTACTTCCTGATTCCATTCACAATCATTGAACAGACTGAACTGCCGCGGTAAGTGGAAATGCAACAGGTGCCAAATGGGCGACTCGGCCACTCTGCGCCAAGGAGTGCTGAGAGGAGTGGCCTTATAAAGTGTTAATCTAGCTACTAGGGGGCCACTCCCGAGCACTCAGCATAATTGGCCAAGAGTCCCGCCGCTTCCCACATTTGACATTTTCGGTGTAGCATGAAGGACATCATGGCATACCAACTGACCACTGGAATAAAATGCTTAACACTTTGTTTACGTTGAGCGCCTACTGTTACAGAAAAAAAAAACACGTAGCATTACACACATTGTTCAAAGTTTCTGGCACAGAAAGTGTTACCTGACATCAGGATGACACTTCCGGCTCAACAAACTCACAAGATGGACATACACTGCATGAAAAAAAAATAATGATGATAACAGCCTACATGATTTTTTTATCATCTATGAGAAAAGACTTCTGTATCTATAGAGCAAATCATTTCTTAAATTTCTTTTTACTGGACACTACTGATCAATCCACAAAGTTTTTGCTTGGTTGAGGAGAAAAGGTTTTTATCTGGTATCCATGCCGTAGCCCTTCAAAGAGACAGACACATATTCATAAGCACATTGTGATGCTCAGGACAGGTTCTTGCAATTTTGATCAAATTGAAATGAGAGTAAAATGATGTGTGATGTAAAGCAGAAAAGAACAATCTTTAAAAAGAACTAGAAAAGCACTCTGAGAGCGCAGACCTCCATCAAGCAGCTAATTTCCACCCATACACACATGCTGAAAATCATCCAATTTTCAAATATAGAAATCCTTTGATTCTATCATCATCTCTCAGCTGCGCGGCGCCTTGCCGGAGCAGAGCACGCGCTTTAGAGCGCGTACGCAAACCTCAAATACATGCAGCTTAAACACCTAAGTTCATTGACCCTATCTGCAAAAAAGATCAAAAATTCTCCACCAATCCATAGAAATTCATGATTCACAATTTATTCATCTGTTCCTTGTGTCATTATCAACTTTTACCCCAAGTTTCATCCAAATCCGTACACAACTTTTTGAGTTATTTTGCACACAGACAAACAAACAAACCAATGCCAATATAAAAGATAACCTCCTTCCTTGGTGGAGGTACAGTTTTGTAATAAAGACTTTTGGGAGACTTTTGAATTCTTTCTGATTGTGCATCCCACTCTTATCATAGTAGCTTCTTCTTCTATGCATGAAATCAACATCGCATCAGGAAATGGCACATCAAATCGGATCCATCTTTGCATCACCCTTCGCTGTGCCAATGTGGGGATCTCTTTGCCCCCCCCCCCAAAAAAAAAAAAAAATCACCATGGACACTGGACGTTATGATGACCGAGTTTTGATGACCAGTGAATTTTTCATCCTATTCATGCCTTCTCTGTACATTTCAAGATTTTTCCAAAGGCCTCACCTCTGGAGTTTTTTCTTGATTGGGGGACCTCAAGAGGTCTAGCACCCTTAAAGTTAAAGCATAGTTCTCTGAAGGGCTCAAATTTCATCTTCTGCTATTTGGAAATTGCTTGCAATACATCAAAGGGTCTAGCAAGAAACTTGTCTGGCTGAGGCCATTTGCCAGAATGAATGTTTTGGAGTATTTGAGATCAGAAGTGTGATGCAATAAAGTCGGCATAACAAGAGTTTTATTCTTGAAGTGCCCTCCCTATTCCGTAGTGGATAGGTAAAACTTCACAAGTATGTGACAATTGGAACATGCCCTAACAGAAGTATTGAATCGCATGCAGCTATAACAACAGCACATGTGATTCACTTTTAAGTGATGGATACTGCTATGGTCCAATATTTTGTAATCACTGTAATCTATGTTGAAACATTACGTAGCAGCTCCAAGTATGATTGGGAATGCTCTAAGACTGCAATACCTCCAGCATTCCTTTTGGGATAATATTTCACATCCACACTGCTACCCAACTAAACTTGTATGTTTTTACAATGTAATTTCACACATTTCTTATGCATAATATGTCTTTATTTTAGAGCAAAAAATTGACAGTTTCTGCAGTCATATGGAAACAACCTTTTACCTTTAAATATTCTTTCCACATGTCTCTTGGAATCTTGAAAACGGGGGGGGGGGGGGGGGGGGGAGGACAGACAAAAGCATTTCCCCCTAGTGATTCTTCTGAAAGGGCAACAAACAGACTAGAAGAATACCTTATATCAGAGCCAACCGTCCTCAAGTCAGCGTGGTGCTAGGTCATTTGGAAATTACTCGCAAGTCCTTGCTTTCTTAATGTCTGGGAAAGATTTGACAGAAGTGTCTGAGGTTTGGAGTCATTCCAATGACTGGAAAGCATTCTCCTTCAAAAAGTAAGTCACTATGACCTTAGCAACACTAAAAAGTAATGCTACATCTCTTCTTACTCTTCTCCTCACTTTTTTTTTCATCCTCGCCTATTCCTTTTTATTCTTATTCTTACTCTTACTCTTACTCTTACTCTTATTCTTATTTCTGATATATCTTTCCTTGTTCGTCCTTCTATTCCTCCTCCCTCTCTGCACTCTCCTCCTCTCCATCCTTTCCTTTTACCTCTTCTTCTTCACCTTCATCTTCCTCCTCCTTCTCTTATTCTTCTTCCTCCTTATTGCTCCTCTTCCCCCCCCCCCCCCCCCCCCATTTTATAGGCATAATGCATCTGGTTAGTTTCACTTACTACCATATCTCCCATCATCAAGGCTGTAGATATACTGGGGTTAATTGGGCATTTATTTCCAGTATATATATTTTTTTTGTTAAGATGAAGTTTTTTTTCCCTTTTGAATATAAAATTGCCCAATTTCCCAATAACAAAGAAGCCTTTGTTTACCTCATCAGCTTCTTCCTACATGCTGCGTGGCACCTTGAGCAGTGCATGCTCTTTAGTGCACGTACATAAACCTCAAGTAGGGGCAACTTGAACTCCCAAGTTCACTGACCATTTGCTACGAGATCTTTTTAAAAATCCTTCAAAAATTCATAGGAATTCCCAGACCACTACCAAAATTTACTCATCATCCGTTCCTTGTTTCATTATCAACTTTTCCTGCAAGTTTCATCAAAATCTGTTCACAACTTTTGGAGTTATTTTGCAAACAGACAGACAAACAAACAAACCAATGTCGATAAAAAAGATAACCTGCTTGGCGGAGGTAATAACAAATATCTAAAGTAGATATCAACATGGTACTGACACACGAGATAGGAAAAATTACATCAACCATTTCAGCACCCCTATTCTCATTCCAATTTTGACAGTCCCCTAAATCACAAATGAAATGTGTAGCCATCCATTGTGTCCATTTACATCATATTTGACTGGTCCCATGGCATATTTTGAGTAATACAATGTGACTCGTATCTTATGACGGTAACAAAGAAAGAGTTGAAGAGTTTTATAGATGACAGGTAAACAATGACGGAAAAGCTCTTAACTGCACATCAAGTCAGACATTTGAAGTGGATTTTATGGAGAAAACATTCCTTTAAAAAAATGATCCCCTGGCTTGACATTTCAATTAGCTGTGGCAGACGGGACACTCTGGATAAGTTGTGCCTGGAAGCGAAGCCTTTTTATCTCATCTCGGTAAAACTATGTCAATTCTTGTCTCATTTCTTCAGCTCACTCTCGTCTTCCGTTCGGATGACAACAGGACTTTTAGTTTAACCATGTTTAACAACTGGGGGGCAATGTGGAAACTGTGTTGGGACAAACAGCTCTCGGGCAATCTACTTTTGGTGGTTGGTTTTGACATGTGCTGGCACTAAGTTGCTCCCAAAATATGATTTCAAATTAGAAAAAAAGAAATGCTACAAAATATACCACCAGATCTACCAACTGGAAATGTGCTGTGCTAAAACAAAGAAGAATTTTATGAATATCACTATTTTCTAGCAACTCTTGTTTGAGATGTTAGTGGGATTGCATAGGTAAGTGGTAATATATGGAAAGGTACAATTTTATTTTCAAAATCAGGTCATGTAATGACAAAAAAACACACATATTTCAATCCCTTTAAAATGCCAAGACCAGCAGAGTACACAAGGAGGAGAGTATTTCAATTTGTTTGTTTTAAATGTTTGATTTTAATTCAAGGAGTATTTTACAAAATTGGGAGATACAGAAGGTTTTAAAATTGTGGCTCAAGCTTTGCACATTTTTCACTAGATTTGCAGAAACGGTGACATACAATGTACAAGATGATACCAAAATGGCATCACCCGATTAACGGTTCTACATTAGTTGGTAGAAAAAAGTGGACAGTAGAGACAAACTATTAAAAAAAAAATACATGACTAAAAAAAAAAGGGCAAAAATTCATCACCACTGAAACCACTGGATAATGCGAAGAGCTCAAGGATACCATACCTTTCTCAAGGTCGACCGGGAAGACGTCCATCTTCTCAACCCGCTTCTCCAGTTCATATTCCGCTGAGGCCGCGACTGGATCGATGTCCTCATTCCGTCTGTCGTAGTCACTCTGGGAGAAGGTCTCAAACACCTGTCAGAAGACGAAGCAGGAGACAAACGTACTTAAGTCTTTCTGTCACTTTTTTTTTTACGGGTGTACTCCAAGAAGACACAAGTTACGGGTATCACAAATCAAATTGCTCTATTTTTTACTCCCCTTCCATGGGCAAGCAGAGACAAAAGGGTTTATAAGAGAAGAGAATCAAAGAGCACTAGGGAGAAAGGGAGCAGATCCCACGCGATATTTTTAACCCTCAGGCCCTTGAACCGTCTGTAGCTTCTCTCGGGATCTCATCGTGTGTACGTATGTTCATGTGTGTGGATGAAGAATGTGAGAATGTGTGGTTTACATTGCCCAGTCCATATAAATCCTGTCTTCCCTTACTTTTGCAGCTAATCTAAAAAAAAAAAAAAAAAAAATCACACACACACAGAATCGTTTGTCTAGAAACCTAGAAAACTCAGAGTAAACCTTAATGCTTCCTTAATGAGTATACAGGTTGGCATTGCAAACAGGCTCTTGGTGCTAAAGGGTTTAAAGGGATGGTATAGTATTGGTAGAGATAAGGATTGGGCTTTTAACTTTTTGCGAGATACCAAGAAACCACTTATGAAATAGTAAAGACCATAACATTCTGAGAATTCAAAGTTTATTTGGATAAAATCAGTTTTGCAATGGCTGAGACATCCAAAAACAAAGTAAAACAAAGTAATCATAATAAAAGGTGGGTCCCACCTTTTACTAGGATTGCTCTGTTTTGGATATCTCAGCCATTTCAAAACCAATTTTCATCAAATAACATTGAATTCCTCTTGGAGTTACATGCTCATTCATATTTCACAGAGGTTTCTCAATATCTCACCAAAAAATGTCAGAAACCTGAAGTTATTTCTCAACCAAAACTATACAATCCCTTAAAGGGAACTTGTGTCTATACATCAACAAAAATCACAATAATGTGCTCATGATATGAACAAAAGATGTGGTTGAGGTTCAGACCTCTACGCCATCGTCATCTCGCCGTCATCGTTAATCTCGTCAACATCACCATCATCACTGTGGTCATTCACACTACTATTACTGCTCTCAATGTCATCATCATACAGTACATGTAACTCATTTGTAGTAACTGTCAGTAATCTCCAATATATCTTATCAAATATGATGGAATGTATGGAGAGCATCATTCTTAGCTTTCAGCTGCTATCAATTATATGCTGATAAAACATGCAGTAATGAGTGATACACGTGCACAATCCACAATACTGACTTGCTGTAAAAGTCACTGTGGACAAGTATTCAAGGGAAATGAAGACATGGAAACTATAAGTCATCTGGTGAGAATTAGAAGGGCCTAAAACACTATGGCTACAGTAGCAACTTAACACCCTATCATTCTAAACCAACAAAGTGGTCTTTTGATATGAAAGACTGTTCAGATGGACTTTCTTCAGGGCTCCTTGGACTCAATACCTATAATGTTTAGCATAATTTTGTAGTTAACAGGTAGTGAATATACATGAAGTCATAAATAATAACCACTTTACACAATCCTTTCAGATATTTATCTTGCACATAAAATAATCTTCCATTTTTTTATTATTATTATTTTTTTTTTTTGGGGGGGGGGGGGAGGTAAGGAGGGAGAGAGAGAAAGAGAGAGCAAGATTTATCAGGTCATTGAAGTTTTACAGCCTAAAGCGCTCTAGTGGGGAAACGGATAGCGTCAACTGTGGAAATAGACACAATCAGAGCGTGGAAAAATATGCCTGCATAAATGAGAAATTAGAGGAACAAACTATTCATCACATGGGAATCAGAATGACGGAGGAGAATCCAGTAAAGATTTTTTCATTACGTGAAAAAGCCTCAATTTCACAAACGCTCCCAATGTGCATCAAGTCGACATTGAACATTGCATACCGTATCAGAAATAGCGTGTTTGAGATTTTAGCTAAACATAGCTGCAGGCTATGTAGTTCGTGAAATTTAAACATTCCTTGAAATGTCCAATTTTTAACTTTCAAAGTTATGGGCATCTTTGTGATCACTTACAGACAGAAAGGGTCTGATGCTACTTGGTAGCTGTCAAATGATTTGACAACAGTAATGTGATGTACCCTGTGAGCCTTGAGCCATCTAACCATTCAAATTTGGTTGTCACACAAAGGTGAAAGAGTGCAATGCAATGACCTACAAGCATGCAACCTCGGAGCAAGACGTACAGCTTGCAGAGCCTGTAAGGAATGAGGCCATGAAGATAAGATGCCTTGCCCAAAAGTACTACTGGTACTGCCTGGTGTCGGAAACAAGGCTCCTTAACCTGTTGAGGAAGGACTGATTTTGCTACAACACGCATTTCCCATAGACACCTGCCCGAGTATACTCATGACTAGTCTTCAAAGGGTTACTCTAATCCATTTTTTTTCTGCCTCTCTCTCTTTCCGTCTTCCTCTCTTAAGTACATAGCTATAACCTTTGACCTCATCACTCCGAGTTTATGATGATTCCACCATTGCAAGTCAGTTGAATTTACCTACACGGTAACTTACACAGACACAAACCAGGGTACTGCAAAACTTTTGGACAGATGGTGGAATTTATGACAGTCGCTATCATTTTTAGTATCCCTGCAGCAAATATTTACATAATCTTTGGTGCAGTGACAAAGACATGCTTGAAGCATTTAATGATCATAAATTCTGCAGAATTCCCTGACCTAAATTTTCATATCTGATACCAAATTAATGTAACATAGCGATAGCATCTAAAAATAAATATATTACCCTTGCCTACTGTAGCTACACGATGTATGTTTCTAGGCAGGTAGGATAAAAAAAGAAACAACCTTCCCTTCTTTTGTGTGTCTGTCTTCCACCAAGCAATTCACAAATTTTAAAGTATCGGTCTTTCATGAAATTCAACTTAAAATGTTGTTTATTAGGTTATAATGGATTGACAACATCATGCTCTGGATGTACCTCTGCTGATCTTTCAATCAACATGCGGATGTTACGAGGAACATACTAACTTTGCTGCAATCCTGTGACCTTTGACCCTACATACAGTATACACGACAATTCACAAAGAGACTTCGATCTTCAAACAGTATGAGTTCTATAACGTGATAGCACAAATTTGTCTAGCCTACTTCCAAGACTGTGAGACAACATTAACCCTTTTGGTGCCATACATGTAGCTTGCCTTTGCAGGTCTATCTTTGTGATTCAATTAATCTCCTCAGGACCAGTACCTTAAAATGCTGTTGTCATTATGTACAAGTAAGTCGATGACAGTACAGAATGATTTTAACTCTACCCCTCCCCCCCCCCCCCCCCCGAAAAAAAGAAGAAGAAGAAGTTAATAAATTAATAGATAAAAATCCAAACATAGCTGACAACAACAAAACCTTGACCTTTACTACATGACAGGCAAAGCATTTCAGGTAGACAGTGTAACCAATGGCAACATCTAGAACAAAAGCCATTGTAACACAGCTGCACTGGTTTGGAGTGATTATATGATTCCTTCTCACTGACTAATGCTAATCAATGGATTGATGACACCAGGAGACCGAGGGTTAAGACTGAGCTTCGTTTGTGCCACAGAACGTGGACCCTTGGGGGGAGAGATACACAGACTGTTTGACGGGGGATTCCTCCATCCCTCCATCGCCATGGCAATGAGGGACTATTACGTTTGGGCCAGTATTGAATGACGAGGGCAGCAGTGGCTCCTGAACTGTCATGCAGAACCTAGAAACCCTGTCTATTGATAAGCAGCTATCAATAACTACCACGCAAAGCAATATTTGACATGATTCCTAAAGCTGTTACCTGGGCAGATCATACTAAAATGAGTGTAATAATATCATCTGCCTTAATGGTGGGGAAAGATATGAAATCCATCTGACAAGGGCCTCTGTTCTCTGAATGGAGTGGAAAAGAGGGCAGAGCAAAGATCCTTGGCCGACATACACACAACATCTTGTCATTTAAAGGGTCTGCCGATAGATCCAGCTATTCTGTGCCCCTTTCACGCTGTCTTTCACTCCAGTTTTTCTGTGGTAGTCAGGATGTAGTGTCACACTCCACCCCAACGAGGGGGCGAGGGCGTATTCACAACATGTTCTCTCATGGAATATTTCAAGCATCGAGCGCTTTTCTCCCCCTTTTTAAAAGCTTGTTTTCATGTGACTTTGTTATTGTTGTTTTCCTTTACTTGAGGGACAGCCGTAATTTTGAATGTAGCCAACTGCAACCTGCAATGGCTGGTGAATAGTCCCTGCAATAGAGAAATATGAAGTCAACAGGACCACTATCTGCGTAGGTGGGTTTTCATTATGATCGCTACTACAGATAGAGCACAATACCAACCACTACAGGGTAAAATGGGAGAAAAAATAAAAACAGCGTAGGAGTAAAATATCTTGTAGTGATGATAGTACTAAATGGCAGACGAAGGCAACAGAAAATAACGTACTGCCTGCATGGGTAATAGCTCACACCATTCTGAGGGGGTTCATATCATATTACTGTATTTCATGTGATGTAAACTTTGTGTGTGTAAGCACTGTGTATCTTTGCTTTGTGCTATCTCATTGTGTATCTATGTGTGTGTTCATACATGTATGTATGGGCAGATACAAGTGGGTACTGATGAAGATTTAGTGATACGAGGAAGGGGGTACAAACCATCTCAAGTCTAGACACTCCGTATACAAAAACCTGCTTTCTTGCTTGCTCTGCCTCGGCAATAGTTACAGGGTGAAGACCAAACACTTGCAAGTTATTACAAAATGACAGTACAACCATAGCAGATATGCACAGGATATGCTTTTAAAGACATCCTTCTATCACCGGGTACTAGTATTTGTTTGGTGGTTTTTTAAGCCTTTGATATAACTCAAATGTTCGGCATTGCCAAAATGATGGAGTAAAACAACTACAATTTAACATAAACTCCAACTATAGATAATTCATCAGTTTCAACACCCTATTTCTATAAAGACCTAAGAGATAATCTATAAAAATATGCAAAATTTTTCAGTTTGAATAATTCAGGACCCCCTTTGTCTTTCTTTTTTCTTTTCTTTTTTTTTTTGGGGGGGGGGGGGGAGGAGGAGTGGGGGACAAATCAACACATCAGTAATTTAAAAAAAAAACTTTCTCTGATAGTCTTCAAGAGTTTAAATTTGATTGGCAACAAAGCATAATGAGTGTTTTTTGCCTCTTTGAAGTCACAGATCTTATGCCATATTTCATTTTTTTTCATTTTTAGCGAAGCTTCCCATCAACTTTCTCCCCTCTTTTCACTGGGTTCATACATTTTTACAACCAACTTGATGCATATTTCATAGCAATTTGATTTTAACGATATATATCTGTCTATCTAGCATTGCTTTAAGAAGGAATACAGAATAGAGTCATTACAAATTAGACACATGTTTTAAAACAAAAATGAAGTGGAAAAATTATCCTATTAACATTCCAATCATTTACAATTTCACTGAAAATAAGATGTGACAGGAAGTCACGGGAAAACTATTCCACAATCAGCAAAAAAAAAACATGTAAAACACAAAAAGGAGTACTAATGGCAAACCAATCGAGTCACTTAACAAAGCTAACACATCAATTTGTGAGAGAAAGTTCCATATGGAAATTATTATAGATGCAGTAGCTTTATATGACTACAGACCTGCTGAGATTGTCAATATTCTGTAATATCATATACACCCGAAATATTGTGATCTCATCAATAGGACATATTTCTTGGGGAAGGAATAAAAAGGAATAAAAAAGGGTTCGTTTTCTTACCATGATGCTCTGAGGAAATATCTATGAATGTATATCTTTAATAATGCACAAATAACAGAAACAAATGATAGTGGTATTTGGTGGATTATAAAACTTCTCACACAGCTACAGTAATACAATACTGTAACAGTGGAAATTTTCACCATAATGTGGAAATTTTCGTTCATTTTGTGAATTTTGTGCAAAATAAGAGCACACAAATATTTTTGCTTGCATCATGTACCACTATGCTAAGTCTTGATTCCACGGAATTAGAAACGTGAAATTCATTTTACTCAGCAGAGCAGGAAAAATTATCCACTTTTGCAGTAGACTAAATTTATTAAATAAAGCTGTGATGGCAGGTTAAAGCACTTCCAATTATAAAATATGATGTAAAGACAACGGTTAAACAGCAGCTTACACTATATCTGGTAATGATATCATGGTTATGATTAATTTAGAGGAAATTACATTCCATTTGTATGTCCATCTCAAGGTCTCTCACAAAGACAGAGAGAGAGGGGGGGGAGAGAAATTTAGATATTGGGAGTAGATTAGAAGAGAGACTCTTGCATGGAAGGAGGGTATTCCACAGGGTGTGGTCAGGGGACCATACCACCTGACCACCAAACCATCTGGGCCACACCCTTCCAAGGGGTTTTGGGATTACAGGTTCCTAACTTCAAATTCATGAAGTCAATCAGTTGCAGGTTCCTAGCTGTTCCCCATAATTGACACAGCTTGTAAGGCCCCAGTTTAGAGCATATCAAGCTGGCCAGACTGGTAAATTTTGTCTTGTTATTCATGTCTGGTATTATCACCGGCAAAACAACTTTTGATATGGATGAAAGAAATTCTACTTCATGCTGCACTGCAAATTTGAAATCATCACAAGAAATCCCAATCAGGAATTCTTTCACACTGTGGGTCCCATGGTAAATTGTGAGTTGGGATGGGCAAATGGCCGCTTGCTTGTCTTCTAAATTTAGCAACATTTAACACCGAAAATCTGACCTCACAGTAAGAGTAGATATGAATGAAACATGTTCTCCGGAACCAGAATAATCTTTTGCCACTCAGAAAAAAAAAAAGCTTTTTCTCTACAAGAGATATTCTGGGATACATTAGCTAGGTTGCCCCACTTAATGTTCCATGAATGCCCATTAAGTAAATCCAGAGAAGGATCTTCAGTTTAACCAAAAAAAAAAAAAAAATCTTACATAAGCTGATATCTGGATGATAATCAAGGTCACACTTGCACAAACTGAATATCTATTAAAACAGATAAAGAAACTGGTCCTGCATCGAAATGCCGCTTTCCCGTTCCTACCGCTGGCGGAAAATGCCAGAACGGATGTAGGACATCACAGAGGGAGTGGGCAGCATCTCAATTTTGGCCAGCGAAGAAGTCGCCAGGCTAAAACCTTATCACACCCGATCTGGACCAACAAATTCATGAAATGCAGGCGTAATACAAGAAGCCTAAGCACATATCGAATTAGCAGGAACAACGATTGTATGAAGTGATCAAACACCGGTCCGGCACAAGAAAACACTTTGTTGAGCATGGAATCTTACGGCTACAAGAAAACTGGGTCAGCGCGAGACGGACTCTAATGAATTTTAGTGCAGAAAGCTTCAAACTTTAGGTCATATAAAGGCCAAAGTAATCATCAGCTTCCAGCAACAGGGAAATAAGGACCCACTCCACCAGACAGCTCAGAAAATTACTCCTGATCAAACTTTCCCAACTAGTATCAACTAGAGTAAGACATAATTACTGGTTTGGAGGAGGATGGGATGTGGGCGGGGGATTGTACACAAAGTTGTAGAAGGTTTACAGCATGTGCCGTGAAATCAATAACATCTGCATATTTGACTTCACAGTCAAGTAGGATTATCCCCATAACTCCGTGCAGCATTTAAAAAAATAAACAAACTCATCTGCTGTATTCAGATTACCGATATGCCAGCCATATTTTCTCTTTCTTTCTTTATGCTTGTGTAATAAAGAGAGAAATTCTATTCCATATAAAACATATAATTAAAAATTTTGTTTGAATTTCCACAGTAAACGATTAAAAAAGTTGCTGCTATAGAACTCTTGTGCTCAACAGTGAATAAACATCACCAACAGAAAAAGGAATGTTGGCAGTCATACTAGATCTAGTAGTGTAGGAAATGTTAAAACATATACAATGTAAATATATCTTTGCAATATGACTTACAGCAAGCAAAAAAATAAAAATTGCTCAAATCAAGCAACTCTTAAGTCAAGATTTATGATAAATTTTTGAACCTGCATCGGAATAAGCACAGAACTAAAAATCAAATAAAAATGGAAAATGGAAAGAAAACAATGGACTAATTTCTTCGAATTTATAAAATTTCTGCAAGCATTTCTTGTCTAGTCACCACATTCTATGATTCCATCTTTTTCAGCACATGTCTTTCTTGCATTCCTGGCAATCAACACGAACATTTATTGGTGAAAGTATGTCAGGAATGAACCGTGTAAAGATCAAAAACATAAGATGGTGAGATACATGGAGAAGAAGAATGCAATGAGACTACCAATGACAGACTGATGGGTTTCCATGGCGACATGGACAAAGTGGAGGTGGGAGGACTTGCTAGCTGACTTCAGGAAGATAGCACTCTCAAGAAAGTGATACACATTAAAGAAGTTGGCCACATTAAGGAGTTTCCGATACAAGACTTACAAAGTAGAGAACAAAATAGAGCCAATATTTAGTATCAAAACCAAATTTCAGGGTCTATAGTGTACATGCAAATAATGGGAGCGGCATAAGATAGAGCAGCAGAAATCCTATCAAATTACACCCATGGCACTAGATACCAAAGCTAAAGTTAAAAAGGCACTTGAATACTCTGATGTGAATTTTCACTTCATCAAGATATACAAAATGTGCTGACCACTTTTAATATGACTATGAAAATCTGAAGTAAAAAAAAGAATACCAAAAATGATAAACTTTGACTTTGTAGTAGAATTTCTCTTGAAGGATCATTCTCCAGGATCTATAGACCATTTATATAGATTACTTGACTATGCAGTGACTAGATAAAAGCCTTGACAGATGCTCAGCTATTTGTGTCTGTTGTGAAAAATAAGCATAAAACAAACCTCACACAGCTTTCTTTAAATTAGGTGCTCAAGACAATTCAATAGGCAAGGACAGCTTGTCTGAAGTGAGAAATCCATCCAATCCAACTTAAAAACTGTTGAAACTATGACAGTATCACCTTGTCTCCGTTTTAGAGGAATTAAAAAAAAAAGAAGAAGAAGACAAGTCTGTAACAAATAGAAACACAAAGTAAGGATCTTGGACAATGGCAAGAAAGCATACCTGAGACGGAGGAACACTGCGAGGTAGAGGCATTATTTGATTATGCCGTAAAACTATCTCTTCTTTCCAATACCTGCTGCCTACCCCGAAGGTTACAATCGGCATTGAGGGTAATGGACAATTCCAGACTAAATGCTGCCTGCCGTAACACTACTCCAACCCTCTCTATGTGTAGTGAATGACAAGGATCAAATCGCATGAGTGCCTATACACCTCTCAGATAATACTGAACATCTGAATAAAGCTAATGCTCACACTGAAAATGAATTTAAGATGTTTAATATTCAGACTATTTACACTTCTCTATGATATGCTGCCAAATACAAAAAAAAAAATTAAACAAACTGATTCCTAACATATAGATGTGATAATTGAAACACAATATGAAACCACTATAGTGATGAAAGCAAAACATAAAGAGTAATGACTCACAAAAATTGGGAAACACGGCATCATGGCATCACAGTGAGTGAGCACTGAACAAAGAAGGTTTGGGGATCAAACCCCCATCAGTACATTCCTGCAGGACATTTGGAATGGCATCTTGCAAACAATAGCACTGCACAGCAAGGCTTGAAAGGAACTTGGCAAGGATTCAGAAGAGAACAACCGCTGAAATTGTAAGCCAGTCAGGGCTTTCACACTTGCAAAGAAACGTGTTTGCATTCATGTTTCCTGCAATGCATTTTAAACTGTTACTAAGCATGTTAAGAGTGACTAAACATTAACAGATAGAACTCTGTATCTATACCAACCACTGATTACAAGGTACATTCCACATTCAAGGAGCATAACTGACATCATGTCCCATTCCCCCCCCCCAAAAAAAAAAAGTCATATATATATATATATATATATATATATATATATATATATATATAATAACAATAATAGATGAATAGAACTGTGCAACCCTCAACACAATTACACAGAAGAGCACTTATGCACACGAACAACACACTATGGTGACAGTGAAATGAAAATAAAGTTTAACTTCTTATACTGCATTTTCAAGATCAAACCATTCACACTTGAACCTAGATCTGAGCAAAACAACAGAGAGAGAGAGAGCGAGAGAGTGATCGGCCAAATGTGATTTAAAAAAACATGTCCTGGGGACTTGTGATTAAGTTTGTATTCAAACTTATACAGAATATAACCCCAACTTAGCTTGGAATGTCCAGAACGACAATTACAAATGTCTACCTTGTTTATGTAAAATCCCTCAGCAGCCAATGAAAACCCCTCTCAGGGTAGAGAAGGCAGTGTTCTAAATTGAGTTAAGGGCTTGAAAAAAAAAAGACAAAAGATCTTTACAGCCATCAATGAAAGAATGTTCTTTGCATTCATTCACCTTTAGGAGGGCTTGCTTCGAAATGCCACATCAATTTTCCTCAAGGTAATGTCCTAGACCAATGAATCTAGCTGCCTTGCTAGGAAGAGGTTGAATTACTTATTACACCGTATCTTGTTTCATTGCAGCTTTGAGCATCATCACACCCAATCCCAAATGGTACAAAACGAAGACCAAATGTTGCAATCACTGTTTTGATATACGTACACACAATATGTTCATATCTAAATCTGCTAGCTTGGCATACACGTAGGTGGTTCATGCATGTATGGACATGCCAGAGCACTTATAAAACAGAACAGAAAGAAGCAACCCTCAGAAAGGAAGAGAAAGGTAAGTGTCGGGATGATGCAGACGTGGTCTGGGGGGGGGGGGGGGACCCGTAATTCAAGATCAAGGTGAGCCCGAGTCGTGGTGCAAAGCGAGACCAACATTTAATTCCAGATGAGGGTGGCATTAGGGCCGCCGCAAAAAAGATCAGCCAACGACCTTCCCCAACCCCACACCTTGGCCTCCATAATGTGGGACATCGCTTGGGAATCCGAGATGAACGGACCAGTAAGACAGGAGGTAGGAGAGAGTAAGCAGAGAAAGGGAGAAAAGGAACAAGAATCCCCCGTGAAATTGGAGATCATGAAAAACAAGCTGCAGCCGCTTACATGTTTAGAAAGGAGCAACAGTTCTATTGTATCCTAACCCATTCAGAGAATCTAGTACTGCGCAAGGCAGCTTTACCATTATCCACTTTCGTCTCTCCAAACTTCCAATAAGCAGTGTCGAAAAACTTATTTGAGCAATTTCTCATGAGCAAATTGTAAACGGGTTCCCCACCCCCACCACACACCACCACCACCATCATAAACACATACACACCAAGTCAAGTTCAAGCAGGCAAACAAGCAAGTCTGAATTGTCTTCAGTGCATGGGAATAGGATAGGGGTGGGACGGGGGTGGGACAGTTGTGGGATAGGGGTTGGGATGGGGGTGGATGACACGACAGTCTGCACGCCCGCAGGATCTATATCTGGAAGACAAGGAATGCATGTAAATTGCAGTTGACAAATTGATGCTTCGGCACAGGTAAAGGCAGACACACATGCCGAAAGGTTACTGACCCTCGGTCTACCAAGTTCTGAGTTTGGTACCTTTCAAACTGGTTATTGAAGTTAGGCATGACACAGAATGGTGCACGCTTGCCTCTTTCCTTGCTTTGACTTTTCATATAAAATGTACAAGTTTCTATATGTGTGTGTATATATATATATATATATATATATATATATATACATATATATATATATACATATATATATATATATATATATATATATATATATATATATATATATATATATATATTCCTCTATTTTATCTTCCTTTAGCAGCACTAACTCTCTTTTTCTCCCCCCCCCACATATATTCATGTCTCTATGTTTCTATATCTCTCTGTATCTTCCTGCAGCCAATCTTCCCTGACCCTGTATATTCATATTCCCATATTCATATATCTCCATGTTTCCAATTTTCTTCTTCTCTTCCTTTTCCTATTGACTGCACAAACATTGCCTCTCAACATTAATATATATGTAAACATAGACATACATATGTCTCCTCTTTCTCTTCTCCACTATAGATAGCAGACATTTCTCGGGCATCCACTTCAACCTCATTTATCTCTCTTGCACAAAAATGCGGCAGGACAAAGGTTTCCGCTCAGACAGAAGCTTGCGCTTTAAAACTGGACAGTTCACAGATTTGATTTGGAAACATGAAGTTGAAATGTTTCAGTCCGTCCTCTCCATCTAAACAAATAATTTTTTATCTGAGGGCGAAGATGTGCAGTTTTTTTGCTCTCCATCTCGCGAGAGTTTTGATTACCATGGCGATGCTCGGATGCAGACCCGGCCTTCATGCATGGCTGAAGGAGTCAAGGATGATTAAGTCTTGACCTACCCAGACATCTTTTATTTCTCACCAAGGTCAACCTGCAGGGATCATCTCAGATGTTGACCAATCCCAGCTCACTCTGGTCTCCTGTTTCACGTGGAGGGACAGGTGTCGGAGATTATGGAATGGCAGCCACAGGTCATCCCTAACGAGGCAGGTCTCACCCCCCCCCCCCACCACCCATCACACTCCTTCTGCTAACGCCAACAGCTTTTTCACCCGGTGATTCCGAAACCAACATGCCTAAATTTCAATAATTCGTGCCATATCACATTGCTGGAGAGAGAGAGGCAGCACAAGGCAAACCTGTGTTCATTTTTTCCCCTCTTCTTTTTCCAAGGCGCCATCTCAACCTCATCATCACATTTGCAGCTCCTCCTCTACCATTCCTTTTTCCAGCCTTGTCTTGTTTTGTGAGACATGTCTAGAATCTCACTCCTCCCTGCCCGCTACATGGTGAACAGAGAGAACACCATCCCATGAGATCATGAGGACAGGTAAAATTTCCACCACCTGTTATTCTTCTCTTTCTCCTCCACTTCTCCCTCTTCCTCCTCCTCCTCCCTTCTCCTCCTCCCTTCCCCTCCTCCTCCTCCCTTCCCTCCGCTCTCTCTGTGGTAAGGTGATGTTTACATCGACCGGTATGACCAGCCTCTTTTGTTGTGTGTCCAACATGAAACTCTGTTTTCCCCTTCTTCCACAATAATTGCATTAAATCCCTCCCTACATGCCCTTTGGCAGCTAATTGGACTGTTTTGACACTTGGCTGACCAAAAATACATCCTTTGTTCTATCAAGGAGCATAACTGACATCATGTCCCATTCCCCCCCCCCAAAAAAAAAAAGTCATATATATATATATATATATATATATATATATATATATATATATAATAACAATAATAGATGAATAGAACTGTGCAACCCTCAACACAATTACACAGAAGAGCACTTATGCACACGAACAACACACTATGGTGACAGTGAAATGAAAATAAAGTTTAACTTCTTATACTGCATTTTCAAGATCAAACCATTCACACTTGAACCTAGATCTGAGCAAAACAACAGAGAGAGAGAGAGCGAGAGAGTGATCGGCCAAATGTGATTTAAAAAAACATGTCCTGGGACTTGTGATTAAGTTTGTATTCAAACTTATACAGAATATAACCCCAACTTAGCTTGGAATGTCCAGAACGACAATTACAAATGTCTACCTTGTTTATGTAAAATCCCTCAGCAGCCAATGAAAACCCCTCTCAGGGTAGAGAAGGCAGTGTTCTAAATTGAGTTAAGGGCTTGAAAAAAAAAAGCAAAAGATCTTTACAGCCATCAATGAAAGAATGTTCTTTGCATTCATTCACCTTTAGGAGGGCTTGCTTCGAAATGCCACATCAATTTTCCTCAAGGTAATGTCCTAGACCAATGAATCTAGCTGCCTTGCTAGGAAGAGGTTGAATTACTTATTACACCGTATCTTGTTTCATTGCAGCTTTGAGCATCATCACACCCAATCCCAAATGGTACAAAACGAAGACCAAATGTTGCAATCACTGTTTTGATATACGTACACACAATATGTTCATATCTAAATCTGCTAGCTTGGCATACACGTAGGTGGTTCATGCATGTATGGACATGCCAGAGCACTTATAAAACAGAACAGAAAGAAGCAACCCTCAGAAAGGAAGAGAAAGGTAAGTGTCGGGATGATGCAGACGTGGTCTGGGGGGGGGGGGGGGGACCCGTAATTCAAGATCAAGGTGAGCCCGAGTCG
Source organism: Diadema antillarum (assembly GCF_040938485.1). NCBI lineage: Eukaryota > Metazoa > Echinodermata > Echinoidea > Diadematoida > Diadematidae > Diadema > Diadema antillarum. Next base: position 180,592 of record NW_027271013.1, on the reverse strand, counting down.
TGGTGCAAAGCGAGACCAACATTTAATTCCAGATGAGGGTGGCATTAGGGCCGCCGCAAAAAAGATCAGCCAACGACCTTCCCCAACCCCACACCTTGGCCTCCATAATGTGGGACATCGCTTGGGAATCCGAGATGAACGGACCAGTAAGACAGGAGGTAGGAGAGAGTAAGCAGAGAAAGGGAGAAAAGGAACAAGAATCCCCCGTGAAATTGGAGATCATGAAAAACAAGCTGCAGCCGCTTACATGTTTAGAAAGGAGCAACAGTTCTATTGTATCCTAACCCATTCAGAGAATCTAGTACTGCGCAAGGCAGCTTTACCATTATCCACTTTCGTCTCTCCAAACTTCCAATAAGCAGTGTCGAAAAACTTATTTGAGCAATTTCTCATGAGCAAATTGTAAACGGGTTCCCCACCCCCACCACACACCACCACCACCATCATAAACACATACACACCAAGTCAAGTTCAAGCAGGCAAACAAGCAAGTCTGAATTGTCTTCAGTGCATGGGAATAGGATAGGGGTGGGACGGGGGTGGGACAGTTGTGGGATAGGGGTTGGGATGGGGGTGGATGACACGACAGTCTGCACGCCCGCAGGATCTATATCTGGAAGACAAGGAATGCATGTAAATTGCAGTTGACAAATTGATGCTTCGGCACAGGTAAAGGCAGACACACATGCCGAAAGGTTACTGACCCTCGGTCTACCAAGTTCTGAGTTTGGTACCTTTCAAACTGGTTATTGAAGTTAGGCATGACACAGAATGGTGCACGCTTGCCTCTTTCCTTGCTTTGACTTTTCATATAAAATGTACAAGTTTCTATATGTGTGTGTATATATATATATATATATATATATATATATATACATATATATATATATACATATATATATATATATATATATATATATATATATATATATATATATATATATATATTCCTCTATTTTATCTTCCTTTAGCAGCACTAACTCTCTTTTTCTCCCCCCCCCACATATATTCATGTCTCTATGTTTCTATATCTCTCTGTATCTTCCTGCAGCCAATCTTCCCTGACCCTGTATATTCATATTCCCATATTCATATATCTCCATGTTTCCAATTTTCTTCTTCTCTTCCTTTTCCTATTGACTGCACAAACATTGCCTCTCAACATTAATATATATGTAAACATAGACATACATATGTCTCCTCTTTCTCTTCTCCACTATAGATAGCAGACATTTCTCGGGCATCCACTTCAACCTCATTTATCTCTCTTGCACAAAAATGCGGCAGGACAAAGGTTTCCGCTCAGACAGAAGCTTGCGCTTTAAAACTGGACAGTTCACAGATTTGATTTGGTTTCAGAAGAGATGCCACAGTTTGTCTGAGTTAGACTTACATGGAAAACCTAACACATCTGTCATTCACCATACAAGTTCATTCCCCCCTTTTCATCAGTCCAACATCAGTTCTGATTCTGTTTCTTAAACCACAAAAAGTCTTTAAAGGCTGGCATCTGTCCTTGAGGTCATTCAAACACAATAATCTTTACAATTTGACAGACAGGACAAAATCAACACTTTCTTGGGACTCATTTCCATGGAGAATATAAGGGGTAGATTGGACATAAAATGTGAAACATGAAGTTGAAATGTTTCAGTCCGTCCTCTCCATCTAAACAAATAATTTTTTATCTGAGGGCGAAGATGTGCAGTTTTTTTGCTCTCCATCTCGCGAGAGTTTTGATTACCATGGCGATGCTCGGATGCAGACCCGGCCTTCATGCATGGCTGAAGGAGTCAAGGATGATTAAGTCTTGACCTACCCAGACATCTTTTATTTCTCACCAAGGTCAACCTGCAGGGATCATCTCAGATGTTGACCAATCCCAGCTCACTCTGGTCTCCTGTTTCACGTGGAGGGACAGGTGTCGGAGATTATGGAATGGCAGCCACAGGTCATCCCTAACGAGGCAGGTCTCACCCCCCCCCCCCCACCACCCATCACACTCCTTCTGCTAACGCCAACAGCTTTTTCACCCGGTGATTCCGAAACCAACATGCCTAAATTTCAATAATTCGTGCCATATCACATTGCTGGAGAGAGAGAGGCAGCACAAGGCAAACCTGTGTTCATTTTTTCCCCTCTTCTTTTTCCAAGGCGCCATCTCAACCTCATCATCACATTTGCAGCTCCTCCTCTACCATTCCTTTTTCCAGCCTTGTCTTGTTTTGTGAGACATGTCTAGAATCTCACTCCTCCCTGCCCGCTACATGGTGAACAGAGAGAACACCATCCCATGAGATCATGAGGACAGGTAAAATTTCCACCACCTGTTATTCTTCTCTTTCTCCTCCACTTCTCCCTCTTCCTCCTCCTCCTCCCTTCTCCTCCTCCCTTCCCCTCCTCCTCCTCCCTTCCCCTCCGCTCTCTCTGTGGTAAGGTGATGTTTACATCGACCGGTATGACCAGCCTCTTTTGTTGTGTGTCCAACATGAAACTCTGTTTTCCCCTTCTTCCACAATAATTGCATTAAATCCCTCCCTACATGCCCTTTGGCAGCTAATTGGACTGTTTTGACACTTGGCTGACCAAAAATACATCCTTTGTTCTAAATCTGAGCATTCTTTCAAATATGAGTGCAGACACAATACAATTTCGTAAGCAAAGAAGGAAATAAACATGGTGTCTTTGTGTGTGTGCGTGTGCATGAGTGTATTCATTTATATTCCATTCCCTTCTGAGCTGCAGCTACATACATGTACTCCTGCAACTTTGGTGATGATTATCCAATCATGTCCCTGACCTCAATGACAGTTATGAGAACTATTGTCCATATGCCACTCTAATTGGCAGCTTACCTCATTAAGGGAGCAAGGGAAGATGGCAGTGCATCACAAATACAACAAATCAATTGATTGATTGACTGACTGACAGTCACTGCCAATCATGATCAAAATCCGGAGCATCAGGAAACCAGCTGGTAGAAATAGGTCCTCTATTCTTTACATCTCCTACCCTTTACATGCTTACAAACATAGCTTAACTTGCCAAGTTTTTTTATCAACATCAGTAATCTGCCCAACCTTAAAGGACAAGTCCATCTTCATATACATGCAGATTGAGTGGATGCAGCAATATTAGTAGAACACATCAGTTAGGTTTTGAGGAGAATTGAACAATCCGTTCAAAAGTTAGTTAACCACCTTCTGCCTCTAAATGCTGAGAATATATATGCTGTCTTTTACCTGTTTGGTTATAACACAGATTCCCCATAGAAACCTGCCAGAGTATATAGGAGACTAATCTTCACCAGGGCCCCATGTCATAAAAGGTTGATATGATAGCAACTCTTGCTCAAATGGCAGTTGTCATAGTAATGGCAAGAATATGGGTTTCTGATTGGCTGTTGCTATTGGAAGTTGCCATTCCAGCAAGAGTTGCTATCCTAACATCTTTTATGAAATCGGGCCCAGGTCTGCCGATCTATGAGATATACTGTAGTTCCCGTGAATGCTGTAATCACTGATCTACAGGATAAAATGTTGCAGAAATAATTTGGATGCTGACATAATCTACGGAGCTTTTTAAAGTATATAAACTCTGACCTAACATCCCAGTCCATTGGCTCGCTTTCTGTCACAATTGTTTGGACTGGCAATCACTTTTGAAGTCTAAAGCTCATGGAATAAGTCTACATCTATGGGAGATAAAACAATAATGTATGGATAGTCTTTACTGTAGTCTCACCCATACGTTTATCCATATGTTTATGAATTAGACCACACTAGTCAACAGCTATCAGTTTCCATTTAACATTTCTTCATATTTGTACTCATTATTCCCTTCATATCATATACCATTGGAAAGCTTACATCATGAGGGTTTCAAAAGTGATGACTTCCTCATGTATAAAGACTACTTATATTTTTCTTATGTGGTTTTTACTAACTAACTGATGTAACAATATTATTAAATGTATATTTTGTATGTAAATCTCTGTATTATGTGACATCTCACAATTCATCAGAGCACTCTGATTTTATCTTATATTGAAGATTATTATTTTTTCTTTCAAATGATATATACAGTTTTCCATACTCTTCTTTTTTATTAGTGTCAGTGACATCAATTTGAAGTTGAGAGAGCTCGATTGAGAGAATGAGTGTAAAATAGCCTGTGGCTCCAACAGCTTATTAACTGCACTAAGTGACAGGCAGATATTGGTTAAGGGGAAAAACTGGGACAAATAAAAGTTTGTCTAAAAAGTTTGTCTAAAAAGAGTAAAATCTTAAAAGAACAACAATGAAAGTTTGATTAAAATCGGATGAAAATCAACAAAGCTATCAAATTGTGAAGCTTCACTCATTTTTCTCAAAACAGTTCTTGCAGTCAATATGAACATGCAAATAGTGAATTGATGATGTCATGCCCTCACAATTTGCCATACAGCATGCACATAAAATCATGAAATTTCCATTTTTTTTTAAATCAAACACTATTATGCAACAGTTTCAAATCCTGATATACCTGAAGGATTATTATTTTGAAGTTATTCAACCTGGAAAAACATAATGTTTTATACTTCTAGACCAGAAGTATTATTTGTTGCCAATTTTTGGAATACAATCAATGGAAAATTCTGAGGTGATGACATTGTCAGCTCACTCATTTACATATTCATATCACCTGCTCATGAACAAAATTAGTAGATGTTTGAAATTTCATAACTTACTTTTAATTCAATTTTGATCAAATTTTCATTATTGTGCTTGTCATATTTTACTCTTTCTTTTCAGATTTATTACTTAACTGGTCTGGAATTCCCCTTTAAAAAGCACAAAAAAATGAACACAGGATATAAAACAGTTTTGAGCTACACAAGCAGACTGCAAAATAGAAAATATCGATTCGGTTGGTTTCTTCTGAGCTTGTTTCGCCTGAACGTGGACGGCAGACTCCAGCCCGGCTCAAAACATTCGTTGTCATGGAGAATTGATGCAGCTATGTTCGCTGTCGGACTGCACACATCAGTCAAGCTCAAGGTCACATGACACCCAACATGGGCTTAAATTGGAGCTTACCCATATCAGTCGCTGGCTGACTTCATCTGACGAGGCCTGCCAGACACGACCCTTAACGATGCTCAAAAAAAAAAAAAAAACTGTTGAAGAATTGGACCTTTTATCTACAAAATACCTTCTCAGAATGAGCAAAGCCATCAACATCAGGTGAAAAAGGATCTTTTATCTCACCTATGCAGGGATCATCAAGGGAGTAAAAAGAAAAAAAAAAGAATGTTGTCTTACAGAGGGAAATAGTAAGAATTGGTGCTTGCATCAGGGATGATGCGGAGGCGTGGTATTTGTCTGAGGAGGTAATTCATCTCTCTCCAGGGGGGAGTGGGGATAAAGACAAATTCTAGGGACCACCGTAACTACCCTTAAATGGCAGAGAGAGCCACAAATAACAAGATGTTATTGAATCTTTCTATACATCCACTGATTAATCACCACTTGCTTTGAGTCTCCAGAGAACAGACAAAACAGCCCACTATTTCCACCACATACAATTTCTTGGTGGAAAGAAACAACAACAACAAAACAAACACTTTTGACTGATCAGTTCAGCTTTTACAATCTCTGTCAGAAAACATCGTATTTGCTGGTGTACTATCCACATCTCTGTATCAATTGGAATACAAAGTTCAGACGAAGTTAATAAAAAAAAAAACAGAGCTGACGGAAATATGCTTACACTTATAATCTCTAAAATGATATCATAAGGTTTCATTTAGACTTCATTTAGAGTTAGTTCTACATTAGCTTAATATAAATTTGCATTATTAGCATATAGACTGCTCAAGAACTGTTTTTGTGAAACTTAGCAACACTGCATTATATCCTAACCTCCCTAAATTTGATGAGATTTTGATTTGATTTTCAAATTTTCAAAACTTGTAAATTTTTTCACTGGTCTAGAATTGTCATTTTAATACTTGTACTGCCTAATACACATGCGCATTTCAGGTGACTACATTTCACTCGTAGAATGTTGTATGTTACCAAAGCATATTATTACAATATTCTGATGGAGAAATGCACCATTTTTATGGGCGCAAACTATCACTGTTATGGTGTATCAAACAACAGCCTCCTTTTTGACGACAAAACCTGCGGCAAGAAAAATGTGATTAATACAATACTAAGTATGATACATAGAATGATAATGCATCTTGGCTAATGACAACAAAGCAATGAAAATGCGGTCGTATTTAATTATATCAATCAACTGCCTGATCATTGTCCCATTTCATTTTTAATATTGTCACACTTTCAGATTTACAGTAATGCTAGACAAAATCGGAGTAAAATGACTTTGCGTTTCAGCACATTTGTGGACAATTTGATCTCACTTCCCATCCGTTTTCACCATCCTAATCGGGTCTCTCAGGGAAACTAGGTGGAAAAGAAATTCTCACAATCCGCTACCATGGCAACGACATCCTGGAGTTCACTGCCTTTTCAGGAAACTTCAGAAATTCATGAGACAATGAAAACAAACAGAGGCTTCATCAGAGGGAGTGTGGATTGTCTATTCCCAGCTAATAGGGAGAAAGATAAAAATAGAAGCATTTCTTGTTTCTTTCAGAAGAGGCAATGGCTGTTATATTGACATTTCAAGTAAGAATCACTTGTTTATTGAGAAAGAAATTATTGGAATGTAAAAAAAAAAGGATCTACATGTACGCAAATGTATTTTTACACCCTGTAACAGTCAAAAGCACTATGATGGAAATTGTCCATAGTTTCATTCAATTTTGGGCATTGCATTTGTGACACCGTCCATAAGGTGAAAATCACAAGTTTGAGCATTTGGACAAACATGTAGTCAAGAAAATGTTCATTGGTTTCTGCTATATGTGTGTTAATATCCAAGCTGTCGCATTGGACTTTCTTAAGTGCATAAATCCATCAATTGCAGGGGAAAAAAAGATTATACAGCCACTGAAATTACAAATGTGCCTCAGATTTCAGAGTATATGTGACCCTGCATCACGAAACCACCACTAAGTTGCCAAATGTGGATTTTTAGTAACAGGCAGATTCTGAAAGAGCAGACTCTAAGCTTTAACCCGTTGAGGACCAGCTGATTTTGCTACAACATTTATTTCCCATAGACACCTGCCCAAGTACACTTGGGTGTAGTCTTCAAATGGTTAAAATGATGTATAACTCACACCAAATGGACTTTTCCATTATTTAAAAAAAAAAAAGAGGAAAGAATATACACACTCTGTCAAAGTGTGTACTGAGAAAAAGAGGCTTTGAAGTATAGGGTCAATTAAAGTGCCTAATCTCACCAAACTGTGCTCTTTGCAATGAATGGGACAAAAAACAGGATATAAACTCTGTATATCCACGATGAAGAGATTATTCGGATAAAGCTGAAATTTTGCACGCTCCATTAAAACATTCTATTCATGACTAATACTAACTTTCACAGCACTAGCATTACCTTTTCAAAAGTTATCACAGTTCAAAATGGAGAGTGTGCCAAGGGTTTTCAAAGAATGCACAGAGACATCTAAGACATACCTAATCACACAATTCTATTAAAAAGAAAATTGGTTCTAGAAAAACTGCAAAAAAAAACAATTTCCAAGTTGTTTAATGATCCAAAATTTTAGAGTTATGTAGAAGAAGAATTGCTCTTTCAGAAAATATATCAAACTAAATATTGACTAGGTTGACACACTGCGCCTACTTTGAGTCCTAACATAAAATCAGTGCGTGCGACTTATTGACGGTTTTGTGATGCACGGTCACATATACAGTGACATTTTGCATAACCTGCTATTCCAATTTGTTCTTCTGCGTTTCACAGATGCAAGTTCGGCAGCAGATCTGACCAGTAAACATTGTTATTGGCTGGTAGTTTGCCATCCATCATTGATGCCCCATTGAGCCGCAACCCCATGCATTTTTCATCCATCTACTTACCTGTCTCATTTCCCTGGCCGGCTGCTGGCCGACAATATTCCCATCACCATTCTGAATTTGGCCAGCACGTTACTGAACATGACTTATCTCAGATTCAAGGGGCTCCCCTTACACTGGATATAATACAACACTTGCACCATCATTCGGTAGCATCAGGGAAAAAAACAAACTAACAACAACACTGAAAGAATATCAGTGGACAAGTACAATACTGAACCCAGGCCATGAGGTTAATGCCCTATCCCTCATCTTCTGATCATCAATAATTCAACCCCTCATCTGCAAGATGATATAATTTCCCACAAGTTTACTACATGGCACATCCAGTTCCCCAATGCAATAGGTTGAATTTACTTGTAGCCTACTTGCATCATTATCCAATCATTCAAAATATAATGCAATACTAAAGTAGTGACTTATAGGCATGAATTATCCTGGAAATGCTATCTCAGCCTCACACAAAAATATCCAAGCACAATGTGACTAAAGTTTGAATGATATCTTTGCATCATAAATACAGAAATAAGATTGTATGTTTTTTGTAGTGGAACTTAATTCCATCACAATTTCAATGTCACAGCGTGGAGTTCCAATTGAACCCAATCTCCAAGGAACAGAAGGCCGTAGAATGTCTGTAGCCTTCATTATGACAAGCATTCATTGGAAATCACTGGCGAGAATATTTATATCATACTTTGAATGGCAGATCAGAATAACTTAATTTCAGTGTTGACATTGACGGCGTAGATATTTTTCAACAGGCAGTCAATTAACTGGGTCACTGACATTGTCCGAGTCCAACACCGTTCATAATGCCCTCCTATGAACTAGAGTGCACGGAACAAAGGGTATGGACGCGATTTTCGAGCCCCCTTTTTTTGACGTCATGCTAGTTTGGAGTGTTATTGCTAGGAAGATTGTCGTGCTGGCAACGTGGTGGTCGACACACCAGGCGCACTTACACCAGTCTCGCAGGCTCTGGAGCGTAACCTCATACACCTGAAATCGGAGAGCGTGTTTATGCTACAATGCAAGTGACCATATCTTTTTCTATCAATACACCCGGTAGGGCATATGCAATATTAATGACTTTATGATGCACCAAATGAGGTGAATGAATCTTGCCTATGACCTTCTTTTGAGAAGGTAAGACTGCAGCTTCAGTAAATTACCACAGACGCATCTTTATTCTAAATAGCGTGTGTGAGTTATTACATCATGATTTCATTTATTATCATTCTTTCATACTATCATTTCTTTCATCATTATGATTACCTCTCTCGTTACTTTCATCAGTACTTTTAAAAGATTGGAATGAAATCCTCACCACCCTCAACTTCTATGATTACACTTGTCATTACTATCACCTTTTCTTCACATCTCACGCCTCAAATTACTAATCAGTAACTCATTTTTAAAATGTCAGTAACTCATCTTTAAAATGTCAGCACTTGATTGGTAAATTAATGAGTCTTACATGTAGTTTTAATGCTGCCTCTGTGCAAGACCACATAACTCAGAATAAAAAGACTATTTTTATCCTTGGAAGGAAAATAGTTTTGCTTGTTTTTATGAATTTTGTGACATCATCCTAGGTTTATGGAGTGTTTACAGCTTATGCCCAATAACAGGGTTGGAGCTATGAAGTTGCAAATAGGGGTGACTATTGGGTCGGTTTGTATGTGAGTTTTGGGAGCTGTGAATGATCCATTCCAACTCTAACTGCTATCTGATTGGCCTATTTCATTGTTTACTGTATCCTTGTTTTAACCCTCACTGCACTTTATTTACCAATAGGCGCTCATACGGGAGTGTTTTCATCTCCGATTTGCACAGACGTCTGAAAACCAATTTCCAACAGACAACAAGTACCTAATTCTGCAAATAAACTTCAATTGTGTCATTGTGGCCTTCCGGTTGAGACAAGGCACATTGCTACACCTGAAAGGGCTTGCTAGTCTACAATTAGGTCAAGTTTGGATAGATTACTGACTGCCAATGAAAAAGCTTGCCAAGTTAAGCCGAGTGTCTGGGAACATAACGTATCAAATGACTCCCTTTCTGATCAAGATGTTCTCCATCCCTCTACTGAATGATTCCACACAGACAAGCAGACTCTGGATGAATTCAAAAGACAGCTTTCCTTTTTCAAGACATGGAATTTCAACAACTAATCGCCTCTTTTCTCCCGTCTTATTGCACAGTCAGCACTCTACCTCAAATGTGAGCATTCCAAAGCCTCCTGAATCAAATTACACACCTCTTAACCCCTCTGACGAAGGGCAATAGAGAAATTGTCTACCACTGCAATTCAGCAAAGAATTATGACCTTTTCCATATCTCTCCCATCTCGATGTATCACATAGGAATTTGACTCCTGCTCTTTATTGACTAACTAAGTGCCACTCAAAGTGTGAAGAAATAGGAGGGGCCTCCTTACAACATTGGAACCAGATCTCTTGGTGGCTCCGTGCATAAAGGCCGCTGAACTCGCATGAAGCTGGAAGGATGTTTGACAGAGAGGATGACGTTAAAAAAAAACGTAATGTGTGTATTTTTCTGTGTGTGTGTGTGTGTGTGGTTTTTTTTTTTCTTGTACATCCTGTTTCAGAGTTACCCTTCTCACTCCCATGCTTGCCTGGATCCCTCCAACATTAGGAGTTATCAACAATCACACGAACCAGTTGTTCACTGAACTCTCCAATTCCCAACGGCTGAGTATCAATTCCTCTCCTCATCGCTCACTGTCTCCACAATCCATCCCTCTCTGTCCATCCGTCTGTCTGTCTCTCCTCTTTCATCTCTTTCGTTCTCTCCTTTCTTCTTACCTTGAAAACGTTTCAAAGCTCGTTACAAGGAAGCCCACACTGGAAATGATGCCTGGTTTCAATTTCATACCTGTTTCTGCATGGGGTTAAATGCAGTAAACGTCCTTTAGACTGTAACCATGGAAACACATACAGGGGGAGAGACAGCATCTTCTATATTCCCGGCATCATCCAAAATGTGACAGTATCAAGTCAAATCTGTCCCCTTTCATCAAACCTACCACCTTCAATCTCTACAACCTTGGTAGAAGCAGATTCAAGTCGGCTGGGACTTTGGTCCATCAGATGCATTCCTCCAGGTGCACTTAGCATCATCATCAGTTGCCATGCCAACCAAGCTTAGTTCTCTGACCCAAGGAATCCTGACCAGAACAGGGTAAACCACCCATCCTTTCCTTAAGTACTCATTGCTATGACCATACTCATAGAGTCATAGCATTTCAAGGATGAAAAATTTGCAAATGTGAAAGCAGTTTATGAGGATAAGATATTCTTTCCTTGCATCATGATAAAACCAAGGGTCCAGGGTGATTAGCATGTGGAAAGTAGACCAAAATAACAACTTTATTGAGGGCATCACCTCAAATCATGTCCATAATCTGGACAACCTTTTGGTGACGTGGCTGCACGTAGATTGAGAAAAATCAAGCAATTAGACCCAGAGTGATATATAGAAAGGAGCCGTTAAAGAGGTTGGGAGAGGATACATTTACCACCGACAGACCGGAGAACTCCAATAATGAGCGGCTGTTAGTGCCGATCAATCTTAGACTGTCGAAGCAAAGGTGATTTGATTCTGGCCTAATATCCCTATAGTATCATCTATTGATGGCAAATGTGGAACGGACCTAGTGAATAATTGGGAACATTTTAGATGCCCCAAGTCTCCATAGGGGACTTTGAGGCTGCATTTTTACGTCAATACACAGTGGTGATAGACAGGTTTATCCCAACCAAGCAGGGCTTTGCATCATGCACAAAATAATATATTCTTCATTCGAATGGCTGATTAAACTTCACTGAAACTCAAACTAAACACTGTGGAAGTGGAAGACTTTCTGAGCCAGTAATCAACTACTTACATTGCATGAATAGATGCTGATGAAAAGATTTTGATTTATGAGAAAAGTTTATCCGTGGTACGTAAGCTGAGATTAATTTTGCCTTGCACAATGATATATTCTCCCCCATGCACCTCAATGGGTTCTGACAACTTCTAGTTAGTGGCTTTCGTTGGGCGGATCTCATCCACGTGGTAGAGATTTTCACTCATCTATGGTTTGATTAATAATCTCTCCAATTTGTTGTTATCAATCACAGTGACCTTGAACCAACAACAACAACCCAAAAAATAATATCACATGATGAGAATGCAATTTGGGAAGAGCAGGTAATATCATTCAGATAATCTCGTACATGACCTTCAAATCAAATGCGATATTCAAAAAAGTTACTTCAGAAGCTTTCCTGACACTATACTCATTTTGTACTCCCCTTGCTTCAAAATGAGATATTTGTGGCAAATTATCCTTCCAGTGCTCAATGAGAATCATAGCAAAAAGATGGATGTCTACCAACTACCACTAATTGGTTGACGTATCCGAGATCGAAAACACAAATTTCTCTCTCTCTCTTTCTCAATTGTGTTTCTGTCTTCGCTAGAACTGAAAATCTCTGATTTATCAATGATGTTACAATTCCTGCTGCCGCAAATCTGCTATTATATAAGAGTAAGACTGGAGCAGGCACTCAACAGGCATACTATCAAAACAGAATAAAACGAAGAAAAAAAAAGACAAGAGAGGGTGAATGAGAAAACATTACAAAAAATAGACTGATACACTAAAAGAAAACAGAAGAAGAGAGAGGAGGAAGAGGTGATGAAAATTTGCTTGTTTGTTTGTTGCATTTTCCATCTGATAAGATGGCTGGATAGAGAATATATACAATCAACATGCATATATTGGTAGTTACATACGTATATGAAAAGCTCCCATGCAAAAAAAAAAAAAAAAATCATTACATCCAATTTTATCCACTTGAATTATTTGAGACAGAAGCAGCTGAAAAGCAAAGAAAGTAATCAAACAATATGACATAATTTCAGTACTATCTTAAAAAACAGTTAGTTATGAAAGAAGTTCAATATCATTGAAAAGATTATTTCTTCTGTATTTGATGTGACTTTACTTAAAAAAAAATAAAAAATGGCATTTCTCTATCTTTGCATTCAACTCTTTTCATACATACATACATACATACACACAGACACACACACACATATATAGGCCTATATATTTATTTATTTATTTATTTATTTATTTACTCATTTACTAATTTATTCATTTATTCATTTGTTGATTTACTTATTTATTTATTTATTCATTTGTCATTTATTCATTTATTCATTTAATTATTCATTTATTCATTTAATTATTCATTTATTTATTTATTTATTTATTTATTTATTTATTTATTCATTCATTTATTCATTAATTTATTTATTCATTTATTTATCTATCTCCTTATTCATACATTTATTAAGTTATATATCTATCTGTACCAAGAAAGTGAAGGAAAAAAAAAAGAGGTGTATGAGACATTAGAGTAGAAGCTCATCTGTATTGGTTATTTAACTGACTGGTGTTAAACTTTATTGACCGTCACATGATCAAGGTAAAGATGAATCATTCCGCTGATGAAGGCTGCAGCGTGAACAGTAGAAAATTCCGGAGGTAAATATCTTGTAATTGAGATCAAAAGTTTAACACCAATTTCAGGTGTATGAGATGTAGAGAGAGAGAGAAAGACCAAGATGTAGGTAGAGGGGTGAGAAAACTATATGAACAAGTCTCAAACTTGCACCATTCCAACAGGCTCAACTCTGACAGTCACTGCAAGAATACATTGTACACCACGGTATGCCATTCCAGTTTGGTATACAACAACCGCTAGAGCAAGAAGTACTCGTTGTGACCTTTGCATCATCAATCAACCTCATTGGTCAATCATCAGATGTGATTTACAACATCCCTTTCATGCTCCATTTGAACTCATTGGACTCAGGCATCGGACATAACTCAGATGAATGTCTTACAAGGACAAAACAGTACTCTTAAGGGCTTTTTACACTTGTGTTTCTTAACCCCGGACTTTCTCTGACCCAGGACTATCGTTAGTCCCGTACCAATTTTTTCAGCTTTTTACACTCGCCAATTAGTCCCGTACTATCTCTTGTCCGGGGCTAAGGAGAAAACTGACCTTTTTACACTCGTATTTCTTAGCCCCGGACTTTCCAAACCACATGAATATTCATAATTACGCTGTGTACTGTACACGTACACGCACGCACCGGCAGCACTTGATTACCTCGTTTCTGATTGGTCAGTGAGGGTCGGACTTCGTCTCCGTCGCTTAGCCCAGGATTATTTTTTCGTTCTGTTTACACTCACTTGCTTGGCACCGCAATTGCGGTGCTAACCCTTGCTATTTTGCAGGGCCAGATAGTACCGTACTATCGGTGGGGCTAGCCCACTTTGGCAAAAACGAGTGTAAACAGAAAGTGGGCTAAGGATAGTCCCGTACCAACGGTGGGGCTAAGGCCCCCCCTTAGCCCCACCGTTGGTCCGGGGCTAAGCAAAAATTTACAAGTGTAAAAAGCCCTCTAGTTGGACGTATCATTCACTCTTTTTTATTATGACACCAGTAGGCTGGTTAACTTTTGCTCAAGGACCCAACATGCCTGAAGAAGTTACCAATGAATTGTTTGACAGAAAGCGTTCAAAGAATATTACTGTTTCCTGTGACACTGACGTATATAATTTACCATTGCCTTAAGGGTTTTATCACCTCCCTTACGTATCACTTATTCTTTGCTCATAAAGTCAACACTGAAAGTCCTGTTAGACATCATACTGATTCTACGCATTATACATCATACTTCACATTTCTCATAAGCTAATTCAGGGTTCCAGTTTGCGCATGAGCAGAAAAAGGTCATTTGTACTGAGAGACAGGTTGGTTTTTAAATTTACTGAGATAAGCATCTGTGATGCAATTATTATTCATGTAATCCTTATTAATGGTGCCTGCCAGTACATCCACTTGACAGCATGCCTAATATTTGGCAGTGTTTACAGAAAAAGTTTGTTAATGCATTCAATACAGCACAATGAAATGGATGCTTCCCAAAGTGTTGACTGATGAACCATTCTGGTCACTTGATCTACACAGGTTAATTCTTTGTTTTAGAATATTATGAGTTCCATAAATTGCTATGATTGATAAGCTGATGCATTATGTCGCTTTGAATCGCGAAAACTGCCTAACCAACTGAGAAAAATAAAAGGTCATTTGCACCCATGTGCACATGAGCTATCTCCGAACTGGCTTTAATATTGGGATGTATATTCTGTATCAAGCGAGCTAGGTCTGAAGACTAGCTGCAAATGACAAAATCAATGCATATAATATCATTGGCAACTTGATTAATCATGAGTCTTAGGACACCTGCTTTTCACCTGACAAAACTAAAACTCAGCAGGCTGGACAGATATAGATCCAAGAATGATATTAAATATGCCTTCACCAAGCGGGTAATACATGGCTTGGTGTCAACAGTCCGCAATCCGCGTCAGATGCAGTATTGATTTCACCCGACCCACTACTCTAGCCATCCAAACAATGCAATGTTTGTGGGAGATTAGTCAAAATACAGCAACACCTGTTTTTGAGTGACAGAAAACTTGTGATGAAAACAAAGCAAAAGTTGACTAAAAATGACACTCCCCCCCCCCCCCTTCCTTTAGATGGGGAAAGTCCCTTGATCTCCTGTTACCGCCTCCTTTGATGACCTTTCTGGAGATATGGGAATTTTTCGGCGGCAGTTATATCCTCCAGTGTATTACCTGACGGAATGATCGCTTCTTGAAGCATTCCTCTTAAAGGGGTCATATAGTTTTGGTTGAGTCCTAATTTCAGGTTTCTTACATTTTTGGTGAGATAATGAGAAACCTCTACTGAAACATGAAAGAGCATGTATTTCCACGAGGAATTCAATGTTTATTTGATGAAAATTGGTTTTGAAATGGCTGAGATATCCAAAACAGAACGATTCTAATAAATGTGGGACCCACACTTTATTAGGATTGCTTTGTTTTACTTTGTTTTTGGATGTTTCATTCATTCCAAACCCGATTTTCATCAAATAAACTTTGAATGCCTCTTAAAGTGGTATGCTCTGTACTATTTCATAAGCGTTTTCTTGGTATCTCGCAAAAAGTTTAAGGTCCATTTCTCATCTCCACCAATACTGTACTATCCCTTTAAACCTACACTTTTTGTAGTCCTGGACAAGATAGGACACTGAGGGTATTGACTGGTCAAATGAGGGGCAGAGAGACGTAGAAACATATTTAATCAAATATAGCACCAACCAAATGACCCCTGGGTGATAGATCTGCAATGCTTGGCGAGTCGTGTCCATCAACATGAACATTTCATGAAAATTACTCGGCATCAAATTTGCATGGGCATACCTCTGTGAGAATGAAATTTAGTCTTTAATTCAATTTTTTCCTACAAACTCAGAATTTTGCAAGATATCAGGAGCAAAATATCGATACTCACCTAGATTTTGTTGATGTCATGTTGTATACTTGAAATGATGCTTCACAGGCTGATTTCAGCACACACAAGAAAGAGCTAGCTTATAAATTGGCAATGAACTTAGAAAAGTGACCCACATGGAAAATAAAAACTACAGTTCCTTCGTAGTCAAGAAAATCTGTTCCTCTAGAGCCAAACACGACTGCTTACGTCATACGTATAGGTTTTTGATCTGCCTGAGCCAACTCAAAGTGAAAATGAAAAACAGATCACAAAAATGAAGAAGAGGGAAAAAGGAAGAATGCAAGAGAGAGAAAAAGAGCAGTAGATAGAAAGAAAGAACAAGAGAGAAAGAGGAGGAGAGGGAAAGATCAAAGAGGAGAAGAAAGGGAGGAGGATGAGGAAACCAAAAGTTGATGATACTTGTCAGAGAAAGATGACCGGAACAAAATGATAATCCATCAATTCCATTTTGTAGAGCAGAAAAAAAAAGAAACATGCAAACAAACAAATTACCATTGCATCCCATGATATCAATCCATCTTAAAAATGGAGAGCGGGGTTAAATGGAAATTATCGACCCTTTTATCTCCAGTGGTACCTGTCCCTCTTATATCCTTATTATTGCAATACAGTATCCCCATTAAGCAGGAAAAGAATGCACCTACACTATATGAGAGATAGGCAAGTGAAAACAAAGCTCTGGTATCCATGGCAACAGTGCAAATGTTCTTGACCAATCAAAGTCTCTTGTTATATAGGGACAAATGTTGCATCGCTACAGCTGTAGTCCCAGGCTGCATTCATCATCTTTCAAGTGTTTGAAACTTGTTTCATTACCCACTGTCGTAACGCATTTGCAAGGGCCTTTTGGATCGCATTTCTTGAGTTGTTGCACTCAAGAGGAAGGCCTTGTCACTGCACAGCTCCATTGTGCTGTTTGACCTGAAGTGCGGAGATTACGTAATTGGCATGGGCAGGTCCGAGATATATAAACAAGTTTCAAAATGACTTTACTTTTGTTATCTTTACATAAATGCAGATCTGGCTCAAACGTCTTTGAGATCACACATTTTTTGGCATTTCAGAAAGGTATTTCTAACCCCATGATCAAAATAGTTGCATTTTTCAACTGCTCAAATATTCCTGAAAGTCATTTTGGAAACTTTAACTCTATACTAGAAGTGAGTTGATAAATGCACCCTCATACCACCAACCATTGGTACGGACAAGTGGTAGCTTTTGTAATCATGTTGACATAAAATTATCCACTGGAATACCACCCTGCAGTTTACCAAAGGGATACAAATTATCATGATGGAAACTGTGCGTCAGTGTAAATGGAACCATTATCATGCCTACAGGTACATGTTTTAGTCTTTAAAAAGGAAAAAGAAGAAGATCATTAAGTTACCCTAAGCGCATGCACCTTGCCAAATGTCAGGAAAAATACCATAGCCCATGCAGCCTCTAGTCATGAAAAAGAAAAAAGATGAGTGTCTTTTTTCTTTTTTCACGAGTAGAGGCTGCATGGGCTATTCATGAAGACGCTCATTTCAGCACAAAGTAAACACAAATGCCTTTAAACCGTGTCTGAATACCAGTAATTAAATACCACTTGTGCATAACCTGTGTTCTTGCCGACGTAACCTTTGCAATTCTTTTTGTTGTTGTTTTTTCTCTTTCTTTCTTTTTTCTCCTAATATCTACTCTCTGTGAAACAGCTGCAATATCACTGTATTTCTACCCAGTACGCATCCTACGGGAAACATGTTGAGCTTGCTTTTAATAAAACATCAATGCCAAGGACATCTTATCCATGTGACATCACCCTACTTTTCTAACTACATCCAAAAAAAGAAAGAAAAATAAAACAAAGTTTGTGAGCTTGATATCATGCAACTGTTAGAACATGGTTTTAATCATTCAAAGCTAATGCTCTACTCATTATCATTGCCAATGGCAGACGTCAAAGATTAATGCATTGTATGATGCATTAGTGAAATGCATCTTGGTGAATTATGAAGGAGTATCCTTTTGAGATGAATGTTTTATTCTTAAAGAAGTTGTGCCTTATATTTCAATCAGCTCAATGTGCTCTTACTGAACATTCCTCTGTAAAAGTGAAAAATCATGCATCTTAACAGTCATCAATACCCTAATGGCGGCATACGCACAAAGTGAAGACATGCATGATACTATGTTCATTTGGACATATCACACGATGGTGCAGATCATCACGCTATGCCAGAAATCTACTGAGCTTAAACCGATCTATGTCCTCGGAGGATACGCTTTGGTTTATATCATCTGTGCATGCAACAGCTCTGGAAATAATGATGAGCATGGAAGAACCGATACCAGCAATGTTTCAATACTGTATAAGTGGAAATTTTTGCGCATTTCACGCAACCAGAGACTACCGCAAAAATAAAAGCATGCAAATATTTTTGCTAGACATATGTGACCCTGCATCACAAAACAAACACAAGTCATCAGACATGAAATTCTAGTTAAGAGCAGATTCTGACAGAGCAGACTAAGCTTTAAAATGATGTATAACTCAAATCAAATGGACTCTCCTAACCATTCTAAATATTGGAAAGAAAGTACACACTCGGGAAAAGTGTGAACTGAGAAAAGAGGCTCTGAAGTACAGTGTCTATTCAAGTGCTAAATTTTTACCAAGCCGTGCTGGCTCTGCGATGAATGGGACAAGAAACAGGATGTGAACCACCAGAGCAGCAGCAATGAAGGGATTATCAGATTAAATTGAAATTGAGCATGCCTTATTAACACATTCTGTCCATAATTGATGCCAACTTTCAAAGCAGTACCATCATCAAAAGTTATTAGAGTTGAAAGTGAAGAGTGTGTACAAGGTTTTTAAGAAATGAAAAAGGGACTCTAAAAGACAAACCTTATTCTATCAAAAAGTGTTCGAGATAAATTACTAAAAACACACTTTCCTGTCCATTTTATGATCCCAAATTTTAGCATAATGTAGAAGAAGCCTTGCTCTTTCAGAAAATATGAAAAAGTCAAGATCGGCTAGGTTAACCCATTTCACCTATTTTCAGTCCTCAAACAAAATCAGTGTGTGCAACTTTTTGTTCGTTTTGTGATGCACAGTCACATATGTTCCTGTGCGTGATGTCTTGATTCCGCGGAATTAAAAACACGCGAAACTCTTCTAACCTGGCCACGCGCGAAAAATTATTCGCGTGAAAATATCCACTTTTACAGTACTCTGCAGTTTGCTGGAGTCATGGGGAATTAACCCACTCTGGAACACTACCTCAAAATTCTCACTGCTATTATGCACCGTAGTCCTGCCTTAGGATAGGATAGCATTAAGCCAGCTACCTCATCTATAATCGCAATGCCTTAAAAGATTTGTGGGAAAGGAAAAAAAAACAAATAAAATTTGCTTTTAATAGGCAGAGAAGGAGAGAAGAAAGAAACTTTGTTGTGGATTTGACAGATTAATTCACAGTAAAGAAACAGGAGACCCAAGGGGGATAATAT
The DNA here is from genome assembly GCF_040938485.1 of Diadema antillarum. NCBI lineage: Eukaryota > Metazoa > Echinodermata > Echinoidea > Diadematoida > Diadematidae > Diadema > Diadema antillarum. Next base: position 160,632 of record NW_027271013.1, on the reverse strand, counting down.
TCATACATCGAAATTGGAGACCTTTGAAAGAGCAATCATGAGGATACTGCTGCACACACCATATATTTATTAGTATAGTATTTCATGAGCTGAGACTTGTCAGATAATTTCGCGAGAGACTGCACTCGTGATTGAAAACCACGGTGACGAAACGAAAATAATATCTAAAGTTTGTTTTTAAGAGAAAAGTTTGTGATTCCCACCTCGGAGACGAAATAAACACAGCACGTTTTTGGTGCATGAGGCAATGGTTTTGTAAGATATCAATTCTGCAATATCAGTTGACTTACCAAAGTATTCATGACCAAATGAAATAACATCACAGATACAACCTGCAAGCACAGTAATGTGCTACTGTACATTTCAAATAGGTGAAAATGCTTCCTTATCCAAAGAGAAAATAATATTCTTCCGTCTGGACATGGTGAACGTTAATTGTAATCAAATACTTCCCCAGACTCCTGGATACTTGTGATTTGGAGATGGTGAGAGGGAAAACTAGTGTGAGAAAATAGTGTGCTAGAAAATGGTGCCCCTCTGATTACAATGTCTCACTAATCTCACACGATTTTAGGCCAAAAAAAAATGTCTCCCTTTTTGCAACTGAATGACACATTACAATAAGCAAGCATTTCTTTCCACACACCACCACCAATCTACCTTTATTACCTCTTTAAAATCTATCTATCTAACCAACTAATGATATAAAACAAATTAGCATTAAGGAATAATTCCATTCATCCATCTCATTAATCTATTCATTGATCCATCCATCCATTTATCTATCTATTCATCCATCCATCTTTCCATCCATTCATCTATTTATTCATCCATTCATCTATCTATTCATCTATCTATTAATTTGTCTATTCATTGATCCATCATTCCATCTATTCCCCTGTCTATTTATCCATCCATTCACACGCCTATTCATCCTTCATTCATCCATCCATCCATTCATTCATTCATTCATTCATTCACCTGTCATTTCATTGATCTATCTCTTCATCTGTCTATTCTTCCATCCAGCCATTCTTCCATAAATATTCTTCTGCCAATATCACTTTCACCACAAGCTCAAAACACTTACCGCTAGGTTCTGATATGTATCACTGTTGTCTAATCTTGGCTAGATATGAACATATCACACATACCCACGCAAAAGTTATAAGAGACAGAATTTATTCCGAGCAATATATGCTGTAGGATTATATATATATATCATATATACATTCGAGTCAGCACTCTATGGAATTAGGAAAAGAGAAAGAAAGAAACAAAATCAATGTCTTATGAATATTCATCACATACTTCACAAAGTACACCACAAATATACAGATGATATATTAGGTATAGACACTTTATACATCGACAATGTAACCATGATGTCCTCACAATAGCAAGTTTGTCGGCATTGCCTACAGAAGCCACAGGCAGAGAATATGGTGGAATTCATATTCATACTTCGTACAATTTTCAACACAACACCAGCAAAGTTCACAATCTTGGAATGTCATAGATTCTTCTTGCAACTTCTCATTTTGGAGTTTTCCTATCCATCTCTATGGCAATAGACAGTCCATAATTGAAAGTTTTTTAGTTTATTTTATTTTATTTTTTTTTTTGCACATGGGGGACCATGGGTTATGTCCTAACATGGAAGGGATGTCATGCCTTATTCAGACCTGAATCAAATAACAACCATGAAAATTCATGAGGATACGCTTAACTCTACTAGGCAGTATAACAAACTGTAAACCTCTTCACTTTCTATTTCCCTAAATCACAATGCCATGATTAATAATTCAAAGATTTGACATCCTACCCTTCAGGAATATCTTCTTTTTTTGTTATTATTTCATGTACGAAATCAATCCATATATGATATTTGGGTTTTTTTCATTGAATTTCACTTTATATAGAGAAAGGACAGCTTCTCATTTTTTGGAAGAATGTCTGCATGAAAATTTGAAGCCACAGTTTTCAACATTTTTTTTGTCTGCTTCATTTTCATGTATCAAATATGTGAAAACTGTATTTCCAATATTTTGATATCGCTTCTGTTTATCATGGTCATGAAAAGTGCACAGCAGTATATTATTCGAACAATTTTGAGGCCATCTACTTTATATCTGTTGAACGGCAGTAACACCATTTTGCTCCTGAGCTGGTGATTTTAATACAAATAACACCCTTCTGCTTCTGAGCTACTGATATCAATACAAATATGTATATATCTATCAACCAAAATCATTATGTAAAACCCACACACAAGTCAGTTGAGAACCAAAGAGCGTTAACTCCAAAGTTTTTGTCAAGTATTCACACTATTCTGGCTGTCAGCAGACAACATTAATTTGTTCCCATTTCTCCTTCCCATTCATACGATAGGCACATTCTTGTCATTCTTAAATACACTAGACAAATGCAATGATTTGATACGCTAGGTGGTTGAGCATGATAATATTTACACAGGACACAACTGCATCCATTCCTTCAATGTTGACGTAAAAATTTGCTTACATCAATTTAAAGATTAGCATTGCACAAACGTGAACTCAGTGCCACACGCACACACACACACACAAAAAAATAACCTGATTTAAAGACCTTCAAACAACTCTAAACACAACAAACCTGATCTACAAACAAAAAAGTATAAAATGTTATAAACAAGGACTGTTTAAAGGGGACATACAAGAGTTTGTCACTTGAAAAAAAAATGTGTATTGTTATGGTTAAAATTACTAAACTAAAAAAAAACACAAACAAAAGCAAAAACAACAACAACAAAAACCTCTCTGTCAAAAAAGGTTTAAGATCCAGGCCCACTGCTTTGCAGAGAAGGCCATTCCAGCCAGCCATAGAATATCAACTTTGTGTTTGTGATGTACAGCTGAGCTCTAGTTTCTTGTGACCCTTCCTTTTCATGCATGTGCTCCAGAACTCCCAAATAGCATAACCTCCCGTAACCTTTAAGTCACAGTGTGAAGATTGTTTTCGATCACTTTCTTTTGGTATCTAGCCTGGAGAAAAAAAAAAACGCTCATTGGTGAAAGTAGTTTGAAAATTGGGCTGTGTACATCTAAAAACAAGAAAACAAATAGCTCAATAACTCTACAGAGTTAACACATCATTGAAATAAAGAAAAGATCTTTGTCACCTTACATACATATGGTGTAGGTGGAACAGGGCTCCATACTTTTTACAAGCAAATACTCATTCACTTTGCTAGCCCAACAGCATGTTTTAGTTGTCACAGGCAAGTGGATTTGTAAAACTATCAAAATTACATTCTTTATTACATTCTGCATTCTTAAAAAAAAAAACTGTCATACTATGTACACAATCAGTATAAAAATGCAGAAAACATGACAGCTACAAAACAAACCATCTACTCAAGTTTTCATTGTATCACATTACAAAGCTGAACAACAAGAACACAAAGACTGATATAGTGCAAATAAAAACATCTGTTATACACATTAGTTTTACCCAGTGTGGAGCTGGACATGTTAATCTTGCTTTATCAGGGAATGCCTCTGGGTTGTATTCTTTTTTTAAATCATGTTTACTATTCAGCACAGCAGCACAAAATCATAATACAACAATAAAGCTGTTTAACAGTCACAACCAGAAACTATTAGAATAAGCAATGCCCTTTGCCTTTTTTTTTTATGGCTTTATACTTTTTGTCCAAATTGGTTTGTAAATGCTGGGTGCCAAAATTACTGGATGTTTAAACTTAACATTACACCTCATTTCGGAATAAGAAATAGCACTGGCGTCTCAAAACTAGCAGTTACAGAACTTGCCATGGTAGTTGCAAGACAAGTAGTATTATAGTAGTATAAAACTGCAATAGTAATCTATGTGATAGCAGTGGTAGTGGCAGTAGTAGTATGTAGTTGCTGTAGTAGCAGTTGTAGCTACTTGTATCATGGTAATTGAAATGGCAAATATAGTAAAACTTCATTGTAGTGACAGGGAAATCGGTAAAAGTTAATAATAGATGTAAAAACAATAATAGTATCATAGTAGTCAAATTTGAGAAGTAACAAGTATTTAAGCAAATAAAGAAATATATAAATTTTGGTAATATCAGTAGTGTGTAGTAAAAGTAACACTGGTAATTGCAGTCGTGGCAATCATACAATAACAGTAAATGCAATAGTAGTAGAAGCAAAGTACGGTAGCAGTAGTATTAGAGATTGGTGGTAGAATTGACTAGTGTACAGGTAGTAGCATAACAATGTGATTTTAGAGCGTTTTTAGAGAGATATTGGCTGTTTTCTTTCCTGTAAAGATTCTGCAGAACTATACTTAGGTAACACAGTAGAAGTAAAAGTAGCTGCAGTAGTACTTCTTGTAGTAGTAGTAGTAGTAGTAGTAGTAGTAGTAGTAGTAGTAGTAGTAGTAGCAGAAGTAGTAGCAGCAGCAGCAATACTCGTAGTAGTAATAGTACTGGTAGCAGCGGTAGTAGTAGCAGTAGTAGTAGTAGTGGTGGTGGTAAAGTAGAAGTAGTAGTAGTAGTAGTAGAAGCAGTAGCAGTACTAGCAATAAAAGTAGTAATAGCAGTAATAGTAGTAAGAATAGCAGTAGTAGCAGATATTGTAGCACTAGTTGTAGTAGTAGTAGTAGTAGTAGTAGTAGTAGTAGTAGTAGTAGTAGTAGTAGATAGTAGTGGCAATAGTAGTAGTTATAGCAGTAGTAGAAGTAGTGGTAGTTTTAATAGTACTGCTAGTTGTATAAGCAGTAGCAGCAGCATAGGTTGTACAGTGTAAATGTAGAAGTAGAGGTTTAAGTATAAATGTTGTCATAGGTGAAGTGGCAGTTTGCTTGCGTTTCCTTTGATACCACCGCCCTTAAAGTTGTTCTGCCTCTTTTCTTCAGGCTGAAATAATTTAATCCGTGTACAATCTTGTAGACAATGAAGAGTAATAGAAGCAACAATGCTTCAATCAGCAGCTGTTCCAAGCTGGAACCTCGACGCGACATTATTCATGCATCAGGGGGTCACTAACCATGGGCATTTGATACGTAACCAAACTTCAGGAGTGCCATTCCCTCATTCCTCTTACCACTAGCTAATGTCGTTTTGTTTGGTTTGCTTTGTAATATCATATGCCGTGCAATGAATTACCAATGCCGAAATTATTGCGGCCCGAAGCCTCATCAGGGTCGGGTTTCATCCTCTTTCTGCACAGCTGAGTAGTGCGGTTATCCGATAAGCGAAAAACATTACCACGCGGAACCGCCTGAATGCAGAGGCAAATCTGTTTGTGAACCAAACATAATTGAATTGAAAGAAGATCCAACTTTCCCTAATGCACTCAGCCTGCATGGCTCTTCCTTTATTCCTATTTCCATAATGACCTTGACAATAACCTACCCCCCCCCCACCACCACCACCATCACTACCCTTTTCTTGATAAAACAAGACTTTTTCAATCATCCCATCATACTGCCTTCAACAAAATTCCCCAAACACAACCAAACCTGCAGGGGGCAGGGCATATGGACATGGCAACCAAAACCTACCTCATCCAATATTCATGTCCTTCCGTAACCTTAAACTAAAGACCTGGTCAGTGGCCCAAGGTGTGGTAAAAATAATTGCTTGGTAAACTGGAAACCGGTGAAAACAGTTGATCAGTTTCCTGGATTTTGAAAATGTTGCTATGGTAACTGCAATACCACATATTTTTTTCAGTCATCAGTTAGTACACTGTTGTAGATCCATAGAGTACTAAAGTGTGATGTCATAGCCAGTCATTGCTGTGGGAACTTGTTCCAAGCAGCCTCACTGGCTTGAGTGTTAATGTGCTCACTTGGTTCCAACCAAAGCACGGACAGAAAACTGTGACATCACTTTTATACTCTCTAGTGCTGTGCCTGTGCCCCCCCCCCCCCCCCCCCCATCTGAGCAAAACATTACTGTTGGGTATTTTCAAACAGAGCTTTTAATGTTATTGTCATACTGCAACTCATTTATAATTAGGATAAAATACTCATTTTAGAAATATCGCATTCTGTACCTTTCAAAGAGCAAACACAATATTATGGGAATTCATATATAACAAAGAAAAATCAAGGATATTGCCTCATATTCATTAGGACTAAATCTGATATCAGATAAAGGGTTCATTTTTTCCACATTCAAATGAATGCTTATACATGTATATTTTGTATTACATTGGCTTGTTGTAATTGTTGTATTTGAAAGAATTTGCAATATTGGGGGTAAAATTTCAATTGAATTGGATTTTGATTTTAATTTGAATTTAAATCTAAATTTGAATTTGAATAAGAATTTGCATTTGAATATGAATCATTTATTGACATCATTTCCAATTAAATCTCTCATTCCTTACATTAATGTGTCAATGTAACCACACATCGCAAAGTAGGCTCCTTTCATCTAACATACAAGATCATAACGGTGGCAAGATTTTACCCCGGATATTTGTTCTTCGGGGGGGGGGGGGGGGGGGGGTGGGGAACAAAAGATGAAGTAAAAACTGAAAGAGGAAATGAATCTACATATATATATATATATATATATGTATATTCAATGGCACATCCTGTCCTCACATTTTGATTGTCTCACCATGAAACAATGGAAGAACGAGATCAACGTCGTGCGAGATGTCAGGACAGTCAAAATCCTGGCGGGTTTCATTTTCCACAAATCTATATCAGCTTTGCTCACAGAGCATCGCCTAAATCAATACATATTCCCCGGCCCCATCGACGCACGGACGTATCAACAATTCTCTGTAACTCCAGTGAGTATATTTTTTCTCTTTGATTTCTGTCTTCTGTGTTTTTTTACATGCCATAATTTTAGGAAATGGAAGTTTTGTTGTCGTTTGGACTTTTTGTGGGGGCAGGAGGGGGGTATTTCCATCGCCTGTGGGTGCATCTGTTATTGATTTCATCGAACCTAATACGTTCCATCCAGAGGGTGGGGGAAATGATTACACTAACACCAATACAAGAATGAAGAGCAGAAATGACTGGTAACTCCACGATGAAAAAGAAAATAAAAAAAAACACAAGACGGCGACAAAGAGTGAAGGTGAATGGGTACATTCATAGAGAGAGAGAGAGGACTATGGATGCTGGCCATTCATTTCAGTTGCACCCCCCTTCCATTGACACAATGAAGACCCATGGGGTACTAAACTTTCTGTGAAAACTGTTGTTTTTTTTGGCTAAGTGTTTCAATGAATGTAAATCTGTCCTTTGGCCCTATGCAAGAAATGAATGCAGTTTCTTCTGTTTCATGAAGAGTGGGACACTTCATTATGATTCATGCCAATCTTACGGTCAAATACAACTCTTTATGACAAACAATCCTGCTTCAGTAATGTTTAGAAAAAAAAAGATGCTCTTTCAGCCTGCCACATACAAACAAAAATCTCCTCACTTTCAAGAAGACAAAGTTTTTCTTCTGTGTTACCATCAAAACTGTACCGTATTTCATCAACAACACTGCAGACTTGAAATCATTGCTCCATATTTTCCCTTGCACGCAATTCAGTGTAATTCATGTTTTCTTCACGTAGCATAAACTTGTGACACATTTGTGAAATATTTTGTGGGATGCGCACCATTATACAATAACTCTGTTCAATATTCATTTTGGAGAGACGATGAAAACGGGCCTGCAAATTGGTGGCAGTTACAGTCTTGACATCACACATTATTTTTATTCAGGTCAATCACTAAAAATGAATCAAATCCCATGGCAACCAGACCCAGTGACTCCACCTTTAATGATGTCAGAAAAAAAAAGAGAACAAAAACAGCATGTTCTATGTGGATCAATGCAACCATATCATGGTACATCATTTCTATAAGAATAGCCATCTTATTGACACCATTCACTATGATTTTATCTAATTACAGACAACTTCTCTTGTGACATTAAGCTCAAAGAGATCTCGGCAAAAGACACAAAACAAAATTTCACGGCTTGAATATGTACGATGCACAGACTACTCTCCTATGGAATATACTGTACTTCCAAGCTGAGAAATCGTGAAGCAAGCATTGCAAGGGGAACTTCGGCTTGTTCCCTGAATGAAGTCTCCAAATTAAAACAGCAAATTCTCTGAACCAACACGGAAACCCTTCTGTGCCTTTTGCAGGGGTTTGACCTATTCCATGGGGACAAAAAAACAACAACAAACAAACCCCAGCATCAACCTGACACAAAATCAATGAAATGCTAGCTCTCGAACGAGCCATAATTGTGTAGGAGACTTGTTGCTGACGTGCAGCATAACCTCACTTTACATGAGTTCATGGTTGATATCATGTATCACAAGCTTTACCAGTAACATCATTTTCTTTGCTGTCCAATAACTTTGCCTGAAAACTCTCGATTGACTAGACTTTATCGCACCTCACACAAATGCTGTAAATGAAAACTACAAATATATAGATGAGAGCACAAATTATTAAACCCAACAGATACAATCATTGTACATAGTTTGTTTCGAATCAACAGGTTGCTAGGGATTAGTACAGTGTTTCCAATCCAGCATATACGGCACAACATTTGCATTGAGGCCTTGTAAAGAAGGAAGTACGAAGAAAGATCAGCGAGTTTGCTTCTAAAGATAAATGGAGAACAAAACAACAGAAATTTTACCTACGGCCTAATTGTGTCACATTCTATATAACTTCATGTCCAATTTCATTACTTATTTCTGTATTCCACAGATTCCTAGAATCTTGGGGGATTTGGGTTGTAATCTTCGCGATAAATACAGCAGTCAAGTCTCATCTATTTCTCTCTCTAAATCTAAAACTTCTTTGTCAACAACTTATACATGTAAAGGCAAATTGAGAGGCCAGTACAGGGCTCTCTTTCGTGAAACTTAATTCCTAATGACTTTCTTGGAGCCATTAAAGACCAGAAATGTCATAGTATACTACAAACTACGCCTCCTGCTTGAAAAGTGTTTCTCTTCATACTCTTGACTGCCAGAATATTATCTTATATCAAGCAGATTCTGGCACTGCATTAGGGTGCGCATTACACTTCTTTTCTTCTCCCCTGTTTAATGTCAATCTTCTACGGTGTATTCTACTGCAGTTCCATGTCTCTTGAAAGCAACAAAACTTTTCTTTTTTAGATATGATCCGTTTAATTCCCATCACTACTGCTCTTCTGTATCAGGACAATTACCCCCCCCCCCCCCCACCAATACCTGTTGGTAATAGGAATAGGTTAAAGATTATGGTTAGGGTTAGGTTAAGGGTTGGAGTTTGGGTTAGGGTTAGGATAAGGTTCAGGATTAGAATTAGGGTTAGAGTCAGGGGGAGGTCTGGGATAATTGTCTAGGGGGTAATATTGTGGTCTAGAACCAAAGAGCACACACTCTCAGTTTAGAACAAGAAGGCCGTATACTTCACATTCCCTTTACTATGCTAATGCCCTTCATGCTCATACTTGACAGCTCAAGGAGGCTAGGCTCGCATGACTAGAGGGACAGGGAAATTCCCATAAAATCCAGCCGACATCTCTTCCTAAGTGTAAGAACTGATCAGCGACATAAAGTTATTATCATGATAGAGCATCTTACAGCAGTAAGACCTATAGATGTAAGAACTAATCAGGGACATACGAGTGATAATCATGATAGAACATTATACAGCAGCAGCAAGACCCTCGATGGCACTTCTTATAGTGGCAAGATTGTTGCAAACTCTACAACTGTTGCTCTCTCCGCTACCAATAACCATCACTAGTGCAAGTACCGCCATCAATCTGTTGTAGCTACATGTAACATTGCAGATGTTGCTCATCCCAATGCTGCTGTTGATGGTGGTTGTAGTGGTGGTGTTGCTACTTGTGATGTATTCTAACTATCCTGTGACTGTCGTTTCAAGATTTCTGCAAAGTGTTACTACAATTTGCATATGATTTTTTTTTCTTTTCTTTTTTGGGGGCTATGTCAGGAAAAAACAACAACATTGTCTAGCTCTTGCTGTATGGTACTGGTACCTCTGTGAAACTTCCACAAACATGTTCCTCCTAATCACTCATATCTTTGTATATCATGGCAAACTCAAATTAAGGGACTAACCACACTTTTCTTGGAAAAGAGTCTCAGATTTCAGCTGGAGATCTTGATCGAATGGGACGGTGGCTGGATACTCTCTGTTCTAATTTGATAATTGCACAGAGCAACAGTGACCAGCATCTTTTTAATCTACTTCCCGCGATACCTCCCTCGCTCGGATAAGAAAAAAAAAGAAAAAAGACCACAACACCCCCAAGATTATACGCATCATCAGGTAATGGATATCTGATGATGTGCCTTGCAATAAAGTCACCAATGCGGCAGATGGGCGAACGGTGAGCGGACAGCACCGCACGCCAAACCTCCAAAATGCCAAAAGTCAAGTCCAAAACACCAGTATCATATGTCCAACTCATCCATCCGAGATATTTTCATAGCAGTAGGATTTAAGAATAAACAAACGACTTGACAAAATTTTGCCTCATAGTTTGTCAGATCTGTTATTCATATGAACCGAAGCCTTCGAATTTATGGCAATAACATCACAGGGTGTTTTTTTTTTTAGAACAATGAATACATGTAACTTGTTTGAAAATGTTAGTTTTCTCAGATATTATCCTCACAAGGCCTATTGGGTCCACAGTTTGATGAATAAATCAAATTGCATAAACAAACATACACATCCACATACCTAGCATGTTACTTTTCATAGAAATAACAACCGCAAACTGATTAATCATGAACCACAACTTTAGGGCAATGTCTGCAGAATGAAATACAGAACTCGATTTTAGGCACTAATGATTGAGTGACTGGAGAATATCAGATGCCAAGAGGCTTTGAATCATCAGAGAAATAAAACCTGTATTTTGAAACTCTCTTCAGAGAGCAGAAGATTGCATGATTACTACTAACGTATTAAAAGTAGGGTTATTCCTCACGATGATAGTATAAACCCACCATTTAGAATAACACAGTTATCTTCACTATCTATCTATAAAATACCTAAAAATATAGGTGGTGGTACCGGGTACATAAGATCACGCCAAAGGTGAAGATATAGTGATGTTCAGGGATCACTCAGTTTTATCTGTTTAAAAGGTCAACAAGGCTTTCAAGAGTCATTACCGATTTGCATGCAATGGCGACGAGGGCGGAGCTTAGCCGGTAGAAGGTCACATGCATGGGAATCAATGCTTTTAATCCAAGGCCATCGATCATATGAAATATGTGAGTTATACAATCATAATTTGGTCATTAGTCCAATACTGGTACCTCATGGGTGCTTTATATGTCTGCCTGCCCCAGTGGTATTGTAGTTACAAATACTGCCATTCCTCCCTGGCTGATCTCTTTGTTTTAAGTGTACCCCTTTGGCTATGGCATCAATTCCTATGTAAAGAACAATGTAAAGCATTGCTTGAGGCATACTAATGGGATGATTCTTTCCAAAGCTCGTAATCCTCGTGAAAGGGAATGAGGATCACATGTGGTCATCCAACTTAAGATGACCGCTGGGAGGAATTGTGAGGTTCTACTATTTTTTCGCATAGAATGGATGACTTCTATAGTCTGGGAGAAAAATACACCACCAATTCTACAAACACGCAAGAACCAAGCATTTTACTTTTAAGTTCTCACTATCTCTTTGCAGAAGGAACATTTACAAATTGTGATTTCTTGAGGATGAGGGAGTATGTACTACAACTATCTTTTCTAACCTTTGTGTCCATTTCATTGACAAGAACTTGATTTTCATTGCCATTCAAAGTAGTCTGCAACTCCCAATAATGTGGATGCGACAAACTTCCGCACCTGACAATGGCAGAAAAAAGCTCGTTTGCAAATTGTACCGCATAAATGTTTGTGTTACTAAGCCCTGAAGCTTCACAATTCAAACACACTTTCTGAAGGTGATTTAAGAGAGGAACCAAGAAGAACAGCTTCATATCCGAGATTGATTGAAGCAATCGCGACAAAATACATTCCTGATTTCCCTGCAGCTCCCATCTAACGCAATTATCCAGACTAAGGCATTCCTTCTTTGCTCCCGGCTTGGTATCAACTCCACAATTACTCGAAATTATTCCAACTGTGAGCCTGAAGTTTCAGACAGAATAAAACTTGTTTGCAGTCTGCTGACTTCCAGTAAACCATGAATCACCTTTTTCTCTTCCACTAAAAATCGACAAGACCAACGCTCTATTCCTCTACAAAGAATGCAAAACCAAAACCACAAAAATAGACAGCTCAAAGGTAGCATCAATATCACTACAATTAAAAACACTGCATCCTGGTACATGGAATGTTTGACATTTAGTACACAGGAAGAATAAAATTAATGTTCTTTCCCTTCATTTGACCTTATTGATAATTACATTTTTTTTTTGCACTTCTGTTCAACACAAGCTCACACAAAAGGAGTGACACAGTTTTGTAATGAGGTTGCAACATATTCCGAATGAAATAAAGGAAAGTTCGAAGCCAGACGGAATGATATTCAGTGAATGTACAGCAATATCACAGTGTCTTTCTTTTTTCAACAGCTAGCTCCTAACCAGGAAATAATGGTGACAACAAAACAACAACAACAACGAAATCTCTTCCTCTTCAATGCCTTGGAACAAATACATCAACTTTGGTTGACATCCACTAATGAATAAAGTCAAATTATTCTCAGCATGTTTGCTTCAAATTCATACACCATGCATTCGGGGCCATCAGATGAAAATGGTTTTCTTTCTCTTGTATTATATTTGCCACCATATGGATTCTAATGAGCCAGAAAAGGTCAGATTACGTCAGCACATTTTTTTTTATTTTTTTTTTCCAACAGAAAACATCACGCTCCAGCATTTCTACCCCAAATTTGATTGTTTCTCTGTATGCAGACCTCTTTTCTACTACCTTAGTTTCCTCTCTCGGTGAGAACTAGAAGAAAAAAAAAGAGTGACAAGAGCATCAAAAATGTCACAAACATGGAGATTTCTTGCCACGCAGTACGCGAAAGGAACAAGTGGCCAGGCAGAGAAGAGACTCCTGCTTGCCGTCGTCTCACACATCCGCCAAAAAAACACAAGTACTTTGTTTTCCCACAGGATTTTCGGTCATTGAATGACAAGTGTTTTCCGGTTTGGACCCAGCATGGATGCGCTATCTGCATGCTCTGTGTGTATGTGTGTATGTGTGTGCGTAGGTAGCACATGTGTACTCCAGTATTTCAAACTCATTTCATATTTTCAGCGGCAGATGGAGACACACGTATGTGGCATCTCTCCCCAACAGGGCAGACTTTAAGTTCAACCCCGATTTCACGAAATACCTTGTTTTAACCTCTTTAGTTTCTTCAGTATCAGAACTGAAGATATCTGCATGTATTTCAGAGTAATAGACCAGGGCTTTGTTGCATAGAAAAGATACAATCAACATCAGTCAGAAAATCAAACATAGGTCAGGCATCAGCCAATTAGAATTGACTATTCAGAGACCTATGTTTGATTTTTCATACTTATGTATGTTTGATCTCCACTTTTATGCAACAGGACCCAGCTCCAATAATCCTTACAATTTTCAAGTATAACTTCAGACAAAGGTTGCTCCTGGCAACCAGAAAGGTTGCCTGACATGGCCATTGATTAGAATATCAAACTGGGTTCAAGGCATTGAAATGTCTTAAAGGAATGGGCAAACTGCATAACTTATTACCAAACCCACAGGCAAAATTATCTAGTATGCGATTCCACAAGCAACGATGTTATAGAAAGCACTCTACACTGTAGAGTGGTCATATACAGTATATGCTGAATAATTCGTGGTTTTTATTTTTGTGAATTTTGCGAGTCAGTTGCTATCCGCGAATTCAAAGATATGCAAAAACATTGACTCTGATTGCGATATGAATGTTATGTGCACCTATGCATTTATCTCCGTTCAATACTGTACTCCACGAAAAATCGTTGCAATTGTTGCAAAATCGTTGGGAAGTCTTGATTCATGAAAATTAAGTCTTGCTAAATATATGGCGTATACAGTATAGATTTTTATGTTTAAGTCAGATATGAAATGAAATATAAACCCCTTATGGTACAAAAAAATAGTCACAAGACTGGTTAATGAAAAAAAATCATAAAAAGTTAAGATGCTTGTCATGGCTAGTGAATATCAAAGCACTGAATTGCTAATGTATAGTTTCATTTCATGGGGAATGACAACTTTTTACGGTCCTGCAATATCAGGGAAGTGCTTAAGAAAAAATCAGGATTTGAAGGAGCAATCATACATTTTGTGGCAAATCATCTTGGATTCCTTGATATAGTGCTTTTCTTTTCTTTTTATAACATCAGCATGTAAGAGATGCTAAATTCTACCAGATTGCCAGGGGTACATTCCACTACTGCAGTCTTATAATTTTTAGAGGAAAGAAAAAAAATTTTACATCATGAATTATCACGTCAGGTACGGTGGCCATGTGCAACGACAGCTGGTAACCTTTTGAAAATGCATCTGATCTGATGTGCAAATCATCCACAAATTGAATAGTTTAAGGTTTATTCCACAGCGGCCCATTTCCCCACACCATTTAAATGAGAAGGCCAGATGGGGAAGAATTTCCTATGTGGGTCTGGAATGGAGCTGTGCTTTTTCCTTGGTGAAAATAAACTGCCCCCATATTACATTTAGAATATTAAAGATTCATGTCCATTACTATTCTCATATAATCAAACTTGACAGTGAGTGGGAAAAAAAACACCAATGTATTCCAGAGTTCATGTATGTTAAGTGAAGATGTTAAGAGAAGTTAAGTTGTAGTTCAATAGCCACAAGATACCACATCTAATTTATCTCAAAGAAAATTGACATGGAAGAAGTCATACTCCCTCCATACTGATATGTTGAGGAATATTAAATATCTGTACTAAGAAAAAAAAAACGGCTAAAAGATAAATATATGTTACTAACCATTTGTAAAAAAATATTGTTTCTTGACCACAGAGTTACGGCAAATTATGTCCCCATTGGCTGCTTACAAACATACTAGATGGTAAATATCAAACCTCAGGCCAATTGATTCATGTGAAAATAAGAAGTGGCAAGTTTTGTATCTTAACACTATTGGTTCCTCACTGCAGTTCTTACTATTTTATTGAAATCTTTACACAAGCAATGGACATTTCCTTAAATGTTCACAAAGCAGTGCAAAGGCCTGGTAGCATTTTTTTCTTTTTGCACAAACGAAACAACTATAATAGCTAGAGTGATGTGACTTTTCTGAAGGTCGATTTGGCAGTGTTTCTTCCATGGGTAGGCTTTTTAAAATACGAGCAAGTACATGATGAATTATTGAAATAACACTGCTCCATGCACACTGAAATATTAAGATTGCCCAAGGCATGTTGAAGTATTAACATTGCTCAATACATGAAAACTCTGGAGAATAAGATATCGTGCTGCAATTGATCTTGAGTGATTTGTGTGAAATCCAATTACTGCATAATGACGGGATATCCTTCACTCTCGATATAAGACAATCTAAGAGCAGCTGAGCTCTAGAAAATTCTGGACTAGTGCTGCAAACAAACAAGACCTTGTGTATATCTGATTATCCAAGAAATCATGAAATAAGCACAAACGAGTTCTATTCTCTGTAAGTAAGAATTCAATACTGTACCAATTCAAGAGAGTTCAACTAATTGACAATCCATATGGTTCAATAATATATTCAATTGACTAAAGGAAGTGAACACTTGAGAATAATACGAAAAAACACACTCTTAATTACCTTTTCCACAATTCTTCTTTCTTTCAAATCAACTTTACAGGATCTAGCTTTGGCATTGGACACATGTGGTTTTCAAGTATTTTTTTCTTGTGTGTTTGTCCTTGGTTGTTGTGTGGTTTAATGGTCACAGATTAACTCTCTATACACTCTGTGATCTCGTCAACAGATCACTTGAAGCATCTCCCGCATCAGAACTCTCTTCAATTCAGCAAAGGAAGCTGACGAAACCACCTCAAGGTAAACATGAGAGCACAGTCATCGCATCCCGCATATCACTGCGCGACATTTCCCAGCGACCCTCGAAAATGTGCCTAATTTCCGTCGCCACTCGCTAAATTTCATACCTTCGAGCGTCTTCAATATTTCTGACTCATTGACTTCTCGGTGGATCTCGGCCGATTCGCGCACTCTACGACACCCGGCGGGACTTTGAAACCCGCATGATTCGAGCCCTCGGAAGTGAGAAAAGGACAATGAAGAAGCAAAGGACTTGAACCGTGATACGACTGCTGAGACCATGTGTCTACAGAACCTTGACATTTTTAATTCTCATGAATAAAACAATCCGTCCATCATCAATTTCCGCTACGATCATCCCAATCACATCACATGAGGCAAATCCTCTGTTTATCCGGGCCATCTTTAAATACAAATATGTTTTCCAGAAGCTGCATAGAATAGTTACCAAGCAACCAAAATATTGGCAGCTGCTTGGATCTCCCATAACTGTCTTCAAGTTAACCAAAAATGCAATCCGAATTGCCATTCTTAAACAAAAAGGGGATACTTGGATTAAAGGCCTGTAATGCAGGCTGTAACATGGTCAAGCTCTTTCATCCACAATGTGAATACTGTAAAACCAGAAACATTCATGGCATGAAACTTTCACAAATTGGAACCAATGTCCTTTTGTTTTTTGTGGCAAGAAACTTTCACAAATTGGATGGAACCAATGGCCCTTTTTTCATGGCATGAAACTTTTATGAACTGTCACTAGCATTCAATGCTTTGTGTAGACAAGCACTTTCTTGTGCACTTGACTTTTGAAAATCCTGGCTTCTTGCAAAGTTTGCAGAAGTTTCATGCATGAGGAAACTTATTTTACAGAAATTGATAGTTTATTCTTGAACAAACAAATACATATGAGCAAAATTAATCTATGAAATATGACCCCTTTGTCAATTGAAATGATATACTTTCCCGGCACAAAACTCCCCATAAGTGATCCTCTGCTATTTTGGAAACTGTCATTGACAAATTTATTTGATGTTTTCATCTGATGAACAAATGTAACAAAAACAAACTGAAATCCCCAAAACTTTATTCAAAGAACAAACGTATTATGATTTACGATGTACATATATCATTTTGATGAGTTCACAAAGTGAGTCTAACGTGAATGGACATTTGAGTGCAACCAATTGTGCTACATGTACATAACTGCAAAGTGT
Source organism: Diadema antillarum (assembly GCF_040938485.1). Taxonomy (NCBI): domain Eukaryota; kingdom Metazoa; phylum Echinodermata; class Echinoidea; order Diadematoida; family Diadematidae; genus Diadema; species Diadema antillarum. Next base: position 143,362 of record NW_027271013.1, on the reverse strand, counting down.
GTACCGTCAATTCCTCGGAGTAATTGCAAGATGACTGACAAAGAGCCTTTCTTGGGACCAGTCACTAGTTTGACCACTGGACACTTGACCTTTTCAGCAGTGGCAAAGGAAACTGACCGCTTTTTGCTACTCCTCTGCTTCTAGATCTCTCTTACTCTATCTGAGGTTGACGCAGATGAATATCATTATTCACCTTTGTCGTTGTTCTTGCTAAAGGATTTTAAAGAGCATCTCCAATGCGTATCTGGGCCATTGCATCGGTGCAATAGTGCAATGTCGAACTATGCAGGAAGTGCAGGTTTCGTGACAGAATGCCAGAGAGTAGAAATGAACAACTCCATTCAACATTCTGATCAATAAATGCTTGAATTGTACTCATTCAGTCGCTGGGTCACTCAACGCCACAAGCAGTCATGGTCTAGACAACTTTAAACCCATATGACATCAAATGGTATCAAAGACTTCATTACTTAAAGTTACTTAAAAAGGCTTATAAAGAGTGATCTACTGTATGCTGGCTCCTGTATTGCTTCAAATGTAACTGCTTTGCATCAGAAGTGTGAACATGAGACATTAAAAAAAAACATTTTCATATTTCAATAAACTTTCTATAAAGTAGCAAGCAACAGTCTGGTACTTGTGACTTGCAAAAGTTGTTTTCCCTGTAATTCCAGCTACAATGAGAAGGGCAGGGTTCAAGATAGATATTTTGGTGAAGACACTGGAAATGAAATATTTCTCATGAAGAGCCGTAATGGTGACATCGTGATGCAGAGGGCACAAGAAGTGGTGAAGGCATGTTTGTCTTTCACACAGATCAATACCAACTCTCCTCTTTTCGGAGGCGTGGACATCCCACTCAAGCCGTCCCTGACGTCATCTCACCCCGTGCCTGCACACCTTTCGGTGAGCGGCGATGCTACAAAAACAGCGTAAAGGAACGTGAAGCACCTCTCCATAACCTGCAAAGTCTTTAAAGCCTAAACTCCACCTTGAACACCCCACAAAAGCGTCAATTGTTAAAAACGCACTTCACTGCAACATGATGAATGTTTGTACAAATAAACTTGCCACAGGTGGGCGAGGCGTTGGAGTAAACAAAAGTCAAAAAAAAAATCAAAAACAGCCCATAATTCCTGATATTTTCTCAAAAATCAAATATGAAAGATGATGGAATACAATGATTGAAAAGATGATGTAAAAGTCCCCTATTATATTGGGCATCCTGAACAGCAGAGTTGGTTTCACATACTACGCGCTGACGTCAAACCACGGTATGAATCAAAACTCCAAAGAGGCCCTGATCTTCCTCTCTTCACACCCACGCACGCAAACATCCAGGGCAAAAATCAACATCGGCAAAAGTCAAACTTTTCACACGAGATGTATATCTCCCAAACATTCTGGCACGACTTCACACTAATCTGTAAAAGTTGGTAACATTGCATTAAGATGATGCCAAGGGTATTTAGCGCGAGACAAATTGTCCTCCATGTTCAACATGAATACATAATCATCCAACGCATCATTTGAGAATACAGTATAGAGCCGCTACATTGCTCCTCAGGGAAGGGCCATAAATTAATTACCCCATGGTCCGTCGAACAGATACAACTTTAAGTTGGGTGGGAATTTCCTCTGGCCAGCAGGCTCATGACAAACCATTCTCTTGCAAGGAGTTTTTCCAGTGGTGAAAAACTTTTGGCTGTCGTCAATCCAAATTAGTGCAGACAAGCAAGATATAAGCTATCTAATTCATAACTGAATGATGTCATTTCACAACAAATCCAGAGAAAGTTCACGATAATCTCTCCTCACAACCACAACCAAATAGCTCTTTCTTCCTCATTCACATTCTGACTCACACGATACCTTACCCATTCACTGCCAAGCTAAAACTACCCATAACTCTCACTGTATCTATCATCCTCAGTTTCTGAGATCAAAGTAAAATGTCTCCATGTTTCATTAGGTGTCATCTTATTATCAATTCCACAGTGAATCCTGTGTCAGGGGGCAGGGAGTCATTTAAGAATTTTTTGGATTAAAAACCATGGAGCAGGCATCAAAATAATCAGAAAATTGGCAGAGTAATAAGCAGAAGGAAGAGGTTATATGTGAGAACTCATCCTGTTTGTGTAACATTTGTAGGTCACGATATTCTGCAAAATTATGACAAATTCGTGTTGTACAATCAAACATTTAACAGAAGCGTTTGGCTAATCTCTGAGTACAAATAATTCACGCTTTTTATCTATCTGGGACTTCTAAAATGTCAGATTAAGATAAAAACTTGGAATTAATTCCTTCTTCCCTCATTAGTCAGGTTTGGTTACTGCTTCAGCACTTCCTCGTCTGTACTGGTCATATGAGTATCTATAACTGATACAGCCCTTTACCCGCACAGGTAAGGTAACCATGTCGCACCAAATCAAAAGGATTCAACACATGTGATTGACACAGGGGATCTATTTGTCATGACATAATGGCAGGTCCTACAAATTTATAGAGCAAACATCATCAAATTCAATACACCTTGAAATATCATCCAAAGACAACAACATCACAGAAGGGGGAAAAAATTAAACAATATACAGCATGCACCTTCCCCATGTCTAGTGTTCATCTAACTGGATCTTGTACTCTTAAAATCTTGGATAGAGGCATGTGTGGCTATAAAATCAGAGGAAACCAAACAGAAGAAAGGTACAGGTAAACATACAGCTCTATATTGAATCTTAGCTGTTCAAAGCTTAGTACCCTTTGAACATAATACGAACAAAAAAAAAATAACAACTAAATTCGACTACAAATGACAAATGCCTTACGCATACTTGAGCCTAACAAATTATGGCTGATAAGCCCGCCAAGAATGATTTGGATCACAGTCATGTACTCCATTAATTGCACAGAAGATGGGGCACAAGGAATTTCTATTTGAGTCAATACAGATTAGCAGAAGTAGGTGCTCATGTGATCAGACATGATAGGCATGAACTAGAATATTGGTCTGAAAGCTTACATTAACCCTTGAAAACATCAACACCCATGGGATAGCTTTGAAAGTCATTTCAGAACTGTTGGTGTAGTCGGATCTTGCTGAGAATACATGAACTGAAATACCTCAAAATTTCACTTGCAACACAATCTTAGCGAGGGGAAAAAACATAATGTATTCTAAGGTACATGTACCTGAAAACAAGTGCGTTCACTTGTGAGGGATGGCAAGTTTTGCTGAAGTCCATCATATCTAATCAGAAGGAGTAACTTTGAGGTGCTCAATGTCAGAAAAATAGTCCTTCTGCTTTCCTTTCTTCCTTGTTTAAGCTCCTAAATACACATATTTTCGTCAGGTTGATGTAGAATAGTTCACTCTGCCAGATGTGTTTTCACAGTGAGTCAAACATTTAGAAATTTAACGTAAGGAGTAAGCTTTAGATACATCACTGTTTTGCTGCATTTTTACACAATACACTGGAATGAGATGCATCAGGAAATACATGTATGTTGTTCATTGAATTTGGATGTGTTGAGTGTGAACATAGACCCATGATTGATGTGACACTTAGAGTAAAGTACATGTACTTCTTTGGTGGACTAGAGATGTTTGGTAAGAATGGGTTTCTGATGTTATTGTAGGCCAAATCAGAGATCGTTTGTCTGTATGTTTTTAGGTGATACACTATCATATCAATATTTCAGAAAAATTAGAATGATGTCATCATATCGTCGTCTGAAATCTTAAAAGTGGAATTCAATTTCACAATGTAACGTTTCTGACGTTCATTTGAGCTCATCTTGGTAATTTTTGCTCAATATTCTACCAATTTTGGGTAAATTATACTTGTAACAATTGTCTTTCCAGTCAGCAGCATCGTTTTTCAATTTGATCTTTTAAGTAAGAAGGAAAGTTGGAATATTGTTCGATGATCTTATATCATTGTGAGAACAGTATTCCAACCTTCCTTGTCACATTTGTTTGTTTGTTTGTTTGTTTGTTTGTTTGTTTGTTTGTTTGTTTGAATCAGTTAGTCGCAGCCTCAATATACTTGCTCTTCCTTTACTCAGAAAGTGAGAAAAGAAAATGTGGTAATTATACTTGAGATTTCTTTGTCATTTAACAATTTCATTTGCAGATTTTTTTTTCCAGCTTTGACGTTTCAAATCATTCTTTTCTTTGTTTTTTTCTAGAAAGATAAGAGTAAACAGATTGCCATAACCTTGCATCGAGTTAGACATCCAGTCACAACAAACAATCATTGGCTAGGAGGGGAAAGCAACTTTCTCAATGAGTTAAATTCTCAGAGATTTAGAATAGAGTCATCTTGAGTTATGTCGCTCTTGTGTCAAGAAACATATACAGTGCAGATTTTTAATAAGCTCCCTACTTATCTCACCCACACTGAAAAATAAAGTAATACGTTACAAGAGAACAGGCACTAGACTGACAATTGCACATTCACATTAAAAAATAAAAGAAGTAAAATTGATGACTGGGGAAATTACATCCAATATTAGGAGACAGTGGCATCGGTACCGGGTACTTAATCATCAATGAAATGACTCTGAACATTAGTTCTTTCAATATTTTGACTGTCATGTCATGTCATCTTGTGTGACACCCTCTTCAATCACTGTAATGAACTAGGCATTGCTACGTACAAACCACCACACGTTTGATACACTTCAAGGTACATAGGAGTTCTTCAAGCATAGTTATTGATATATCAATACTCTGTATTTGACATGCTGTAATCGAAAACTTTTTGAAGTGTGTACACACTTCTACTCAAAGACTTTGTCTGCACTTTGCACCCACTAAAAAATTGGTCATAATTTTTTGGTTAATCAGTGAACCTTGCCTATCACGTTCCCATCACAGGTGTTTATCAGCAAAATGGCGGGTAATCAACGCTACATCCTCACCCCACTTCATGTGCCCGGCATTGGCAGCACATTTAATGACTTCTTGGAGAGAAAACTAGCAGTGAAAATTCAAGTACGTGTCACTTTAGTGCTAACGCGAAGAATGCAAAAACAAAGATCACCCACAATGAATGACACACTGACATAAGTAATCCTTGTTAAAAAACATTTTCTCTATGGATTAATTTTTGTTCTTCAGTTCGCTGAGCACCCAACAGTTTTCATCACTGGAAGTCATTAATCTATTTTGGCGTATTACTTCAAAGTATGAAATGAATACATATTTCCTGAATACTTCTGTACCTTAAAAAAAATATATTAAAAATTAATCAATATCAATCAAGATCATCAATAAATTTGAATAATCTCTTTGGCATAAATGCACTGCATGGCAAAAAATAGCCACATAATCCATATGAATTTCTCTCATAATGATCCAATTGAGACTTTTGAAAGAAAGGATTTTTCCTTCCACATATGCTGGTTTTGAAAGCTAATCCATTTCCTCCCAAATCATAAAATTCCCGTTGAATTTGCACATAGGACACCCAACAGTGTCCCATTCGTAATCAGTTACAATGAAACTTCTGACATTTTGTACTAGAAAAATCAACAAACTTTTACAGATCGATTCTGTGCTCAATATACTACAAACAAGAGTGATCATTCTTCTTGCGTGAGTCTATTAAGATAATCTGCCAAGTAACACCCACAGATATTACAGAGCACCACAGAACTGCCACATACACTGACCACATAATTCTCCTAAACAGTGCAATGTTCAGTGACATTTCCTTTTCCCTGACAGCATCCTTTGCTGACAATACGAACAACGCCCTACGCTGCCAACACAGGTGTCATACAAACACAACTGGGTACGACTCAGATGGCAGACAATACTAGTACTCTCTCTAACTAGGAGCCCTGCCACATCCATCCCTTCTAGGAAGAAATATAACACACCTGTTTACATCATTGCATGGTTTTGGTAAAAGCTGAATAGAGTGAATACAAAGAAGTTTCATGGTGATCAGTATAAACTCAAACGACAGTCAAGTACTATATTACAAACAGACACAAACTGGGTTACTCTCATGGTTGCAGTAAGATAAGAATGTTTTGTTCATGCGCAAAAAAAAAAAAATATTCTAAATGCCCAAATTGTCAGTTGTTCATTCTTGTTCATGAAAATGCAATAACATTCACATCAAACATGCATAAATACTGAGATATCGTCATGATATATCATACAGAAATGTTATAAAGCAACGTTGTGAAGTTGTTCTCTGAAGGGAGATGAAGGAAATCTACACAGGATCTTCCAGGGGTAATCGCCTCGGTTGGGCTGTGACCGTAATCTTGGGACCGACACTGAGGTATCCATTACTATGGATTCTCCCCATCCCATCCGTACTGTTCGACGACTTCAGCGAGCTCCTCGAACGCCGGAGGTACATGCTCGACGTGCGCATACTGCTCTGGCGCGTGGCCGTCTTCCGGCGGCGAAAAATGGTGCGGCACAGCCGCGGCAGGTTCTGGCGAAAGTTCTCACCGAGCATGGTGTAGACGACGGGATTGATGGTGCTGTGACTGTACATGAGGAACCAGCTGATGATGTAGGCAATCAAGAGTCCGTCGGTGGCTTCCAGCTTGCTCTGAATGACCTGAACGATGAAGAACGGTAGGTAGCAGCACACAAAGATGAACACGATACAGATGACGAGCACGGCCACCTTGCGACTGGCGCGCCGCGACGTGTTACGGATGTCCTGCAGCGGGCTGTGCCACAGGTTCCAGATGATGAGAAAGTAACAGACAAAGATTATGGTAAGAGGCGCACAGAAGTCAAAAAAGATGGTGTAGATAATCCACCAGTAGAACCCGTTCACATCGGAGTCATTTGTCCTGGCCAGTGCCAAGCACAGGTTAACAGTGCCACCATCCACTTTGTAAGCAATCTGGTCTGTGTAGATCCAGACAGGTAAAGACACAAGAAAAGAGGTCAGCCACACCAGCAAACTGACGATGCGACCGTTGCGAATTGTGCGGTAATGCATGGAACGTATTGGCTGGCAAATTGCCAGGTATCGATCGAATCCCATCACAACCAGAAAAAACACCACGGTGAATTGCGTCATGGTGTCATACGGGACTACAATCTTGCACATCACGCGGCCGAATATCCACTGACCGCTGTACATCTGATGACCGAGAAAGGGGAAAGTCACCATGAAGAAGAAGTCTGCGAGAGCGAGATTGAGAATGAAAGTATTGGCCAGAGTTTTCATGTTTGAAAAAGTAAGAAGGAGTAGGATGATAAAGCCATTGCACAGCAAACCCAAAGCACAGATTATTCCTACAAGACATGGAAGGTATCGCTGTAAATCTAAGACAAGCGGCGACATCACAGTCTGCGTGGAATTGGGAAATGTTAAGTGAGCAACGGGGTCTGCATATCCTACGGTCGTCATGGTGAAGTTAATTCCTCTTTCTATCATGAGCAAAAGGGATGATTTGGTTTTGTTGCTTTTTTCTCCGAGCGAAATGGATGATTTGGTTTTGTTGTTTTTTTTTCACCCCAAACAGGAACTTTATGTCAAAATAGCCAAGATCAATTTCACACACATCAATTCCTCTTCCTCGTCTTTGAGCGATCCAAGAATTAATCCAAGAGTTTGATTTCAAGATAGCATCATTTTGCTGCTCAGTGGAAAAATATCCAAATTAAGAATGAATTCAATAAACAAGGGATATGATATATGCCCAGCCTTCCACCTGTCTCTACTGAAATGTAGTGTGCTCACTGGCAGTATCTGGTATCATATATCAGAGCTTAGTTCACTCTATCTTGCAGCGTGTCTTTGCCCTCACATCAGCATGTTGTGATCACTTATTTCCCAACAAAACTCATCACCTCTCCCATCAGGGATTTATGAGGGGCTCCTGTTTTTTCTTTCTTTTCACTTCAGCTGAACATTTTGGCGCATGTCAATATTTGGTATCCCACTGAAGAACGAGTAAGGCTTATCTCCACTTTTGTCTTTCCGCAAATCACTCCTCAATCCTTTCGACTAGGTAGATGGGGGGACAAAGTCACGGCTGTACATGACAAAATATGAGGACAGCATCAGATGACTTATATAGAGCTGGACTCTTGTCGTGTCTTTCTTCTGGATCTCTACCAGCGAGAAAGATTTGGAGACGGCACTAGATGTCTGACGAAGTGCTTTGCAATCTGGTCAGAGCGTGGTCGCCATGGGAATCATCACTCCCGGATACGAGGAGTGTCATGGGTCTTCTCAGACAGCCCTACGCAGCAGAGGTCATCCCTGGCGGAACGAAGCAGGCGTGGAAAACGTGATTTCAAATATTATCCTTCATGCACATCATTCGTGGGGAAAAGGGCAGAAGCATCCACCGCACACCCGATGGTGATCTTGACGATGACCCAAGGAAGCAAAGCTCTTTCGCCAGTCCACTCCAGACCCAATTCAAAGAAAGTGCACACTTCCCCACGCACACTTCAGTTCTGAATTTGAATTTGCTTTTTGCCAGATGAATAGTAGCTTCAATCAGTCACCTTTCTGTGCAAATCTTATTGATTCAAAAAGCTTGACCACTAAATCTCCGGCGATTCTTTTGCACAGACTCCAGTAAACAGACCAACGAAAAATAACAAGTCACTTCTTCCACGTTTTGCGAGTCAAGCACTCTCAGGAAAAACTGGAACAGATACAAGGCCAGGCTAAATCAAAGAAATCCTTGTACGAATATTGTGCACACTTCTGCCGTGGGCTCACACCTGCCTACTGTGGTCGCTTTGCGGTATACACAAGAGCAAATTGGAGAGACAAACATTCGTGGAGTTGCATAAATTCAATCCTCTACCTGTATATAATGGTGATGCTCGAGTGTGATGCTCACAAAATATACACATCCGGAGGAAGAAAAAAATATGGTTAGTTTTTCTCCTCTTGGTCAAATACAAGAAAAAACTAGACCAGCCAGGTCAATCAACGTGCCCACTCCTAAAGTCCACTCAAAATTGAGCGGTAACAAGTGAGTCAGTCACCACAGAACTGAGGAGCAAGAGTGTGTCGAGCCTCGGAGCGGGTACCCTCACTGCTGGTCCCCGGTATCCATCCTCACTTCAGCTGACCGTAAGCGAGAAGTCAAGCTGCAGTCACGAGCGGCTAGTAGCAAGTGGTCGGTTGGTTCAAGATGTGCACTCATTGTCATTACTGGAGAGCACGGGAGTGCGGGAGAGGAGGGGGGCAGGCGAGGGAGAGATATCTTTCAGCTAACAGATGACTTGCTTGGTGCTGGTATCCAAACTGTTGGTAATTTACAAAATCTATCTCACCCAAGCATGGTGCATGTGGTTCCAGCCTCAGAAGTAGAAATACTAAAATAAGTTATTGCCCTTTGTCACACACGCGCCTTATGTAAAAGAAAAGCTGAAAAGCTGATGGCAAGCGGTGATAAGCTTATCGTGTGCCAGTAGTTCAAGCATGATTCCGAACAAGAGGGGGAGAGACAGTCAGAAAGAGAGGGAGAGAGAGAGAGGGGTAGAATGCCCCCCCCCCCTCAGTGCTCGTGCGTGGGCTGAACATAAGATTGTACATACGAGCATAGACAAAACAGTATATGCATGCATGTGTGTGTGTGTGTGTGTGTGTGTGTGTGTGTGTGTGTGTGTGTGTGTGTGTGTGTGTACTGTCAGTACTATTTCTCCTTTGGCTGAGAGTGTGCTAGCTTAGTCCATTCAGAGCTGTAGGGGGGTTCAGCCTCATTAGTCATCAAAGATTAGAGAATTAGAGAAGACAGACTTTCATGTCTTTTTTTTTTCTGCTTCTTCATCCTTCTTCTATTACTGTGATGTACTTGTATTTTCAATCTGTTTGCTTTGATGTACAATTGTAAAGCGCCTTGAGCATTTAATCAAAGTGGAGAACGGCGCTATAGAAAATGTATGTATTATTATTATTATTATTAATATTATGACCAACACTCCAGAAATCACTCTAATCACTTGTCCAATGTTACATACCAATTTCAAATTTTGATACCACTCCCACTTACTAGAAACAGATATCTATTTGGCTGTTGTTGAAATTTTTATGGGAGAATAATCTCTAACAGCAATACATTGGCATACTGTGACTTTGTTCACCCCCACTTTGTAATAGAGCAGTCCTGTTCTCTGAGCAAGCTTACAGCCAATGGGAACACATTGAATACCACTTATTCATGAGCAAGGGGGCTGCAGAAATAGGGTTGGTTGATGAAAATCTAATGAGAGAAAAAGGTAGAGAAAAAAAATCTCATTTTATTGAACAATAACTGACAAGATCTCCTCAGAACTTTCACATATTAACCCATTCAAAACCATCATCACAAAATGCCAATGATATATTGTAGTGTTCAAATTGATTGTTTAGTAATCCTAGGGTTAGTTATTATCAGATAAACCAAAACATGGATATGATGAAAAATCTATGAAAAGTAATAATGGTGAAGACATCCATTAAGATTTATGGTGCAATATATATCTCACATACTTTTTTTTTTTGGTAATGTTGATCCAGAAGAAACTGAGAGAAGGAAAGAAAAAGAGACATACAACCCAGAATTTCCAGAAAATCACCTCAATTAAATATACCTACAGAGCATGAGTTCATTTACTTAAATCTTGGGAAGGGGGATGAACAGTTTGAAAATATCCATCTCCACATAAGTTATCATGGCAGAGATTGACTGGGTATAGCAACAAATATGCAAATTACTATCATTAGTAGCAGAATAGCTGCTGAAGCTGCTGCTTATCCAATAGCAGCAGGGCAGTGGAATAAAACAGAGTCCAAAGGTCCAGCTCAGATGTCCCCCCCCCCCCCCCCCCCCCCACGACTCCATCTAAAGCACAATCATATCACCCTGGATTTTTTTTTCTTTAATTTTACTGTCAGAAGGAAAGTTAGTGAATACAAGTTATTTTCTGTGGTGAGTTGCCCGCCGATGAGATTTGCTGATCAACTTTTTCTTTGGAAAAAAGAAAAAGATGTATGAGTTGTTTGTGCTAATGGACAGCAGAATTGATGTTTATCTGGCAGGGGAGAGGGTCACCATAAAAACAGCAAACATATCATACAAAACTTAATGTGACTCTAAATATTGGATGGATATTTATACCGTCATACGGTGTATTTCTCTGATTTCTCACGGGTCATAAACTCACTATGATATGATTTTATTTCTGAATTTCTTTCTCATGCATAAATGAAGTACAAAGTCAATTGAACGAACTAATTGAGCACAGTAGAATTTGAATTTGAAAGTCCTCTCCAAGTTTGGACTACTCCTTCCTTTCCATCAAAAACTTTCACTTCACTCAAATCGAATTCCCATATCACCTTTTTTAAAAATTCCATAAATTCGTCTACATGTCTCTATGTCTTCAAGCTATTTGGCTGTGCAACAAATTATATACATTGAGTGAACTAAAGATGTCAAGTGATAAGTATTAGGTGTCAAATAAACTTTGTACATCACAAGAAATAATATTCGCTAAAAATATGATACTATGAGAGAAAATTGCCCAATATGTGATGCGAAACTAACCTCTGCCTTTCCATGTCTTATCTTTTTTTTTTGTATCATCAGTGTCTGCGCATATCAGACGCACACGAGGAAAAGCAAGACAATAAAATTGTCTCAACGACGTTACAGTCGGCAACATTGTACCAACAGCCAAGGGAATCTTCAGAACAAAAGCAATGGAGGCAGGGATGGGAGGTAAAAGAAATGGAGATACTGCAAGGCTGGTTTCCATGGCAACACTTTGCGCCATATTCCACTGCATCAATGGGAGGAGGGGGGGGGGGCAGCTCTGTATGTTTGAATGAGTGTAACATCTCACCAGTGAGCCTAGCCTAGGTCACAGACTCAAATTTGGGTTGACCAAAGACAATTTTTGTCACATTTTCTTCATCGTGACTTGATAGGGCTGCACAACACACAAGCTCACTGATCATTTTGTATCACTTGTCTTTTCAGCAGAAATACTGTCCAGTCAATATATTTAATTATTTACAACATCTTTAATTCAACTTGCACCAGAGAAGGAAATAACCATGTCAAGTGCTCACAATAGTTATTTTTATCTTGACTTAAATTTCTGTTTACATCCCTTCACATACCAGGATAAAATTTGACAATCTTACAAATTCTTTTTTTTAATTCCATTCCTCTTCCACCCAATTACTACTATAGCATGCACAACCAATGTTATCAACATCACATTTATACATAAGACTTAATGTTTACTTAGCATGTTTTCTCAGTGTTCACCTTAATCAGAGGCCAACATTTTGCAAAGTGTAAAATGTTTCTTGGAGTTCTTCTACCATCTTACACAAATGAGAGAAAATTGGAATTATGAAATAAATTCATACAGAGTAAACAAAAAATTACAGCATTAACATGAAAAAGGTATCAGGAAACATAACAATTTTCCATCCTCATACTTCAAATCCAAAAAGTCACAAAGATTACTGTCAAAACAAGGACAACAACTAAGAACTAATACTAGGTCAAAGTACTGATGACATCAAAGTGAAAACCATGCAACAATCTTCTGGATGAAGTCATCAAGATATCTGCTTTCCATACCCATGCTTCCGATCGCTACCTCGTACACAGCAATTATTCAAGACCCCGTCGCTATGACGTCAAAGTTAAGGTCAGGCCTGATCTCGAAGAGTTTGTGCTCGTAAATTGATACTTTGTCAAAATACTCGTCACCATCTCAACTCTTATCTTCCACAAAAGATTACCTTCTCTACCGTTTTGTCATGATTAAGTGCTCACAGAGAGACACTGAATTATAGATAACATGACCTTATACTAACAGACAACATCACAAAGGTCATAATACGCAAAGTACTCAGCAAAGCTGGCGGCTATGAAATATTGATATGAACAAATCCTTGCATGTGGGTGTCTCACTATCTGTACAAATGGTAAAACTTTAGTACTGGCTAGTTTAGTTAGTAGTCCCTCTAATTTGCTTGTTTTCTTTATCCATTATTGCCCTTCCATCTTTCTATATACGGTATGGGTCTGTTTGTGAAGACTATCATTCAATATAGTTTGTGTCAATGAAATTCAGGTTAATAGGACCAGTGTGCAACAAAGATCGCTTCTCAAAGCCTCCGCTGATCAGTTTTCCCCATGTTTGTGAAAGTTGATCGTCTTACAGCTTTATCGCAAGCAAAAGTGATCCCTTTCACGATTGGTCTCTACCATCCCCCGCGAGTCGTGACATGATGGATTAGAGATTTTGTCGATGTTTATTAGCAAATATATTGAATGTGTGACATGAGTGAAGAGACACAGGGGTGAGTTAATGATAGCACTTGTTATTCTTTGCGGCATTTCCACGACAAACATCAGGCGAAGTTCGTCATGGAAACAAAACAGTTAGGAACGCTCCCTTCTGCAGAGAAGCTGAGTGTCAGAAGGGATGGCTCAAAGGCCTAAAGCTACCCTGGAAAGAAGGCGGGCTTCCAGTTTCGCAGAAAAGCGTAAGCCAACGAAGGCCTTCTGATCAACCTTTTGCTACACAACAGCAGTTCAAAGTGAAACAAGAACAAAAACAAAACAGATACAGTATCATACTCATTGATATCTAATTGAAAAGGACAGGTATAATCAATATAAAGCTATGAAAAATTTCAGGAGAATCTTAACAGGATTAAGAGTAAAAAAAATTATTTGCATTAAACACAGATAATCAACATTCAAATGTTATATTCACAATTTTATTCTTTGAGAAAATACTTAACATAAGGCAGGAAAAGCATAAAAATACATTACACAAGGCCAGAAAATTGTAATGATAATAAAATAGATATTGATATTTGACCAAGAATGTTAACAGCCACATAACAACATTCTGGAATCTCAACCGAAAAAAAAAGTATGTAAAGAGAGCAATAAGTACTTTAAAAAAAAGGTACCTGCATGGAATGTACACACACTAAGAAATCTCTGTACAAAACTTCGTCCTATTCTCCACACAGGACAAGAGTATTTTTATAAAGTGTCAAAATCATTAACATTGCTGAGCCATGCATACATGTACATGTGTAAAAACCCATTTGATAACGTTTGCCGAGCAGAATCGTGCACGCCCAGGCATTGGTAAATGAAGGTAAAAATTTATGCTTGTATTTGAGGCATGAATCAAGTCCAATGAAATGAATGGTTGTATACAATCAATGTACTTCTGCCATTATTGATAGAGGCTCCACCTGCGCGATTTGGTATGCGGGAATTATTTTAAGTGGTAGAATAGAGTCAAACATTTTAAGTAACTGCTTCAATTTTTTGCAGATATTTACGTTACTGTATATGCCATATATTTAGTGAGTCTAATCTGTTGCGAATTGGGTCTTCCCGACAATTCCCTAAGTGGTTAAATTTATGATTATGGAGTACTTACAGTACTGAACAGAGAATTATATGCGTGCATGTCATATTCATGTCGGTATCAGAGTTAATATTTTTGTGTGTCTCTAAATTTGCGAATAGCACCCAACTCACAAAATTTGCGAAAATCAAAACCTCACCAAATATTTGGCATATACAGTATCTATTCCCTAATCATAATTGTGATACAAACTATTTCTTCTTGTCACTATGTCGACACAATCTACGGTAATAAATAAAAGGACAGTCCTTGGTGAAATGTCCAGATACTAAAACCTCATTCTCAGATAGGGATTGCTTAAAGGGACTGTACTGTTTTGGTTGAAGTGAGGATTTAATGTTTTGCAAAATATTCAGAAATCACTCTATGACATGCTGAAGAGCATGTAATCTTAAGGGCTATGAAAAATTTATTTGATGAAAATCGGTTTTGAAATGGCTGAGATATCCAAAAACAAGGTGAAACAAAGAGATCGTAATAAAAGTTGTGGCCTGTCGCCTTTTATTATTATCACTTTTTTGGATATCTCAGCCATTTGAAAAACAAATTTCATCAAATAAACATCGAATCCTTCTTAAAATTACATGCTCTTTCATATTTCATAAGAGGTTTCTCATTATCTCACTTAGGAATGTTATAAACCTGAATCCCCCACCTCAAGCAGTACTGTACAGTCCCTTTAATGTGAGCCTGATCACCTACCTAGGTGGGTTTTAGTGAATAGAATCTTCAATCAAGGAGGTGTTTAGGGGGGCAGAACCCTTAGCCTTGGTGAGTAAAATGAACTGCCACACCTCTTGAATATAGCCATGCTATGGACATTAAGCAAACTTTGATGTAGTTACGGTGTGTTGATGGGGATACAATATTGCCCACAGGGGACCTGAACCAACATCAGCCGGTGCGTTTAAGTCTCCGCATATCTGCTAGTCTCGTCAAAAGTACATCTCATTTTCAGCGCAGCGTCGGTGAGATGTCGAATCTTTGACGCCGAGAGAGAACGGCAGCAAGGCTTGGGTTCAAGGGGGTTGATTGCGAAAACAAATTCAGCGTTACTCTTTGGGAGCAACGTCGTCGCAGCAATCTGTCTTTCTCCTTCACGTAGTGTCGGCCAAGTTGTGATTTCATTACACTACCCCGGTCTGCGATGACAAGCTTGGCAGACTTTTACTGAGCCAGGTAGAAATGGCGCACTGCTGAGTCGGCATTTACTTTTTTTAGCTAATCATTCGAGCATCACTGAATCATGTTTAAACACAGACCACACTGACAAATGGGTAATAGAGTTCATATACACTCCAAAAGGCCAATGAATATCCTGTCAAGATTTTCTAGTAACCTTAGCTAGAGTTTTCAATCACAACAAAACACTTCACTGACAATAATTATGGGTAAGAAATATACAATTGAAAGCCTCTAAGATGAAACAAGAAAAACAAAATCAAATACAGGAATCCTCTTTATGATGAATACAGTATCTCGCATGGTTTTGAACTAGGAAGTGAAGAACCAGAGTTCTTCTCAATGTGATTGATTCATACATGTGATTTACAAACAAGAAGGAAAAGGTATGCCTAAATTCTGTTAAACAATCCTTATTGTATCAATAAAGCAATTCATAATGCAATGCCTCCGTTATTACACTGTCTGGATTATGCAGAAGACATAAGGCAAAGACAGTATACAAACAAACTTGTGTCATTTATGTTTAAGCAGATGATAACACAAGAGATCTAATGAAAATATCTTAGCCCGTTGAGGATGAGTCCCGAGTATACTCGGGCAGGTGTCTATGGGAAATGCATGTTGTAGCAAAATCAGTCCATCCTCAACGGGTGAAAGGAATGGTACAGTTTTGGTTGAGATAGAGGATGTGGATTTTAACTTGTTACGAGAAAATTAGAAACCACTGACGGAATATGAAAAAGCATACAATTCTATTAAAGAGGAATTCAAAATATATTCAATGAAAGCTAGTTTTAAAATGCTGAGATATCCAAACACAAAGTAAAATAAAGTGGTCCCAATTCAAAGGTGGGTCCTACCTTTTATTAGAAATTCTTTGTTTGGGGATATCTCAGGCATTTCAAAACCAATTTTCATCAAATAAACCTTCAAGAGGTTTCTCATCTCACAAAAAAAGGGAAACCTGAAGCTCCATCTCAACCAAAACTAAACCAATCCTTTAATCTATATTCAAATAAAAATATATATGTTTTATATATAGATATGTCTTATATTTGAAATGTTGCATAGAAATACAAGTGGGGCCTTCTAATTTGTCATAAGTATGTGAAAGAAAAGAAAAGGCAGCATGGAATAGCAATGGAAACTTGTGTTCACTGGCTTTTTTTAAATCACTGGCAGAAGCTTTATTTTAAAGTTATTCGCTGTGATTTGGACGCCTGAAGCCGTTGCAAATCAGCAGATGAAAGATGAGCCAAACTTGTTTGGGATAGAATGACTGGGTTACAATACCACTTTTTGAATGTGTCACAGGCAAAGAGAAGTACAAACTCAATTTAGACCCGAGCATAATCTGTTGTCTGTCGAGAATAAAGCCGGCATTTGAGGCTGTCTCGTGAAGGCAGGATAAAATGTCTATTAAGCGTCCAAAGACCGGGGCCACTTGAAGAAGAATACCTGTCAATCACCATCAATTTGCAGCGGTATTACTTGACAACTCCAGCAGATTGATATCGATCAGTTGAAATCCTTTCCAATACGTCTATCTCTCTCAGAATCCCTCCCCTTTCTCTTTCTATTCCTGCTTCTGCTCTTTGCTAAAATGTCTGCAGGTTCACAAAAATGAATGATGGGAAATTACAATTGGGCGCAATGAAGTCACCTATTCAAAGATGGAACCCGCCTACAGGCAGGGCGGGAGAAAAACACACATTTGTGATATTTCTAAATTTACAAGGAACATTCTCTGTTTTCTAGGGGGAGGGGAGTACGCATGTGCACAGAAATACAAAATGGGAATACATCTGCCACAAGGTAAAAGACATGGAACATTCCAACATGATTACTTTTAGTGAAACACCAGCAAAAAAAAAAAAAAAAAAAAAAAGAGGATGGAATTCTTCACTCTCACCCTTAAAAATACACCAAAAACATATCTTAAGCATGATATAGTACAAATGACACAGTTCAATGGATGTATATTTTCTCAACTGGTAATGAAAAGGGATTAATTGTTTATTTGATTTTTTTTTAATAAATCAGATGCACTCAAACACATGCAAATCTAGTAGAGAATCCCACTGTGTAGCATGGGCCAAAGTTCTGACATTTACAGTGTGAACTTCTTGGCAAGAAAAGTGAACGTCTTTGTGAGGTAAGAAACTTTCTCTATAGACAAAGCAGACAGAGAGAGTGCTGTAGTGACAGTCTGTAGAAGCAAATATTGCCCCACCTTCGATGGCAATATTGCCCCACGCTTACAACGGCGTGTTATTTCATTTCTATCATATTTAGTGTGAGTGTGTGATATTGGAAAAATTCATACAGAATACAGAGTGTATATCCTGCTTGTGAGGTAAGGGGATAATAAAAACACCCAAATGAAAATGGCTTCCTTTGATTTTTATGCTTGTAACTCAAAACTTTCATCACAACTGGCCAATAAGCAAGTTCTGCTATTTTACGTTTTTCATGATTGCCATTTCTTGCCATCTGTAGTTATATTTGCCCTGCAATATTTGTTTTTTTTGCACATTGAAGCACAAAATCTCACTACCTCAATCGTATAAAATGAACAATAACAAGAGGTCAAAAGAAGGGAACTCTGATATTCTGTTTCTATACGATGTCAATGTTGTTCGTGAATAAGCAACAACTTTTTTGTCTACACAAACTACTCAAACTTGCACTTCAAATGTCTCCTCTACTGCAACAACAACAACAACAAAAATCATCAAACTGCATTCAAAGGATATCCCACGAGGTGAAAGTTGTTTGAACGTATGCCCTCGTGTAAAAGATACAACTGGACAAAAAATAAGTATTGATCATCTGGTTGCAGAATGCTTTCTCATTGCTATTCAGGATTCTTGATAGGCCATGTGATGATGAAATGTCATTCCAGTTTTTGGCTTAGAGTGGAAAATTATGAAAACAGAATGCGGGATTATTTGCAGATTGACCCTAGGGTATTGGTAACTAACTTCTTTATGTTTCATTCTGGAAAAAGTGAAAATTACCAACATAACATAAAGAATAGAGAAGAGCAATTCACAGCATATATTATAAAGTAACCGCACAATCATATGACCACTCAAGATTATTTTAAGATGTCACTCAAATGACTTAATTACATATGAATTGTGGGCAGGGTTCTCAATCTGATGTCAAACTTGGGTCATTTTTTACTGAGTAGGTGCCCTGGATTTCCTGCTTTTCACTGCAAATGACTTTGTGGATGTAAATTTACTTTTCTTGGTGGTTCTCTTTCCACCAATTAATCTTTAATCTTGTAATCTGACAACCTATGAAGTTTTCATCACAATAATCTACACAGTTTG
The DNA here is from genome assembly GCF_040938485.1 of Diadema antillarum. Taxonomy (NCBI): domain Eukaryota; kingdom Metazoa; phylum Echinodermata; class Echinoidea; order Diadematoida; family Diadematidae; genus Diadema; species Diadema antillarum. The sequence goes on along the minus strand of NW_027271013.1, from coordinate 124,420 downwards.
ACCAACACACACACACCAATCTGATCATACAATGATCTGTCCAATCAACTAACTTTCCCTGCTCATCTTGATACTGTATATCTTGTCATTCAATCTCTCTATCTATCATGGGCCTTATATCTTGTCAATCAGTTTTTAAGAGATTGATTCCCTGTCAGCACATCGATATGAACATTCCTGAAATATTGAATACCACATCCTGAACTGACAAATTATGGAGTTCTTCCACCCAAAAGTGAAACACAATAAGGCTTGGGACTTCTTTGGCACTCTTGGAGTGATACGCATTGTACAAGAAATGCATGTGTCATATCATTATTTATTGAGGAAATATGACACGCTTCGCCTTGCAAATGAACAGGCCTGATGATAAGAGTACAACCCCTCTATAATTCCCACCTAATTTAAGCCTCTAAAGTGAAGTAGCCTTCCGTTACCAAATACGTCCGATTACAGTGACCGCTGCCCCAAGAATGGCGTCACTGCACTGTTGGTTGATATGACACTAAATGGAGTGCTCTCTCTCTCTCTCTCTCAATAAATGAGGAAAACTGCCATTCAGGTGTTCATTTTTCTTTTGAGATAGTAAGATGTTCATCCATCACTTCAAAGAGTGGTAGTCATTACTGCACGCTCCCCATCAATTTTCATCTTGTGAATTTTTTGACGTTAGCAAATGTCCACTCTTCGTCATTTTGTTTTTCATGTCACGCTCGGACAATGTATCAGATGTCTTAATGGTGCTCCAACTGTTATGAGCTTGTTTCGTTCTTGTACTTTGAATCTTTTACCAATCTGTTGCTGTGAACACACAGCTTTTATTCCAGTCAATTTATTTGTGAGAAGACTTTCCATACAAGTACCTTGCAGAAGAGGGCTTCTATTTTAGAACTTAAGATTTTCCTCCCTTCTCAATAGTATGGATCAGTTTTAGAGTATGTAAATGGAAACAAGTCTTTGATACATTTGAGCAGCTTTCCGGGAGAATATTTCTTGTGGGAAAAAAAAAGAAAAAAAAAAGGGTCATGTGTCACGTACATAACAAATGTCAAAATATTCAATCAGATATGCATACAATAGCCTACATGTGGCATGTATTTTTGTACTTAGACTGAATCTTTGTCCGTCAACTGTCTACTAAAACTGAAGTGCAATAAAAGCCAAAGAAAAAAGAAAATATATACAATATGGTGCGAAAATTTTCACATACTCCATGCAGGACTATACCAAGTACCAACACAAAAATATTTTTTGAGAGATGAGATTTTGTACGGATGACCTCATCTTTAATATCATGCAATCAAGTGAAGTTCAAAGAAATTGGCCTAGTGTAAAAGATTATTCCCACTAAAATTAATACTTTTACAGCAAACAGACTAACGATGGTGTTACATATTTGCTTGCTTTCTATGCGTATTTCCAACCTCAATTAGAAAAGGGTCACAAGGTTAAATTCAATTTAATAATTTGCCCTTTCAAACTGCTAAATTGATAAATGTATTATCTTGTTTAATGTATTTTCTTTTATTGTTGAAAGTAAAGTATAAATGAATTAAAATGAAAAAAAAATGTAAAAGCTCTTTCTATCATGACACTAGGTTTTAAGCGACCATTCATTTAGATATGGCTCGCCTAGTAATTTATGAATTCCTCCAATATCTCAAACTTCTTAATTTTCTCAAACTTGTGAAAGTATGACAAACTCCCTGGTATATACCACTCCAAAAGTCCACCTCACAAGCCTCTGTGATAAAATGAGGATTAGAATTAGGATTAGGCAATCCGTATCAACTGGCAACTACAATCAAGTATTCCGTACTGCCACTGGATGCAATAAATGGTGAACAAGAAGGATTTTAAGGAAAACCATCCACAGATTGTTCTAGTCTGCACCGATTCAGCTCATGAAAACCCCAACTCTGGCCCAGCGAATCACTTTCTTCCTTTCCTCCTCAGATCTCACCCATTATTTGCCACAACGATCTGGAGCCAAGGGGCTCTGGCTGATGAATACCTTGATGGGTAAAAAAAAAAATGTCACAGCTACTTAAGTTGACCCCAGTTTTAACTGTACGCTTGCTGCTGGCGTCCAAGCGCAGACATGGAGAATAATTAGACTGTGAGAGTAAATGGCGAAACAAAGACTCCTACTCAGTCGAGTCAAGAAAGGTAGAAAGACTGTAACCATTGACGACACATCCTGTCAGCATACTTGTTCCAGAGCCCGTAACCTTTTCAGGACCGATTTCATTAACGAAAATGCAAAATAGGAGAATGTTCAGAAGAAAAAAAAAAAAAAAGATGTGAGAAAGAGAAAGACAAGAATCTCTGTACACACCATCTCCTCACAGCACCATCCCCTTTTAATTCATATAAGTTTTTTTTTCTTATCTCTCGCTCTCTTCTCTCTCCATCACTCGCTTTCGCCCATTCTTCCTGAAACTACACAGTAGCTTGGTGAATTAATCATAGACTTGACCCAAAACCTGCAGGCCGGTGAAGTATAATTCGTCCCTGATTATTTCCTCCCATCCCAAGACGTGAGAAACGCTTCGGCTTCGACGGCCAGAGCAGGAAAACCTCTTGAACGAACTGGAATCAGGTAAACTGCGTCACAGAGACTGGGCTCTATACCCAGTACACTGCCTCCACTCAAGCACAGAACAATCAATTTTAAAGGACAAGTCCACCCTGAAAATTAGTTTGCGTGAATGAAAACAGACAAATAAGAAGAACAAGACAGTGAAAGTTTGAGCAAATTCTGATTGAAACCAAGAAAGTTATGATTTTTTTCTTTAGTAGCTTTTGAGTGATGTCACATGTACGCTCACCCCCATTTGTCCATTTGCTCTGTAGAATAAGACACTTTCATTTTCTTATCACATAAATATCCAGTCGCACATGCATCCTTGATTAAAGCAATATAACTATTTTGCTATACCACCTTTGCATGAAAAAAAATATATATATATATTCTGTCATATATCATGAAAAAAGATTTTATGCAATTTCATGCACAGGGCAAATAAAAAATGAGCTCAAATGCTACATCACAAAGTTGTCAATTTCTGTTTGATTGGCCACATCTTCAAATTTTCATAACTTTCTTATTATCAATCAGAACTGGTCAAACTGTCACTATCCTGTTCATCCCATTTTTTTTTTTCTGGTTAGTATTCAAACAAACTCATTTTTAAGGTGAACTTGCCCTTTAAGTTATACTTCAGCAGAGCACAGCTTTGACCTCTGACCTTATTCTAGTTAATCACGCACGAAAACCCAAAGGTTCATTTGAGGTTAAAGAGGAGCACTGCCTATATGAAAACGAAATTGCGGAAAGGGGAGCTTAACTGGTAAAGCCTGACTAAAAGCCTAAACAGATTTTCCGTTTCCATCAACTTTAGTCAACTGTCACAATTTTGTCCCCGCTTGGTGAGCACTCAAATGTTTTCTCAGAGGATTTCTGAAAATCGAGCAGGATTTCTTGAGAGAGGATTTCTGGAGGAGAGGGGGGGGGGAGAATTCAAGCAGAGTTTCTGGACATTCTTTTAAACATTTGGGTCCATTGCCAAGTAAAAAGTGCAGGCATGAGACGTCAATGTTGTGTCTTTCCAATACAGCCATCTTGCCCTCAAATTCACCCTGGGCTAAGCAGTCACCTCCTATCACTTCATTTTTTTTTTTTTATTGGGGGGGGGGGGAGGGGTAGACGTTGTTAAAGTTAATAATGACATCAGACACCCTGACAAGGCAGGCAGAATGAACTCGATTGGATCGCCATGCCAACGACATCGCAGAAATTGGCATCATTACGGGAGCAATTTGTGGCAGTCGTATCTATGCGGCACGGGACTAATCGCTTCTATGAAACAATCAATTACAGACCAATAATTGTCATTAGTTCGGTAGGGACGATGGTGCCACTTGCAACTGACTCATCATCTGATTGTCAGTAATCTGGCATCGATGCTAAAAATGAAATACACAGGACCACAAATGGTCCGCAAAAGGAATTTACAGCATTCTTATGAGAGCATCCGTGTGCTAAAGTTATTGCTGGCTATCATGACTTCCAGGAAAATTAAAGTTATTGCTGGCTATCATGACTTCCAGGAAAATTAATATGATATTGATAATAATCATCGGGTGACTTATGGGATAATAAACAGTAGTAGACGGCTAAAGCTGAAAGTTCAGGATGCTTCAATTTCTGCGAACATGTTTCATAGAAAGTGAGCATTATTTTTAATGCTCTGTATCTATTCAATCCACATAATATCATGACTTTATGGAGGGTGTTTAAAGGACAAGTCCACCTTCATATACATATGGATCAAGTGAATGCAGCAATATTAGTAGAACACATCAGTAAAAGTTTGGGGAAAATCGGACAATCCGTTCAAAAGTTATGAATTTTTAAAGTATCTGAGCAGTCATTGCTGGATGAGAAGACTACTACAGTGTATGATGTCATATGCGTACAACGATATAAAGAAGATATAAAGAGAATTTCACAAAACTTCACTTTTTGAATAAAGTGCACATTTCTTCGACTTGTTACTGACATATATTAAGGGTAATATTATTCCCCCTGCCTTCTGAAAGAGAGAAGTCAAGTGTTCATTTGTTATGCGAGAAAAGTGAAAATATGTTGAATTTTCTTTATTCTTCTTTATATACAATTGTAGTTGTACATATGTGACATCACAAACTAAAGTAGTCTTCTCATCCAGTCTTGACTGAGCAGAAACTTCAAATATTCATAACTTTTGAACGGTTTGTCCGATTTTCCTCAAACTCTCACTGATGTGTTCTACTAATATTGCTGCATTCACTCAACCCACATGTCTATGAAGGTAAACTTGTCCTTTATAAAATGGGTTCAAGAATGTAGTCAATTGGAAGCACTGAAATGAGTCACGTGTGCGTGCATTAATTTCTTAGAAAATGCACGGCCTGGGCCTGACGTACGTCACAATGTTTACACTAGCAGTGCGCACTCAATCAGTTGTTACAAGTGCGTCACGCACTACTATACGCGCTGTCAATCCTGTAAACAACTTCTAGTTCGGGCTGCCACAACAGCCGGCGGCCTTTCTTGTGCATAACACGTGGCGTACGTATACTCTTATACGTACGTACAGTACTTATGTGCGGGATTTCCGAGTGCGACGTGCGTAAATGTTTGGGAAGAACATCTTCGGACATCTTGACTTTTGAGCGAGTGCTACATGTAGCTGACTGGTATTGACCCACAAAGGTACGTGAATAATGCTGTTAGTTTTCGACCCATTTTATAAAACAAATGATGCACAGGATTTTTTCGTGGTTGCGCCTCGTGCATGTCGCACCATTGTCAATACTCTCGAGCGCGCCGCACCTTCACTAACACACTCTATCCTGTGCATCATTTGTATATTAACCTACGTCTTGTTCAGACACAACTGAGACATGGTCTCTGTCACTATATCCTCCTCTGAGGTTCTGTGCAATGGAAAATCCCGCTACATCTAAGTGGGGTGATCATGCACTATATGCCACCTTTAAATATTTCATCTCAAAAGTCGCACCTCGAATCATATAACTTACCTGTTGAATCGTGCAATCAGCATTGTCCGGAGAGTTCAGAGAGGCCAAATTCGGCAGGTGAAGATGGAGCAAAGAGTTGTGGTGTGATGTGAAGGGAAAATTGAGAGAAAAATGGAAAATAGAGTGTTAGCATTCTAACCTCTATTATCATCATCACTTTTACTGCTCTTAATACTAGTTTAATCATTTGTCAGCTTAGTTAGATATGAATACACAATATGAATATAACATCATATTTAATCAAGTATTGTGTAATCGACTCTGAATTGATATTTGTATGATTTTATGTATTTAACTCTACAAAGGCGATTTACATTTGCCTCAAGCCTTTGGCTTTCTCTGTCAACTGCCCGACACATTTTACAATGTACATATTTCTGTTTTTATGATTATCAATAAATCTAATTGAATTTAAAGGTCCTGTTCATCTTTGGGAGCAGTGATTTCAAAAATGCTCAAGATATCACATTTGACGCATATATGTATGTGTAGGTCTGTTGTATCACAAAACATCCTACCACATAAAATTTTTGCAATAAAGCCTAAAATATAAGGAGATATCAGTATTTTTCTCATTACACCGTAACTGTAGATGGTTTAGTCTGGAAACATTTTTATTATAACTATTGTTCACATTTTGTGTATTTAACAATACTTAACATTGATTATACAGATTCAAATTTTTACAGTGGTAGTTTCTATCCCTAACTCACATTTTAGAACTATTTTAAAGCACCAATGCTGGGTTTTTGTTTCGTCTGCAAATGGTACATTATGCCTTTAACACTGGCAGCAGGACTTGTGTTTTCAAATTTGCCTGGTGCAAAATAACATATCATCATATCATAACATATAATCTGCTTATATCTTAACCAAGTGCTTCAGGTATACATCTACTTATAGAAAATGGAATTCCCATGAAAATGAACACACAAAAAAAGCACATGAGTGAATAGAAACAAGGCAGGTTAATATTTGCTCAATTCTGAGGAAAAGAAATATGTACATATATGGGAGAAACATATATCACCTCTCTTTCTCTCTTTTATTCTCTTTCTCTCTATATCACTATCTCTCTCTCTCTCTCTATGTCTGTTTCTCTATCTATATCTTTCTCTTTCGAATATACTACTAGACATATAAATTTTATGTATCTATGTATCTGTATCTTGTAAAACACAGGGGAAACAGATATAATATAAGTAAACATCACAGCAGCAACATATATCACACGCAAAATATGTTTGGCGGCTCTGTAATAAATATAAATATATATATATACACATATATATATATATATACATATATATATATATATATATATATATATATATATATATATATATATATATATATGTATATTTTTTTTAATAAAAAAAGTAAATGCAGCAGCTAATTCTCAAGCTTCATTTCCTGCTGAGTTTATATAACATGTTTATGTGAAAGTTCATGAAGAGAAAGTGAAAAAATACTTTAAAAAACAGGAAAAGCAGAATGACAGACAATTCACAAAATGCCAGCAAACAATAGAAATCTTGCACTGACTTCAAAATATGTTTACATTTAGTATTGTTTATCATCCTATAACAGAAAAAAAGAAGCAAGTATCAATCCTTTTACATGCAACTTGATATATTTTTCACTTTGAAGTTCCCTTCAAACAGTATGTTTGCAAACTAATCTATTTCTATCTTTCTGTCTCCTCAAGGTTCTCATGTCCTTCATCCATAAATGAAAGCTGCCTTCGTTTATGTGACTGCCGATCGAAATTTTGATGAGATCAGAGCTGAACACACTGAAATTCCTTTCATGATAGGTCATATGATGTAAGACAGGTGCTGCCTACACAATTTCTATACAGTATTCACTTCATCCTATACACATCCAATCTCTCCTTTCAACGATTCTCATTCTTCTTGTTTAGATCTCATCGGCACGGGAACGAACCAAACAACGTCGCAGCAAGACGGCTGTCATATTTTTAACCGTTTACAAAAGCGAGATTTCTGGTTTGACTTTCTATTGGTATACAATCAGAGGTGCACTGTACGGCAGTAGGGCATCTCAATGCTGACATTCGTTCATAAACTCTATTCTTACACCCCCTCAGCTCCTTTTGAAGGACTTCAGCACCAAGGCAAATCAATGAGGGACTTTCACTCCTTCAGTAATAAGCATTGTATCCCCATTTCAATGCCAGTCAAGTTAATTCTGAAAATCAAGCACTCCAGCTATTGTAAATGATCATCAATTCCTCAATATACAGCTTGTCAGTTTTGTGAATAAACCAAACAAACACTCTCTGAAAATCTCCATCTTCAATTCAACAAAAAAAAAATCATCTTCTCCGCCTTATTAACTTTGAACACAAAGAGCATTTTTTCATTCACTTCAGGTTGTTTTCAGAGTTTGGGTACCTCAGTTGTGAATGAAAGAGAAAATAATCAATTCTGTACCATGTTTTTGTGAAGTTTACCTCAACTATCAAAACAACATGAACTTGACATGGAGTACACCCAAGAAATCCAACCCGTTGGGTTTGGAGAAGAAGCTCTCCGTCTCCACTTTGGGATGAAAAGATGCCACAGAGATTGACAAAGGTACTCTCTTTAATTACTGAAGGTTGCTTGGCTGGGGCATTCACTCCCTCTGTTGAGATCATTGAAGTCAAGTTCTCTAACATTACAAGCAAGCTTTTTTTGTGTGACTGCTTTATTCTTTTTTTAGCAACACATCCCTGTGTTTTCGCTGCGAAGGCACGAGTCTCCAAAAATATGGAGTCTGAAGATGAATGAGAAAGTCATATTGTAGTGTCACCTTGGTGTATTGTACGCTGAGCTAGCAATGCCAGGTGGGGTATAAGATGTAATTGAAAAGGAGTACTGTTTGGGAGAGTGTTGAGCTAGGCATTACCCCAGTCATCAATCCTGGGTTGGTAATTGTCACTTTTGCAAGCATTGAAACTGCCACTGACTGTGAAGGGAAAGCAAAATATCCCCTGAGTACTGAGCATTCTCCTTTATTCTGCTACATTCTATTTTTTTCACTGGTTAACACACTACTTGATCAATAGCTAATTTTCAGCTAAATAAAACCAAAATACAACAATAACAAGAGACACAGATCACCAAAGATATAACATTTAGGAAAAAAAAAGTATGACACTTTTCTTTAAAAAATGACATCATCACAGTGAAAGAAAGTTCTCCATTAGTCCATCAGCCTACGTGGAGAGTTAGCCCTTGTTAAGTTGAGTGGTGTTATCAATCACTTTCAATGGTCATAATCACAGTCCTCTCTAACCACTCCAGACACTCAAAAATCTCTTCATCAGGAACATCACAGAGGTCCTGAGAGGCTACGGTTAGTTTCCCATTCATTAAAATTGGAGTTCAAGAGGTAAAATAAAACCATACAATCCATTCCTTCAAGGATCTTTTCCATGTTCCATTCCAAATCAACAAGAAACATTTCCATCTAAAAAAAAAAAGATTGCAAAGAAGTGTCGATTCATTCCTGACACGTCCTGCTCACATATATCAGTTTTCCCTCAGATGAGAGTCTCATTGCTGAAAATACTTCCATCTATTTCCTTTGGTGGCTACAGAATGATGTCTGGAATATATATTCAATACCACTTGCTTTGATAAGAGCTTCATAGCATGATAAACACTAGTGTAGCTTCTTTTGTATCTCAACCCATTCCTTACGAAATCTGGTTGTGCCATGTATCAGAATATACATGGGAAGTTACGATGTCTGGTAGGTAAGGAGCTAACTTCCTATAAAGCTTCATTAACTTCATATACGCCACTTTGTATCCCCCCCCCAAGTCCTACCTATGCTGGTTGTACCTCCCCCCCCCCCCCCTTTTTTCTCCTCCCTGTTCACTGGAACAGGTCATTGACATTTGGTCTGTGCCTTTTATTTCACATGTTTTCGGCACATACGACCGTTTGCCATGGAAGACCAGGTATTCATATTACCAGTAGACTGTAACGGTGCCACACCCTAGCTACACACTCTTCAGCATAACGGCGTCAATCCTGAATTGTTATTACTTTGTATGATGTATGACCAGGAGAAGACAATGAGTTTGTAAGCTGTGCTTAAACACGACCATCGTGAGCTTCAAATGTTGCAAGACATCCTTTAACCCTCCTCGTACCTCCGCCTCCATAATGCCAGTGTCACTGACTATAAAAGGGTTGCTAATGGCAACAACTGAGTTAATAGGCAGACCCACTCTTATCGAAGACACGCCCTCGCAATCCTGGCACCATTGTTGACAACCATGAATCAATGCATCGATACACAAAGCAAAGTGTTCACTCTTTGCATCAACCACTCAACTCTGAAGCACAGACATAGTGTACCACGACTTATACTGCGTAATGACATATTCTGCATTTAAAGAGAATATCGCATATCTTCATCGATCACAAAGTTTCCAGCATTCATTTTCTTCCTGCTTAGAACTGTGAAAACATCAATCATAATCTACAGCATATTTGATAATTTCCTTAATGCTGAAATGAGAGACTTTTATTGATGCATGATTTTAATTAATATGTACTATGAAGGATTAATTTTACAAACACTTGCATATCACAATACTTCAACCCTGTGTTTCCCATCCCATCTCCTACCTTCTCTCTCTTTCTTTTCCTCTCTATATATTTCTCTCCTCTCTCTCTCTCCCTCTATTTCTCTCTCACTGTCTATTTTTCTCCTTTATATATTTATCTTTACATCTGTTATATTTCCTTTCTGTCCTTCTCTATCTCTGTCTTTCTCAAATCATTAAACATAAACACTGTAATATTTTGACATGAATATATTGGTGGGGTGATCAAAAAAGACCCCACTATATAGGAAATTTGTTATATTTGATAATGAATTGATAGGATCATGATTTTTGTAGACTGACGATAAAAAGGATCAGTTGTGTAATTCCTCTGTTGATTCCATGAACTTCAACATACTTACATCTCCTTGTTTATCTTTATCCAATTCCTCTGTTAAGGTTAATTCAATGAACTTCAACATACTTCTATACTCTAGTCTATCTTTATCTTCATCTTTTTTTTTCAACAAAGATGGAAACTAATTCAGTTTTAGTATCACTGATCCAATACAAACAACTATATTCCTTATCATGGTATCATACACACTATTCAATTTCACACTGTATTTCAATCCACAGCATCCGAAGCATAATTTTTGTGTGGGTGTGTGCAGGTGTATTATGATAGTATACATGCTACTTTTGATTGTATCAAGGACTAAAGACCATTTCAATAGGGAGATATGAAGGACAAATTGCCAGGACCATCTCACAAGCAACCTTTTCGATTTGAATAGATGCCATGCCATACAAATCCTAAGGTAACTATGGCAACCAATAGATGACACGAATGTCATATTGCTGTGATTGAAACCGTCATATCTTGTTATGTTTTTCACGAATGGCAAATGCAATATATTTCTCCTTGGCTCCTATTTTGCATTTTGCCACAAAAAAAAAAAAGGTTCTATCATGCTGGCAGAGAATAAGAATTATTGCTACAAAGCAGACTGGCTAGCATCAGATCTTAGTTCCACTTCAGCAACTTGTGAATATCATTTAGCTCAGAATATTGATACACAGGGATGCTTGCTTCCCTAGCACACATATTTGAACAGCACTGATAGGGACAAAAGAAATAACATAAAAGATTTTGAGTTTTGTAGCTGGCAGGCTCTAATATCTTCCCCTCTTGTGTGGTATCCGCCCACACCATAGAGTCCGTTGCATCCAGTGAATGCCCAATTTACGACCAATCACATTTCTCATCTATGCTGATGACATGTGGATTTCTGCACATATATCAATGGACATCATGAGTTCAGTGTTAAGTCAAGGGATCACCTCCACACAATAAACAGACTAGCCTGGGACCACATACTTGAAAGTATGTCTACTAGATACCATTTTGAAACAAAATGTATACTGAAATAATGGTTGATCATATTGATAATGTAGATTTAAGCACAGACTTCCATAAGGTAAAGTCCCATTAATTTTCAGTTGATATGAACAGCAGATCCACAATTGATGTGAAAAAGAAAAGAAGACAGCATGCCAGAGATAAAATGTGCTAAAAAGGTACCCACATAAATGTCAGTACGTGGGACTACATGTTCAATTCTTCTGTGGTGATATTGAATATTTCTTTTTTTTTTCAGTTAAGATATAGGCTAAAAAGCCTATCTATATCCAGTATACATGCACCAAAAGGAAGAAAACACTGAAATGACAGCATACCATTTCCTTCAAAACAGATTGTGTTTCTGCATGTGAAGTCAAACATCGCCCTCATTTGTTGCTAGCTGTTTTGTCTTGTGAAAACTCGCTCCCTCGGTAAACCAAGAACCAGGGATACATTATCTCTTGCTTTCTCCCAACATCCAAGCCCGGGGATCCAGTGCAGACATCTGCACCACTGTTAGCACACACATCTCGCCTACTGAGGGTCAGATGTTGACTTGAGCCACATATCACGTCTCTAGCGCAAAGAGTGTCCAAAGTAGATCTGTGCACACCATCTCCTTAGCTCAGCAATGGGGAAAAGTAAAGTTTACCCAAAACATTACAACAGCAACTCAAACAGCACCCAAGCATTACCCTACTCAAGAGCCATAGTCTAAGCAAAAGAGCAGGAGTAAGTTCCTAGTACACAGATATTGCTTTTACAAGGCATAATATAACACTTGCCATCCAAGAGTTATATTTTCCCGAAGAGATTATACTTTCCCAAACATGGTCAGTGCTGAGGGAAAATACTGTCTCCAGGGGGAAAAAAAATATAACTCCTAAAGGACTGTCAAATGTGATATTGCAACAACAGACAAGGCAATATTTGTTATATTTTGTGGCCTACATAAATTCACATCTTTTCATTCCAGCTTCGTTGGCAGCCAGTCAAATATGGAATAATATTGCCTGACCTGATATCACTGCAGGTAGTATGACAATTTCTATCCTTGCTGCATTAGTCACATGATTTCATTGTAACTAATCACAGATCAGTATTTATGTAGCCCATAGAAAATGTTTGAAATATTGACTGGCATGGATGGACTGTACATAGAAATATGAAGTGTTACAGAGGGAGGCTATAAGACAAAGCATGCACTGGATGTTTGAACATGAAAACTCCAGAAATCAAATCACCATCATACATTCTTAAAGATTTAGAATTATTTCACTAAATTTAACTCTTGCAAAATCTTCCCTCCTCACAAAATTCCTGAGAGTTCAATGCACATGAAAATTTCTGATTCGACAGTAGATAGCTATGTTGAGTTTGTAGAAATATACCAACTGCTGATATCTTGAATAATGTTTTGGTCGTTTAAACCACTTTAATTGTAATATTTCACACACACTCAACAAATAAGTCTGCTTACTGAAAAATGTGATTTAACACAGTCAGTGACTGGTCATATGCACACACATATTCATGCTAAAAACAAAGAATACACTTCATTCAGTTAAGGTTCAAGACTTTTTTGATTAAGATAAGTTTCATTGTTTAAGCTGTCATTAATAAATTTAAGTTTTTCAAAATTGTAGGTTTCCAGGCTTCGAGATTGTGTGTAACTTAAGTGGTACTTCAGAATATATCTGAATTGACAACTTATCCTTGAAATGCATACAAACTTCTACTTGCACAAGAAAAAAGTGTTAAATCATAAAGAGGTCAAACAAATATGAAATGAATACTTCACCACTATTTCTGCAGCAAAAGTTTAACCCTGAGAGTAGATGAGAGCAAAAAATAGTATAACAGTCTAAAATAACACACAAATATTTTCTCTGAAAAATGTTTGAGGTGTAAGAGAAAAAGAGAGGTTTCAGCTAAGCTGCAGGCTGAATGACAAAAAAAGCTCAGGACCAATTTTTGGGACAAAAAAAAATGAGACAAATCTATGATTTCCAGCTACCTAACACAGTGTTCCACTTCTCTCCTCCAAACGAGGCTATCAGAACCATCACGCATCTCCCCAGTTCTTTTCCCCAGTTTTCTACAATTTCCTGCAATTTCAGCGGTATATGCCTGAGGCCTTGTGTGGAATTTAAAGAGACAGACCTCTACATGGTTGCCCAACATTTGACAGCAGGGTGACACGGAAAAGTCATGGAGAAGTCGCGCAATTGACACCACACTCAAATTGTATCTCCCCCTCGGCCACTATCAACAATATTTCTATGGTGTCAGCCCAGTGATGCTTCATATCATACACGACCCTGGGGTGTTGGCTTGCGTATCTCCTGTCTCCTTTCTCTCTCATATGTTTCATGGTCTCTTCTATTCCCCTCCTCTCTCATATGTTTCATGGTCTCTTCTATTCCCTTCCTCTCTCTCTCTCTCTCATGTTCCATGGTCTCTTCTACTCCCCTTCTCTCTCTCTCTCTCATATGTTTCATGGTCTCTTCTATTCCCCTTCTCTCATATGTTTCATGGTCTCTCCTTTTCCCCTCCTCTCTTATATGTTTCATGGTCTCTTCTATTCCCCTCCTCTCTCATATGTTTCATGGTATGTTCTATTCCCCTCCTCCCCCTCTCTCTTATATGTTTCATGGCCTCTTCTATTCCCCTCCTCTCTCATATATTTCATGGTATGTTCTATTCCCCTCCTCCCTCTCTCTCTCTCTCTCTCTCATATGTTTCATGGTTTCTTCTATTCCTCTCCACTCTCATATGTTTCATGGTATGTTCTATTCCCCTCCTGCCTCCCCCTCTCTCTCTCCCCTCTCTCTCATATGTTTCATGGTCTATTCTATTCCTTTCCTCTCTCATATGTTTCATTATCTTCCTCACCTCTCACGTGTTTCATGGTCTCTTCTATAATTCCCCTCCTCCCTCCACATATATTGCTCCCTCTCTCCTTTTACATATATGTTTCATGGTCTCTTCTATTCCCCTTCTCCATCTCTCTCATATGTTTCACGGTTTCTGCTTTTCCCCTACTCCCTACCTTTCTCCTCTTTTTCTTCTTTTCATCTCTCCTTTCTTGTTTCTTTCTGCCTCTCAAGACTTTCATCTCTCCTTTTCTATACACTTTTCTGAGTATCTCTTTATCTTTAGATTATCTCTATTGTCCTCATACTTCCCTCTGTTTGTTTTCTCTCTTTATCCAGATAATTTGTGTATTTTTCTTAAATCACTCTCTCCTTCTCTCTCTCTCTCTTGTTCCCCTTATCTATGTTTCTCTCATTCTCCTTCTCTACCACATTAAAGAAAATTACTTTCTTTTTCTCTTTCTTTCCCCCCCCCCCCTTGCTCTCTCGTTCTGTCTCTCTCTCTCTCTTCTGTTTCTCCCACTTCTGTCTGTCCCTCTTATGTTTCTCCCAGACTTTCCCTCCCCAAACAAGGGATATGAGTCTCATCCACACCCTAAGGGGAGAACCTTTCGCAAATCGATCACCGGAAGGCATTTCGCGACGAATTCGAACGTCGAGTGGCTTGTCTGTGCCGTATCGACATGTAGCACGAGTCGGTGAAGGGCCGCACGACGATTTAAAAAACACAGCAGCCCCGAGGAGGCTTCGAGAACAAAGCACGGAGGGACGCCGTCATTCCTAACCCTCTCCCGGTCTTAATTTCCTTCGTTTTTGCATGTTGTTGGTTTCTGCTTACACCAGCTTCACCTTTGGTGGGCGAAGTTAAATACATATTTAACCCGAATCTGCTGCTCGCTAAATTTGCCGTGAGGGTGGTGGCCATTAAGACTGTTTAGGTTTCTTCACTAATGGACTTCATTGGCTCCATGCCCCACAAACGAATACCTGTCACCCCCCCGTCCCTGAGCCGGAGATGAACCACGTCCTACATACAAAAATGGCCTTCACACGATTCACCTTGTATCCGACATCAGATTAACTTTGACGTCATGTCACAAGCGCATATATTACGATCTCTTTCTCAACACATTCCAGCTCCAACAAATTCTTAACAAAATGTCGCCCTCTGTGTGAAAACATTTGATTGGTATGCAAAAACATCGATGAGTTGACCTATGGAGTCTCTTCAGTATATGCTTGGTCACATGATGAATTCTGTATATATAATGTACAACCTAAACAAATAAAACAAAAAAGCAAGGAAAAAGGCATTGCCTTCCGAGGCAGTAAGTTACTGGGTATCTGAAACTGTTTCATGCAGGCATTATCTAGTTGAACTCTGTGCTTCCTCATACAGGACATCCCCAATATTTCATGGAGGTAATATCTAGATGAATTCCCTACAGGCAATATCATGCTGAATTCCTTCCCTTCTCACGCAGTATATCTCGAAAATGCTTGATGCAGGCAATATCCAGCTGATATAATTCACTGGCATTCCCCTTGTCCAGCCCTTATCAATCTTTCCCTGGCATCTTTTCTTTCTTTCTTTTTTCATCTGTTCTCACTGCAAAACATCAATTGGCTCATTCAAGACATTTATTTATGAGGGTCATATTTCTCTTATAATTGTCACCACTTGTACATCTCTACACTGTGGCAGTGTCCATTGCATTAGAGAGAAATATGAAATGAAATAGGACATGGCTGTAAGCATTCGGTCCAACTTCAGAGGAAGACCATTCACTACTAATGATTCTTTCTATTGGTGGTTCAATCACCTGGTCTCAAACTACAAAAATGAGTATCTTGAAAGAGATGACATACTTAATGCCAAATACAGCCTTATTAATCTTATGTCTTTATCTCCCCCCCCCCCCCCCATAGCACTATAATTCTATCAATGAGTCCTTGGATTTTTCACATTTGTTTGACCTTGTTTCACTATCTGTACAGTCATGATGAAGCTGAACTATGACATAATTTTGACCCAAGCATCCCCCCCAAAAAATATGTACTGGGACATGCAGTGAGATAATCTGCACTTGCACTTCATTTAGCAACCATTGCATAAACTACAGAAAGAATACAAAGAGAGAAAAAAAAGAAAAACAACCTAACCAGCATTGTTAACAATGGCAACAACAAAGTAGCAAAATAAATACACATCGATTCAAGATTTTGTGATTGCCAGCTGGCAAACCAAAGTGAAAATATCTCACTTACTTTATCCTACTGTTGTATCCAACAACTCTGATTTGCATTAACTATCAGTATTAAAGGGGTCGTACAGTTTTGGTTGAGACCTAATTTCAGGTTTTAACATTTTTTGGTGAGATAATGAGAAACCTCTTATGAAATATGAAAGAGCATGTGATTTTATGAGGAATTCTACGTTTATTTGATGAAAATTGGTTTTGAAATGGCCGAGATATCCAAAAAAGAGCAATTCTGATAAAGTGTGGGACCCACACTTTTTTACGATTGCTTTGTTTTACTTTGTTTTTGGATGTTTCAGTCATTCCAAACCCGATTTTCATCAAATAAACTTTGAATTCCTCTTTAATGGTATGCTCTGTACTGAGTGTTTTGTCGGTATCTCGCAAAAAGTTAAAAGCCCAATTCTCATCTCCACTAATACTGTACTATCCCTTTAAACATGTGCAATATATTCCATAATAATAATTTGCCACATCATTGTAAGCACAGTTGGTATCCAATTCAATTGAAAATGTTTTTAACTGAAAATGAGATGGATTTAATAACTGCATAGATGTCACTGGGAGATACAGCATGAGAAAAGACAGTGGTGGAGTATATGTACAGGAAAGACAGACACACAAATTGTGTCAATAGGCATGTAGAAACCGGGACAGTCTGAAAACAGACTCACATCTCTTGACATTTAACACAAAAAGAACATCCAATTCTCTCCCTTTTGACACTATTTCCAGTGAACACAGTAGGCGAAATAGAGGTTTAGATGATGAAAACACGGTAATAAGATTATGCCCCAGTTTTATACCAGAGAATAAAAGTGCTATTCAGATTTAGAAAACAAGGTATGAATGCATCGCTCTCTGAGTGAGCTCTCTGTGATTATATTTACATGAATTTGGAAAAGTATCTTTTAAAAGAGCAAAGGAATATGATTCTAAGTTTTTTTCATCAGATTTTATCTTTAAGAAAAATGTCAGTTTGATGGAAGATCACATCAGATATGATTTTGTCGGCGGTCATCTGAACCGTCGCATATCAATACAATTTGATGAATACATCACACGCTAGAGTAAGAATTAAACTCTTACTTATTACAAAAATAATTGCAAATGCAAGACATAAAATTATAGCAATCATGATCGAAAAAATGGGTAAACTTTAAATGCAATTATCTCCAAATATCATTCTTACGTGAATATTGCATATACAACAATTCAGATCTCTGCCAATGATTTGTAACCACTGAAAAAATTTTCAGTTATTCCAGTTTTGTTGCAATTCAGTTTCATTTAATTCAATTAATTTCAGTCCAGTTCAGTTTAATTCAATTCATTTCAATTCAGTTATGCTTTATTTCCATCAAATAAAAAGTAATACATAGTGCATTGCCCACATGTAAACTCATTACAGCACAAATTTAAGTATTTTCATTCGTAATCAACTCACTGCAAATATCAAAATTGATAAAAAAATGGTATTAAATGTAAATGATGTTGACTTCTGCTCAAACGCACAAACCCACCCAAACCGATCAATAAATCGCAAAATATCACAGTACTCTAAAAGCGTGTGTCGCGATTCCATTCCTGTCGCATGTATCTTGCATGCAATGTGGCGAATGACTATCAAGCAGTGTGTCCTACTGGATTTGCAAGTAAATTCTAAGTTTCTGTCACTGTTTTGTGTGCAAAAGTCATGCCTTTACAATGATGTAGCTACTGATCATTTGAAAGAAAACCAATTACAGATTTGTCAAAAGAATTTACATCAAAGCGATGCTTGGCTTTTTTTTACATCTTTTCTCATTATTTACCCAGGGTAACAAAAAACAAGAGACCCGCGGGTCTAGCGCTCACCTGAGTATCGCAAGTTCACCTTTCACGCAGTCACTAATCTAAATCATTCACAGCTCTACCAAAATTTGACCAGGCATTCTCAAGTAGAAGATGAAAATGTACAATAAGGGCCCAAGTTTTTTAAGATTCCTTAATTTGGGGAGATTGGGGCCCCCTGGGGCCCTCTGGGTGGGGCATCGTGCCCATTTTCATAAATTGAGATCCTGAGCCCCTAGGGATGCTACCTGCCAAGTCTTGACGAAAATACATCATGAGGTTTTCAGGAAGAAGATGAAAATGTACAATTCAGGCCCCCATTTTGACCTTCCTAACAACCCCCCCCCCCTGCCCCCAAGAGGGGCACCCCTGGATCTCCTATGAACAAACTTGAAACTACAGTCATTAATGTACTCACTCATAGTATTATCTTAGCTCTATAACTTCTGATTCTAGAGAAGATTTTTAAAGATTCCTTCATTTTGAAGGTTTGGGCCCCCCTTGGGGCCCCCTGGGTGGGGCATGGTGCCCATTTGAACAAATTGAGATCCTAACCCCCTAGGGATGCTACCTGCCAAGTTTGGTGAAAATGGGTCATGGGGTTCTCAAGAAGAAGATAAAAATGTACAATTTAGGCCCTATTAGGACCCCACCTCACCCCCTCCCCTGGGTCCCAAGGGAGGCACCCCTGATTCTGCCATGAACAAACTTGAAACTGCAGTCATCAATGTACAAACTCATAGTATTAACTTAGCTCTATCACTTCTGGTTCTAGAGAAGAAAATTTTGACAGATTCCTTAATTTTGGGGCGTTTGGGCCCCCTGGGGGCCCCCTGGGTGGGGCATGGTGCCCATTTTAACAAATTGAGTTCCTAACCCCCTAGGGATGCTACCTGCCAAATTTGGTGAAAATGGGTCATGGGATTCTCAAGAAGAAGATGAAAATGTACAATTTAGGCCCCTTTAGAACCCCTCCCCACCGCCCTCCCCTGGGTCCCAAGGGGGGCACCCCTGATTCTGCCATGAACAAACTTGAAACTACAATCATCAATGTACTAACCCATAGTACTAACTTAGCTCTATCACTTCTGGTTCTAGAGAAGAAGATTTTGACAGATTCCTTAATTTTGGGGGGTTTGGGCCCCCCTGGGGGCCCCCTGGGTGGGGCATGGTGCCCATTTTAACAAATTGAGTTCCTAACCCCCTAGGGGTGCTACCTGCCAAGTTTGATGAAAATCAGTCTTGGGGTTTTCAAGAAGAAGATGAAAATGTAAAAAGTTTACGCACGACGCACGACGGACGACGCACGACGGACGACGCACGACGCACGACGCACGACGGACGCCGGACGAAGGGCGATCGCAATAGCTCACTTGAGCCTTTGGCTCAGGTGAGCTAAAAAACCTATGAAAGTTACTTTGATTTGAAAAACAGAATGTTTTCCCAAAGCATGACTTATGTTTCTATCTCTGAATAATGTGGCACACAGGAGTCTTACACCGTGGGGCATAAAGGGTTAATGGAATAAATACCTCCGTAAGGGGAAAAAATAACACGTATTGTCTTTGTTTTCACATAAAAATATCAAGAATTCACAGAAGCAAAGCCTAATATAGTGTCATTAACCTTATGGTAAAGAAGAGCTTAGAAACAAACAGACTTTAATCACAGGGAACAGTTGAGCAGAATGTTAAAAAGAGGTTTTGGCAAGAGTGGGAAAGCGGAAATAGGTATGGGACGAGAAGCAATGGAGCAAGATGAATTCTGATCGAAGAGCTTAAGTACTGAAAAAAAGGTGGCAAATGGGAGAACAACTGGTCGAGACACATAGATTATATTCCAGGCACACATATGTCACCCTGAATATAACATTGATGCTAAAGTAATTGGAACAGGGGAAGAGACACTTTGCTGGATTGGGACCAGGGGATGGAAAACTTTGCTGACGCTTTCAAATCTGTGTCTGAGAATAGAGGGCAATGAACACCTGCAAACAGGCAGAATAGGCAAGAAGTCACCTGGATGAATAGTGGGAGTTCTCTATGTTTTGTTTCACTCTTCGTAAATTCAGCAAATATCTGCCTCCTGAATATCTCATGATATATATCACAAATATATGTATATACACATATATATAAAATGAGAGATATCATTGTGACTTCTCATCCTTTGGGGTGTGGAGTTGAAATATAATTGTGTCCTGAGATTTCTCTTCAAAATATTCATTATTATCACATATTCCAATCAGTCAGCACAAAATTACACATGTTCTCATGTCACATACCATGACGTTCCTCTCATAAATAGCATTTTGAACAGCTCTGCATCACTGGCTAATAGCCACTTTAAGCAACTGTCTACCATTGGAAGCAGTGATTAAAAAATGTCCGAGTTATCACATTTTATGCATATGTATAGTTCAGGTGTCTCACAAAACATCCTACCATATGAAAATTTTGCAATAAAGCCACAAATATATGGAGATATCACTAATTTTCTCAATAAACCATAGCTGTAGATGGTCTATTCTAGAAACGATTTTGATAAAACTTTTGTTCACATTTTGTATATTTAACAATACTTAACATTCATTATACTATATTTTTACATTGGTTGTTTCTATTCCTAACTCACATTTTAGAACTATTTTGCAGCACTAAAGCTATTTTTTTTTTAATCTGCAAAAGGTAAACAGTGGCTTTAAGACTGCGACAGTAACAGAAAGAGATCTGAAATAAACAGAAGGAAAACAGGAGCGTCATACTCGGTCTTTCCACAGAGTTGAAGAGAGTTTGCAAGGAGTATAATAGTGCAAGGACGAGTCCATTCATGAGGCAGGGGTGTGCTGTAAAGAGTGAAACAGAGATAATAAATGTGGTACAGTCTTGTTTTAATCAATAAGCAAATACTCTACCTTAACCAATACATAGAGAAATAAAACTCACACACAAACAGAGACAGAATATAGACAAAGAAATGAAGGCATATGAAGCTGAAAGACAGTCCAGGGAATACGCGCCGAGAATTATTGCAGAAGAGGGAAGAAAATTTGAGAGATAGCAACACCCAGAACAAACGTAGAAAGAGATCTAGAGTAAAGACAAGATACAGAGAGAAGAGTTTGTGACAGAAAAAAATGAGGAAGAAGGATGACAGTTTTACTAGCCACACATGGAATGAAATAAGGCGGGACCAAGCTGAGATACACAAACGGGAAAAGTGAGATTCTCCAGGGTAAGCCGGCTGCCAGGGGAAAGTTACGTCCTCCGAAGCTTGGGCATCCGAGATTGGCATCATTTTGGCGGCAAACACATCAACACACAGACGGCAAATATTTAATCTCCCGAGCACAGAGGACTCTCCAACCAGACAGATTTGACCCAGTCGGGGGCTACGCACCCTCTTGAGAAGTCCCAAAACATTATGGTCCAAAAAGAGAGAATCAGTAAACTTCTTTCCGATCCGTAATTTGCTCATCAAAAAGAGCAAAACATCCATCTCTTGAAAAACTTTGAAGATTCTCCCGTGTTTAGAATTCCTCTGAGTCATCCTCCGGGTCCAACGGTGCGTATCTGATGAGTTTGGTGGACATCCTCTCCAATTTACACATCTACACATCAACTCTCATCACTTATCTTGTCATCATCAACAAGTTGTCAGTAAATCAGTTTACAAAAAAAGTTTATCAGTCTGACAACATTTGTTGTTGTTGTAGTTGTCGTTATCATGTGAGAATGCATCTAGAAAAAAAACCAGCTACATGCAATTAGCAAAGTATGACAGAAAAGGCACTCAATAGTAATCATGGAAATGCCCACAAAATGTATCCACTGCCAAAAAACACCTTTAATCTATCAAGTCCAGAAACCGCAGTTCTATGGTTTGTAGTTCTATCTCTTCACCATACTTTTTGTTTATCATTCATTGCTACCATTTGAAAAGGAAGAATAAGAATGGCTCTTTCATTTCAACATTATATTCTTAGTCAAATATGGATTGTTTATTTAGGCTGCAGAATTATCAAAACCCTTTCATTTGATGGATTTGTAACAGATCCTTATATTAATTGATTAGCAACATAATTCAAATCAAATAAATTCAATTTGTTCCATCTAATCTTTCTGAAATGAACAATACAGAGTATAGCCTGAAGTTGCCAACTTAAGGAAATGATGATAATTTCTGCAATAAATATATTCCAGGATTTGACAGGCTAATTTGTCCAAAGATATGGCAGTACAATGGCTGCCATACTGTTCTGAATCCTAAGGAATGAGTAGAGGGAATTCAGAGTGCAAGTAATGTAATCCGCAGAAAAACCGAGATGAACCCATTTGCAGCGACCGCTATAGAATGGTCCCAGAGAGAGCGCACCGTCTGCCAGCCACTGACACATATCAGAGTCGCCTGTCACGTCATGCCGTGCGACATCAGAGCCATCAATCGCTGCAGGAAAAAAAAATGATCTTTCTCGCAGTACTACAACAGCAATTGCAGTCACTTTGTTTTGAGAATCTGTTTTTGCTGAGCACTTCATTTTATTTTTTCTTCTTCCTTTTTTTTGGGGGGGGTGACTCAGGCAAGAGATAGAGTAAAGAAAGAAAAACCCTTTAATACATGCAGCAGCAAATCACAGAAATATAGACAACAGGAAAAAAAAATAGGAGGACGAGAAAAAAAAAAACGGGCAGGATTTTTGCTCCAAACCAGGATCAACAAACCACTTTAAACACTCTATCGCCTGAAGACAAAAAACGCACTGATTTTCACAAGCCGATAGTGTCACAGGATAAGACATTACTAATGCCAACACAATGGATGAAATCACAAGAAGAGATTCACTCTGCAGTGGATGGCTCATCAACCCATTGAATCCCAAAACTTCTGGAAAAATTTCAGCTGCAAAAATTGCTGCTGAATCTACTCAATGCAATGACATCTATTCATTGCTAAATGGATTACGACCAACTTTCTTCACTGGAGGCCTGTTCAAATCACAATTGTCAATTGTCGATTTGGCTCTAAAAGTAAAAGAGTTGGCATTAACATCAACACTGCTCCACAACTGGTGGAAATGGGAGCTAAATGTATCTCCCCAATTTACTTAACCAGTATTTTGATTTTGTTACACAACAAGAAAGACCTGATAAAAAAAAAGACGCTAAGCTACACAAGTCAACAGCATTGTTTGTGACACAATGATTTAGAGATGCACGGTCAGTCGTTATGAATAAGTTCGCTCCTGGTGCGCTAAAAATTTAGCATTTGAATTTCCTCCCGCTGTACTTTGTTTTTTTTTCTTTTTTTTTTTCCTTCTGAAAACAGAGAAAGGCAAATGGTGACATCAACCTGACACTTCATTTGTATATCGGTCAATCACACACACTTGACCATCTGACCCCTTGTTTACCACCACACACTACTGTCCGCAGCTATCACAAAGGTGAGGACACTCACTGACCAGTGCCAGGACAATTTGAAAGCTTCTCTTTTTCTTCTTTTTTTTTGTTTCTTTTTTTTCTTCTCAGATGCTCCCTGAAATGTTCTATATTTTAGTTTTAGTTCACAGTCATTTCACTACACATCCTATTGGTTTGGGGCAAGGTGTTTATGTGTTTGTATGGGGTGAGCTTTTCTGTATCTCTACACGGCATTGCTATGAAGTGAAACCTGATGATTGGTCAGTTTTTCCCTGCCCGTAAAAGGCAGATGAATCCTCTATGTAGGTACAGGTTTGTTTGCTGGTGGGTGGCACATCTCCCCCCTCCCCCCCCCCCCCCACTTGATATCACTGTAGAAAAACTCCACAAGACAGAGGGGAAAAAAATATAAATACAGTGTGTTCACATCTTCCACAGATTGCATTTCAGCTTCACATTCTAATCAAACACCTGCAGTAGTCAATCTTCTGCTTACGTATACCTCATGCACTTGCAAGGGCATCAATACACACATGAAAAGCTATATATGGGACCAAGGCACTCTCTATGCCAAACTAAAATTGTGAGACAGTAATGAGAACAACAAAAATGACCACAAAAACTCAAGCAGACTCCAATACTAGTTACAGAATCATGGAATGCCTTTGGATTATCACCACTTTCCTCACAAATTCCTCTATAGAAAGGTCATTCGGGATGTAAAACAGCCCCAAAGTAACCCAATACGATCCTATTGATCATGTAATCAGAAACGGAAATTCCAACTAATACATGAGCACCTGTTTCAGATCCATATTTGAAAGTCAAAACACAAACACACATCGAAAAAACGATAAAACATCAAGCATCTCTAGCTACTGCCAAGAGTCGCTGACTCCTTGTACTTGAGTCTTCTGTGAAAAGCTTACAGTTGTGCGTAAGTACCAATACAGCTGTCGCAGCCTGCTAACTTTGTTCATATAAAATTCTGTTTTTGAAATAGTCGAATACACAAAGTGTTGTCAGAGAAAATTTCAAAGAAACATGCATATCACATTATGGATTTCTGTGAATTTAAGAGTCATGAGAGAAGAGATTAATACACCATTTCTTCTTATTTGGTGGGGGGGGGGGGGGGATGGGAGGCCGATAAAAACAAACGAAACAAGATCAACGTAAACTGCCAAAATGTGCTCACTAATCAACTAATTTCAGCCTGCTATGGCATAACAACTCCAATTAGGTTTACCCCGTTCTTTCTTTTCCTTTTCTTCCAGCATCGCTATGAATCATGCGATACATCACTATTTCCATCTGAGAAGTCGTTTGTCAATGGTGGCAATTACAAAGTATAGGTGATAAGCTGTGACAGCCCTTTATGTAATCATCATCACTGTTAGTAAAGTATTCATTAGTCATCTTCAATCAGGTCTTACCAAAATCCTGAACACAAATTCTTTTGGGTACAAAAGCCATTATTTGTTTGTTTCTTTGTTTGTTTGTCTTTAAGGGATTGACGTTTGTTTGAGTTTTTCATTTTTTTATTTTTGCATGCTTGCAATATCATTCAGTATTACTTTAATCATGTGGACTAATTTAATACCATAAAACCAACTATGTCATTCTTTTGAATGCATGATACTTTGCAAGTTTCTCAAGATGCCAAGATCTACAATTAAGTAAAATGTAGGCAAAAGTGTTTGTCTAAACAATGCATTGAACGCCAATGGCAATTCAAGAAAGTCTCATGACATGAAAAAAGCCATCAAATCCAATTAGTGAAAGGTTCATGTCGCCGATGTTTCTGATTTTACAGTACATTGACCACATTGAGAAGGAGGGCTGAAAATTATATCCAAAGTTTGCTTTTAAAAAGTCAAGACAACTTCTGCAAACTTTATACGCTTGTTGACATATATCCAAGTCTCTTGACACTTTCATTATATGAAATAATGCTCAAAAACATCCCCAAATTTTGTCTCAGATTCCAAGATTCTGGGAAATGATCCTGCTCAGTTTTCACCATCGAGTATTGGTAAAGAAACTTATCGTGTAGGTGGGTATGTCAATCCACACATTAGCCTACATCCCACCTCACAATTGCTCTACCTGGCAGAGATAAACATAGACATGGACAGCAAGATATTGTCACCCTAGCCACCTTTAACACGGTTACATTAGTAATGTGGTTGGCCATATTTCACATGAACATATCTATACAAGTGGTCTGTCTGGAAATTATTCATTGGAATCATATGACCAGCTTTTCCCTTTAAGAGTTCAACAAGGTTTCAATATCATCTCTAATTTTTATGATAAAACAAAACAAAACAAAACAAAAAATACACATAATGCAACTTTTCCAGTACCACTTCTAAAATAGGGAACTGTCACTACACGATGGGAAGACGGAGAAGACACAGAAGGAGTCAGCAGAGACTCCAACTCTCCCGTTTTCGACGGGAGATCTGCCGCCGAAAACCCATTTTTGCAAAATCTCCCGTTCTCCCGCTTGAGATTTAATTTCTCCCGCCCTGGCTCTTTGTCTCCCGTTGGAAAGGATTTCTTACTTATTTCTATTGTCTGTTGAAAAAAACAAGGAAAAGTAGAAATTACGCGGTGCGTAAAATATGTCCCCGCCGGAAGTAGCATTTAGTAACAAAATGTACAATATCGGTAAAAAATCAAGGTCAAAGGTCAAAGAAGTCAAAGGTCAAAATTCTGTGTAGAGGTTTTGAAGCCCTCACCTAGTGCCATCACTAAAAGCAAACGGAATCGAAATCGGGTTAGAAATGGCGAAGGAGCAGCATTTTGTAGCCAATGTACAATATAGGTCAAAAATCAAGGTCAAAGGTCAAAGAAGTCAAAGGTCAAAATTCTGTGTAGAAGTGTTAGCCCTCACCTAGTGCCATCACATAAAGAAAACGGAAATGAAATTGGGTTAGAAATGGCAAAGGAGTAGCATTTTGTAGCAAAATGTACAATGCAGGTCAAAAATCAAGGTCAAAGGTCAAAGAAGTCAAAGGTCAAAATTCTGTGTAGAAGTTTTGAAGCCCTGACCTAGTGCCATCACATAAAGCAAACGGAATCGAAATCGGGTTAGAAATGGCGAAGGAGTAGCATTTTGTAGCAAAATGTACAATATAGGTAAAAAATCAAGGTCAAAGGTCAAAGAAGTCAAAGGTCAAAATTCTGTGAAGAAGTTTTGAAGCCCTCACCTAGTGCCATCACATAAAGCAAACGGAATCGAAATCGGGTTAGAAATGGCGAAGGAGTAGCATTTTGTAGCCAATGTACAATATAGGTCAAAAATCAAGGTCAAAGGTCAAAGAAGTCAAAGGTCAAAATTCAGTGTAGAAGTTTTGAAGCCCTCACCTAGTGCCATCACATAAAGAAAACGGAATCGAAATCGGGTTAGAAATGGCGAAGGAGTAGCATTTTGTAGCCAATGTACAATATAGGTCAAAAATCAAGGTCAAAGGTCAAAGAAGTCAAAGGTCAAAATTCTGTGTATAAGTTTTGAAGCCCTCACCTAGTGCCATCACATAAAGCAAACGGAATCGAAATCGGGTTAGAAATGGCGAAGGAGTAGCATTTTGAAGCAAAATGTACAATATAGGTCAAAGGTCAAGGTCAAAGGTCACAACTGAAATTCTGTGTAGAAGTTTCAAAGCTCCCATGTAGTGCTATCATATAAAGCAAACAGAATCAAAATTGGCTCATAAATGACAGAGAAGTAGCAAATTGAACATTTTGATCACACACGGACGCACAGACAGACGGACGGACAGACAGACGGACGGACGGACACACGGACACACACACGTACGGAGCCCGTTTCATAGTCCCCTGCTCAAACTCGTTCGGCGGGGACAAATAAGCCTTAGATAGCACCAGAAAACATCTAGAACCCTGGGAATTTCGCGCTTCGCACACATCAAGTTGGAGTCTCTCGTTTGCTAAGGGTTTCAGGCGGGAGAATCTCCAGATCAGAAGGTGCTTGGGGTTGGAGTCTCTGAGTCAGTTGTGATGGTCTCTGCACTCGGACTCTAGGCAGTTTTACTTTTCTGTGTGGACAGAGCCGCAGCAACAAGATCGCTGATTGGCTGACTGCTTGATCATGCCCAACATCAGGACCGGACAATATTTTGGCCGAGAACCATCCTCGTTTTCCCCAGGACTGGAGGTTTATCGGATTTGAAAATGCGCAGAAGCAAATTTTGCAAACAGCACACTCAACTCACTGGTGAGTCGTGCTTGCGAAAGTTCCCTACTGTGATTTTGCAAACTAGTTTCAATCAATCAGACCCAGAAATCAGTTCCTTAGAACAATGCAATGCAGTTCAACGTGTGTGACAGTTTGAGATTTATGAATGAGGTCTTAAATCTATAGATCCTTGATGAAAATATTCTTAATTTCCTCTGCAGTGTTTTTTTAACAAAGCAATACTTGGGATAAAAGATATTCATTCAAGAAGATGACCATCTCCACTCCATTAAAATTCAAGAAATCATTTTTTTTTTTTTTTTTGCTTTCATCTCTTTAACCCATTGAGGACGGACTGATTTCGCTACAACACGCATTTCCCATAGACACCTGCCTGAGTATACTCGGGACTCGTCCTTAACAGCTTAGCAGAATCTAAGTGTTGCATCAAACAGAAAAAAAAAACAGGCAATCTGGTCACAGAACTTGGTTTGACAATCAAACTGTGCCACACTGTGCCACATTAGATGCAGTATACACTTTCTATCACTATGGAAACCGCATCAGCACATGCAATGCTGATGCCCTTGGGATGGTTCTATAGTTCTCATTGATCCAAAAGGCACAGTGCCACTCATTGGCCAACCAGTCTCCTGACTTGAAGTTCAGCTCGGCATGCTGCTACATAAATACACTGGACTGTTCCGGAGACACATACATGTAGCATCATGTCGATTCCACTAGCTCACTCTCGGACAGGTGGCAGAAAAATTGCACATAGAAGAGTAGACAGCCATTGGGCATTAAGATCTTTTGGCAAGACTTACATGTAAATAATGTGACCCCTTTATATCTCTCTCCCCACATCACTAGAAATGTCAAAATACTTTTTATCTTCACAAGCATGCAAAAGCAAATGTTTAACCTACCCACTATAAATGGAAATCTATACATTTTGCGAAAAGCTTTTTTTTTTGTCTGTTAAAGGAAACTAAAACCCACATATGGATTGAGTGAAAGCAGCAATATTAACTGATTTCATCAGTGAAAGTTTGAGGAAAATTGAACATTCCATTCAAAAGTTATGAATTTTTACAGTTTCGATGCAATCATCACTGGACAAGGAGACTACTACAATTCAGGACATCATTATGGACAGCAATCAAATAAAAAACATGAAGAAAATCAAACATATTTTCACTTTTTTAGCATTATGAAAGAGCACTTGGCTTATTTCTTTTAGAAAGCAGAGGGAATATTATCCTTAGCATATGTCAGTACAATGTAGCTTGTCCATGGAATGTGTATTTTCCATGAAAAATGAACTTTTGTGGAATTCTCCATATATTTTCTTTATATTGTTGTCCACAATGACATCATGAACTGTAGTACCCTCCTTATCTAGCAACTACTGCACTGAAAATTCAAAAAATACAAATCATAACTTTTGAATTGACTGGTCAATTTTCCTCAAACTTCAGCTGATATGATCAACTAATATTGCTACTTTCACCCAATGCAAGTTCATATTTGGGTTTTGGTTTCCTTTAACTTCAATGCAAGAATACCTGGTCTCAAGCCCCAAGTCACCATGTGAAAACATACCCCTTTCCTGGTCATAATACTTCTAGGTAATAAGTGAGATAGATACAATTCAATCTAAAACCAACCAAACAGGAAGTGACTAAATGATGCCCAAATTTTCTAATGTATGGTACTCATACTCAACAGCAAAATTGTTTACAGGGAATCTCTCCACACTTGATTGATGTCATTTTGGATACTTTCTGGTGAAAGAAGAAACTTTTTTGAGAAATGGCGAGACTCAAGAAGGCAGAGCAAGAATCTTCAGAGCACTTGTCTCCTGAAACCTTTAACAACCCAAAATTGATGCTTTCCCCATCTCCTCAAGCCCCTTCTCCTCTTCCAGTATCAACTTCATCCTCCCGTTTCAGTTTCTGGAAACTCTGTTCCCATCGCAGGATAATGATGCATCAGTGTTAAGGGGGTACTGGGAATCGTTTTACCAATAGTGAGATTGGTATCGGAGTTGAAGGCAGCCACAGGGGTGGACGTCAGGTGCCACTTCACATCAGCGAAGCTCATCTTCCTATGATATGAATATACCACTCAACTTATTACAAATTTCATGTATCTACATACACACATGCACACACACACAAACACACACATCCACACTCAAAAACACTTCAAGTTTTATGTGGAATTTTAGGAAATTACAAGACACGACATCTTAGCCCCTTAACCCTTTCTGTGTCATAGACTTTGGGACAGTTTACACAATACTATGGGACTTTCTCTGGCAATCAGCACTCAAAGGCTTAACCCACAGGAAGGCTTTGCCAACCTTCTTTAAGAACATGGTGGAATCTTATAATTTGAGACTCTCCTAAGGAATGTTCTAGAAGCTCTAGAGTTCTAGACAGTCTGTGGAGCCAACGTAGCCTATTCCTTTTTAACATTCAACTACAGCAAATAAGCTGCGATGATGACTAATATTCAGTCTGAAATTTTGCTCAGTATTCATCTCCAATTCACTCAAACTTTCAATCTCTTTTTCCCCTCATCAATATTTTTGAACCTATATCTCTCCTAAAGGTCAATGACCCTCTAGATACTAAACTTAAGCACTGAAAAAAGATTGGATTGATTGAATACCCAAACCAATAAGAAAGGTTAAATCAATTCACATGTTGTACTACTTAGTATCTAGAATCCTGCACATACTACAATGTAGCTCTTCCCTTGGCACAGAACGGGGAAATACAAACAAATCAAATAGTATTAACTGGCACTTCTTCTTTTTTATATGTGAACAGGGCATGGCTTCGTTTCACAAAACAAATGGGAATGAGCTAACTTATCGGAATGAATTACACCATCCCCGAGCCACACCTAAGGTTCAAAAGTCTGATATCTTAATGACTTCCCTCCTCGCCCCACCCCCTCCTTAACCATCTCCTCTTTATTTTTCCTCCAGACCTGTTAATAAGATCTCACCGGGGAGACAGAGTTTTCATCCCTTTGCTGCCATCCCATCTGCTTCTTCATCCTTCTTCTCTCATCCTTTCTCTTTTCCCTTCACATTTTCTCCTTCTCTCTTTCTTCATGTCTCTCTCTCCTTTCCTCTTTACTAATCTTTCTCTTTTTCTTTCCTTCCATCTTTCTTCTCTCACTCTCTCCTCTTTCTCTCTCCTTCCCTCTTTCTTCACATCTCTCCCTCCTCCCATCTCTTCTCATATTTCTCTTTCCTCTCTCTCTCTTCATCATTTCCCTTCTCCTTCTCTCCCTCCTCTTGTTGCTCTCTCCCCCTCTCTCATCCCTCACTTTCTTTGTCTCTCCTCTCTCACTTTCTGTCTCTCCCTTCTTATTTCTCTCCTCCTTTCTCCCTCCTTATTCTATCCTTCCATCTATCCCTCCCTCCATCTCATCCCATCTTTCCCTCTCCCAATCTCCGTCTCTCTCGTTCTGTCTACAGTAGTATCCGTCCTCCATCTCCAACACTTTAAAAACATGTTCCTTTTCTGACAGTCTTCTTGCAAGCATTTTTTTTTTTTAGCTCTCAATATTTCTTCCGTCGCATCATCTGCAAACAACCTGAAGCAGTTTCTGCTGTGCTCTTCGTTCTGATCCATTTGTTATCTCTAATTTTTATCTCGTGTTGTGTCATGCCTACAAACACAAACACAAAGAGGTACGGTCCGTTCATGAACCTATTTCTCAAATTCAATTATTTCTTGTTATGCCAATCAAAGGTATTCAGTGTTTTCATTGATACAAAGCACCTCTGGCACCTGCAAATACTTCTTCTCTCGTTTTCAGAAACAAGTCAATTTCTCTGACATCCTTTTGTTTCTTCTTTTCTTTTTTTCTTTTTTCTTTTTTTTTTTTTGGGGGGGGGGGTGTTCTTATTCTGTTTAGCTGAGTTCATCCAAGCTTTCCTTCTTACAAAAAGAGATGTAGGATTATTATATCACACATCTACTTTTTTAACATCATTTTCCTCCGAAATAATGACAATAAATACATTCTCAATAAGTAACAAGGTGAAATATGTTTAGGCTATACTTTTAACAATCAGAACCTTCTGTAATAAGCCCAATATAAATGTAATTTATCATTATTACTGAAGTATTTCACTATCACAAGAATAAGATCAAAGTCACAAGAATATCATCAGAACCAAATTTCTGAAAAGAAGAACAGATGGTAAAACCATTTCATTAAGAATGAAACTTTGCAACTCAATATGAAACTAGCATCACATATCTTTACAAAGACAAATTATGCATCAAAACAAATTCATTAAGAATGAAACTTTGCAACTGAATATGAAACTAATATTACATATCTTTTATAATGGAAAATTATGCATTCAGACTATTTCACAATCAATCACAACTTTAAGCAGGACTTATTACTGCAAATAAGATAACTTGCAGTCGCTGATAGTCTCCTACTGAATACACTCATTCCTCCAGAGTGACCTAACAGTATGATGCTGCTACAGACATGGGTTTCTGCATTAATTTTTGACAGCAGTTAGCTCTTATTAGGAACTAAAATTTTTCACTCTCAATAAATGTCAAATCCTGTCATGATTTATCAAAAATCATCTGGGTATTATCACTTATTCATGATTACTACAAGTCATCCAATCACTTTTCTAAAAATCCCACTTCAAATGCTATAACAAGGAACTTCAAAAAAAATTCCCCACAATAAAGTAGCTATTCAACCAATTACACAAACCTACAAAATTGTTTGACGCAGTTTTACTTCATGATGCACCATACGTGAGATTCAAAGAAATCATTGTGTGGTAAGTAGATATTACTACTCCTTCAAACAGTAGTGGAGAGTAGTATAGAATTCTGACGAAATGCAAGAAAGAGATAGGTTAAAAGTACACATTTACATTCAGTTTGAAAAGTGATAACATGCAAATATCCATGCATGGTAAATATAGCATTTATCACTATCAAATTTGGGATTTATTTTTTTTTTGCACACACAATAGATAGGTCACTGAAATGAATAATCAAAACACGGCCCATTTTGGGGGAAAATAGCAGATAATTACTTACCAATGGGATATTACGTATTGCCAACCTTTTCATATTGCGTGCGATTCACATGCGACATGGACAAGATAATGGACATGATATCCAATTCCATTTGCATTTAAAACCTATAAGTAGAATCATATTTGGAAGTGTGGGAACTGAGGTTTACAACAGTTGGGAACATATTTTTAAAGTCCTGGTGATGAGCGGCGTTCCCCATTAAGTGGATCAAGTGGTGATATGTTTTCCTAGCCCTATTGCCAAAAATATCACTTTGAGGAGCAGCAAAGGAGGCAGCCTCAGGTGTTGGGAATCAGAAAATTGAATTACAATCCCACCAAACGCATCGCCTCCTGACGCAGCCAGACACATGATATGTTGCCATGGTAACCAAAGCAGCAACGCCAACATCACTCAACTCTCGGGCGAATTCTGGAGAAGGATCCCAGGCACATGAGGAGTAAGGCAGTAACTGGGATACCATCCCGAGAGGATCGCATGCCTTGCAACCCGTGTTCTGGGATTAGCCGAAAGATCACCGCATGCCAACTCAGGAAGAAACAAAATTGTTCAACATCTGCGCCGAAACTTGTGTCATGACATGTGCAAAGGATCCTCTGTCTCGGAGCACAGGATCCTCTGTCTCAGAGCACAGCTTTGGTTCTAATGCTCTGACACAGAACAATAACCTTGGCCTTTAAAGTTATCAGCTTTGCAGATTCTTTTAACCCGTTGAGGACGGTTTGATTTTGCTACAAGACGCATTTCCCATAGATGCTTGCCCGAGTATACTCGGGACTCGTCCTCAACGGGTTAACAGCATTTTGGATGCAATTAATTCTTGAAATAAGAATCCAACCTCACAAAAAGTTGAACCAGAAGTATAGTTTTAAAGCACCCAGGCCCCCCTCCCCTATCCTCCATCCCAAGAAACCCCCCCCCCCAAAAAAAGATAAGAGCAACCCTCTCCAATATTATTATTCTATTTCATTCAATATTCAAACCTACATGGTTGACTACACATGAAAATTTCCATGTGTTCATGATTATGAAGACACACAAACTCAACCAGATTATTGTTTTTATTACAACTGATTGACAGATTGCCCATCAATGACATAAATAATTTCACTGATTTTTCAGTGTTTCAGGTCAGTAAGTGTATGAAAAATCCTGGGCATATATGCTGAGGTTGGAATATTGTTTTTACTGTAAGTTAAGATCAGATGTCTATCTAAGTTCCCACACGGAAATATGAAGGGGGGATGGAAGAAATATCCCTTTGCTTTGTATCCAGTAAAATATATTTTTGCTTTGTATCCAGCAAAACAGACTTTTGTGATTACGTCATTAGTCCTTTATGGAGGGGAGCACTACAAGTGTTGAATCTTCTTGCAGAGATGTTCCTTTCATTCACTATTTGATTTTTCCTTTTGCATGGCAATGTCACAGAAAGCACATTTTCCATTTATTACCATTTCCATCCATTTCTTTGGATGCTATACGACAGCTTTAAATCGGTGGAGAGTGTCTCCCTTTTAGAAGAAGTCGGATTCAACTCAGATGAAAGTGAACAGAGTGTTGAAGACTGTGTACGCTCACAGTCTGTCTGGAAAAATGTTGACATTCAGTACGTCTCAGCATACTGTCCCTAAACACACATACAGAAAGCGTTTTCTTGCATTTAGTTACAAAGTCATAGATAATCCTCTCTTCCATTTGGACAGTGAGGACAAGGTGATGGATAGGGTGTCCACAAGTTTAAGTCCCAGAAAAGAAAAATCGGACAGACGCTTCCACATTTTTAATAGATCACTAACGTCATACATGTAACTGAAAATCATCAA
This sequence comes from Diadema antillarum, assembly GCF_040938485.1. Lineage (NCBI taxonomy): Eukaryota > Metazoa > Echinodermata > Echinoidea > Diadematoida > Diadematidae > Diadema > Diadema antillarum. The sequence continues at coordinate 89,328 of NW_027271013.1, read as the reverse complement.
CATCAAGGAAATATTTCACGTTTTCTAGACTCTGATATTTTCAGATATATTTACGTCAATACATGCTCTTTTCAATGAGGACTCTGCCTAGAGATGAAAATGAATCTCCCCAAATGAGAAACAAAAAATTATATGCTTGCAAATTTAAAACTTTAGAGCTGGTTTGCCCATGGTAGTAACATCATTCTTTCAGTAGGTTATAATGCAAAAATGATATCATGAAAATAACAACTTGGACATCAGCTTTCTTTTTTGCTTCTTTTTTATCATAAAGAAGCAGTATTACTCAAAAAAGACATTCAAAGAATTGATCTAGAAAAGATGATGTCAGAATTTTACAGGACGAAGTAGATATTGGCCCCGAAGACGGTCGGTTCATCGTCTCCTCAACAAACTGGAGTGTCATCTCTATCCAAGTCAACCTACACGGATTGCCGGCCATTAGTGCCCCAGAACCTCGGCAACTCTTGGCAACTTGTCGATAAAGCTCAAAAACAAAGCTATCGATTTCCTCCGGTTTCGGGTCCCTCTCCTGGATACTTTTCTTTCTGCTCGGGGCGGTCGAAAGAGCCATTTTCGAGACATTTCCACTAACATCATCTTACTTGAGCTTGTACTTAGCCGACATCAAACTGATTTACTAAATATTGATTATTGACTTGCCGTGACGTATCTTCAGGAACTCATTCAAGCTTACACGTAAGGAAATAATTTTCAAATCAATGACAATGAGAATGAATGTTCTTCTCGAACAGCCCCACCTGTGGGCATGGAAGAATAATAAAAAAAAAGAAATAATAATATTCTAAGAATTACGTAGCAAATGCTGGCTGTTACAGTTCTGCATCCCTGTTTAACAGTACCACCAAAAAAGATTTGCGTCTGTGTTTGTTACTCTCTTTAATCAGCAGAATTTGTCCGTTAAAAACATTTGCTCCACAGTGCCAAGTCCAAACATAAAATCCTTTTGTTTACTCCTGATTACTATTATATGCATGTGTTTTTTGAAGGCATACTTTTGTTCGTTCTTTTTGTTTGTGTAATTTTGATGTAATAGACTACTTGTGACTTCTTGAATGATAGGCACTTCATGACAGGTGTGCATCACTGTTATCATTTGATGTTCATATAAATATTATCATCATCATCATTAATCTTCAATATTATCACTATAAATTATCATTATCTTCCTTACTATTAAATATGTCCAAAGTCTGGATTTAGGCCCAGTAAATCCTTTGCTTGTTCTTTGTTTACCTGTTGAGATCTCATTAAAATAATTAATAAAGTATGCCATATGAGGAATAATCAATTCATAAGCTAAACACATCTAATTTATCTTCTCTCAATGCTTGATGAGCTCAAACACTTTAGAGCTGTTAACTTGTCATCTTTTCTATTGGCATGTTATTAATTCCTCACACCCAAAACAAAAGAAAATTAAACAAATTAACCCGTTGAGGACAGACTGATTTTGCTGCAACACACATTTTCTATAAACACTTGTCCGAGTATACTCGGGACTCATCCCCAACGGGTTAAAGCAATTAGCTACTACTAATAGGGGAGTCCACATTCAGTGGTTATAGTTCCCCATGGTTCAAGTAACAGGCAGTGGTAATGAAATATGGATTACAAGGATTGAATAAACCCCATATCATCAACAGTCAGCTATCAGACAGCCCTGTCAATCGACACAGACCACCAAACCACCAGCGGAGCTCATGATAGACACACAAGACATGGCTAGCATTGATCTTGTTTTCATTGTGACTGTCTTCTGTATGTGGTGAAGAATCAATCTCTTTTGCCAGCTGAGGTAAAGCAATGGTTTCACAAGATTTTCACTTGCCATCCAAAGACCTATTGAGATTCAATTCAGACTGGGACAATCCCAGTCAGGCGAGTATCGATCAGAGGAACGACCAAAAGGGCACACGCTGGTCAGATTCCCGCAATCGACTGCATCAGAGATCGCAACTCATGCGTACAACGGCGCCGAGCCTGGCTGGCGGGGAGCAAATCGTGTCCTACATTTGCAGATGCTGCTGCCTGCAACGGTGCGTGACCAGGAGATTGCCACACACTGGCATAAGATAGACTGCACGCCACAGCAGAATACAACCATTCCTGCCCTTACAAGTGGGAATCATTCCGATGCAATCATCTCTTGTATATTTGGATGCTCAAGAGCGAAGTCTTGCCACACTCAGAAGAGTACTGGGGAGCAGAGTAAAACCCATTTCAATCTTTCATCCATCACTGACATTGAGCCGATATGTTTTGTATCTCACTCGAAGTCTTTGCTACGCTGATTATAGTCTGCATGTATTTCCACTACATTTCTCAATTTCAATGCTTGTTTTATTCATACACATGTTTCTCCTTGAAGTGTCTTTACAGTAGTGTTTAGAGTCTTTCAATCAATTAACCTGCATTAATTGCACTTAGAAAAATAGACCAAGCAACTCACATGGTGAATTTAATAACATATCACATTTAATGCAACGTAGACCCTTTCTCCCTTCATTCATCTCCACGCTTACTGGACTTGATGATGAAGCTGCCAAAGTCTTGAATGGTAATTAAACTCCATGCATCATATGAGGCTTTCCCCTGGCCTCTTTTACTGGAGGCTCGCTGGGATGCTGTCTCATTACCGTAGCAACAAGTCATTGCCCTCCACTGATTCCTTTCTGATGGTTCCTTTTTTTTTTTTTATCCTGTCTCAAACAACATTCTACTTTCACCTTATCTGCGAGCTTCCCTACATACTTCCAGTGAAATCTGCGCCATTTCAGGCCATCTAAACGTGAATCAAAATGGCAGACTTAGAGGATAACGTTACTCATGATCTTGTAAAAAGCTACGGATAAGGAGGAATGTATATACAAATCAAGTTACACACTATGAAGTGTTCTTTCACTCAGAAGGGTGAACTAGTTTTCTCTTGAAGACTAATCTTTGCAAGGCAAGCCTTCTTATGTTCTTGTAAAAAGGTATACAAAACATTACATTTTCATTCAAATGTCTAAATTCTGTATTCCCCTTTAGAGCAGGGTCAGTGATTTCTGTCCAAAGCTTGAACACAATCATCATTCTCCGTCCGTGGATGAAGGAACCAGCTTTGGAAACTAGTGACTCCTAAAAAGATAACCAAACACTTCATAGACTTAGAGGTAGCACATAAAATCTAAGTTTATAATGTCATATGCCTCAACATATTTTCATGACAGTGTCATCCTAATCATAATCATTCTGCTTAATCCTTTAAGCCAACTGATTTATCAATGAATTTGTAGATATACCATTCTCTGAACCTTTAAGCTAATCTTACAAAAAAAAAAATGAATAAGCATCCTTTTTGATAGAGTATTTGTCAAAAAAAAAAACACATACATTGGCATGAGCCATACATCCAACATAAAATTACACACAGCTAATTCTTCCTTTTTACCTCTCCCTCTTGGCTTCCATATATGAAAAGAGAAAAGCCTCTTACAGGGTGATTTCTTGTCACTGGCATTGCCCTAGGAGGGTACAAATCTTCACATCATAAATATCTCAATTGATGCTCTGTCATTCTACAGAGCTGTTGTCAACATATACAATACACCGTCAAAAAGTCTACCACTTCATGCACTTTGGTTGGATGATGTCATATCTTGCCAGAGAACACAAACATTACTACAATGCTTACTTCCGAACACGTGAAACACCATCATATTGTGGAATATGGGTATTATGATTATTGCTAGAACTTTTCAGGAAAAGGAAAGACAACAAATGGTTTTCTATAACCCAATGCCATGAATATAAATAGATTTCTGTGAGTGTGCATACTTTGTTTCATCCATGTGAGTCTTCAACAGATTTCAACATGAGAGTCATACCATGAGGATTTCTGAGAAGAGAGGAGTTGCAACACTCGGCAGAACAATTAGACCGGTTGAAAACGCTCTCCGCTGCATCGTCCCGGATATTACGCAGACTTATCGACAAGGTCTGGCAGCCACAAGTGAGGGAGATAACCACCTCTCTCAGTCCCACGCACGACACCGTTGGATCGGCCAGAGCAAAATGTACGGAGCAAACTACCTTTTTCATTTCCTGGACTTGCAGGTTATTCAAGTTGTGGGGTTCCTTGTTGCTGTTGTTGTTGTCTTGTATCTTTTGTCTAATTTTTTTTTTCTCACACTCAACGACCAAATGATGGTTGCAGGCATTTAAATCACCACCAGCCAGTAATTTGCAGTCACTTTTACAAAGTCCATTCAGGACAGTAGAGGTCAACTACAGGACAAATCAGCCCACTGAAATGCTACACAAATAGGCTGTCATGGATAATTTTGATTAGTTTTTCTAGAATCATGCATATTCCTGTCCTGAAACAACTTTTTTTTTCTATTTGTTTGATATGATATTACGGTTAAAGCGTGGCTAAATTTGGGGGGTTTATGACAATGCTACACTTACATATTTGAGTTTTTCTTCCAATTCTATTTCTTCTTTATTTTTGGAGTAAAATGTTGATAATTACATATGGTACACATTCCTTGGAGGAAAAAACAAAAGAATGCCAAAGTGTTTTCTTTTTTTTCTGAACGAGTGGCGATTCAGAAGATTTACAGATGTTACTGGCACAATGATAAAAAACGATGGAATGAGATCGAAACTAGTAGGATCAATCGCAAGGATGAATTACACCTGTTTACTGACTCTTCCGAAATAGAATCCAGAGAGTAAATAAGCAAAAAAATAAAAATAAATTCTCCCTACACCTTTCGCAACAAAACAAACAACACGGTGGAAGAGATTCCTTGACTGACTGCATAGAGACGCGAATGTAAGTGTAAACAAACGCAGATGTGCTATCGACTGGGAGCCATTCTATCTTAGTCCCTTGAAGCGGTCGATGGCCAGGACAGAGTCAAAACATTTCCAGCAGGACGAGTCACTAATATAAGTGCGGCCGCTGTCAGTGTTATCGCGGTGTTCTCGGCCCGGGCAGTCTTAGCGTTTGGATTCTCCGCCCTGTGCCAGGGGTATCGTCTTGCTGAAACAACATCTGAGCAAATTAATTCCACTGATTGATGGTGTGGAGGGCAGGCCAGTGTGAATCTGATGAGGTAAACCGTTTGGAATCACTTCTAGACGAGGCAAATTGTAAAGAAATTGAAACAAGTGACGCATCCGCGAATCACCCACCTCGGCCCCAGAAGGCAGCTAAAAATAGCCACATTACTACTGTGACTACAAAATGTCTCTTACTGGTCAACATTTTGATAGGTTTGTATGTTACACAACAATCACCTTCATCCTCATTACGCCAAAGGTTTTATATTTCATCCCCAAAACTTTCAAGACAAAATCATTCCCTCTGCAGAAATCACACAAAAACCACACATTTTGGTCTTTTTTCAGGCTTTTGGGGAGAATACAATGCATACTTCTTCAAGGTACTAAGATCATGTCATTTTATTGAATTCATAATTAATCAGGACTTGTGAAGGCAACATCAAAAACAATATCAGCTGCACAACACTTATTTATTTCATGTGATAAATTAATGCAGAACCACAAACATAGTCAGTAAATTCAGCTGTCCAAAGATCCAACGATGCGCAGTGAGATTTATCATAAAGAGCCTGATTTATTGTAAAACAGAATCTACTGCTGACAGTATCTGTATTTACTAAATGAACATTTCAAAAAATGAAAATGAATAAGAAAGAGAAGAAGACACTACAACCCTTATTGTCCGAAGCCAGGGATCTTGTTTGAAACTTGATGTTATTAAACTTGAAGATTTATGTGGATATTTTAGACAGAGAGGAAAAGTTTACATGGGAGAAAAATTCTCATTGATTCCACAGTCCCTATTTCTCCATCCTCTCAAATAATTTTTTTTCAGTTGTTGTTTTAGGATAGATTTACAAAAATCCTTTCTGCATGCCAGCTTCATGTATTTATTGATTGAATGAAGGCAGAACTTCTTTCCTTACACTATTCAATGTTGCTTTTCTGTTAATCTTGCAGATGCAGTTTTAGATTACATTTTACAATCAATAATTTCCTCACTGGAAAAAAAAATGAAAGATGTTTCTCAAGTAGTTCTGGGAAAGCAAACCTAGGATGCATGATGATTGCTACATGTTTTTGGAGAATACCGGAATGCAGAGATACATTATGCATGCTACTAGTTTTGTGATTACACCCCCTCCCCCCCCCCCCCCACCCCAAACAATCAACCGGTTGAATGTTTACATGGATTTTTCAGAGAAGGGGGTATTCAACCATTTGGTTCTAACTCTGAAGCAATTCCTAGAGTTACTGTGTCCATTATCTCTAGGTACAGGGATATGGTTTTTACGAAGATTTGATAAAACAAACCAATAACTTAAATAGACCTTCAGAATTCATTATCCAAGGTACAAATTGGCTCTATCAAATTTACACCCTTTAAAAAGTTCTCAGAATTTCTGTCCACATTTATGGTCAATCAATACGAACATAAAGTACTGTATACGTTGAATATTTTGCGAGGTTTTTATTTTTGCGAATTTTGCGAGTCAGCTGCTATTTGCGAAATTAAAGGACAAGTTCACCTTCATAAACATAAGGATTGAGAAAATGCAACAATATTAGCAGAACACATCAGTGAAAGTTTGAGGAAAATTGGACAATCGATGCAAAAGTTATGAATTTTTAAAATTTTTGTGTTGGAACCGCTGGATGAGGAGACTACGACAGCTTGTGAGTCATATGCGTACAACAGTATAAAGAAAATGTAAAAGGAAATTCAACATATTTTCACTTTTTTCGCATAATAAAAGAGCACTTGACTTGCCTCTTTCTAAAGGCAGGGGGAATAATATTACCCATAACATGTGTCGGTAAGGAGTCAGGGGAATGTGTACTTTTTTCAAAAGATGGAATTTTGTGAAATTCTCTTTATATTTTCCTTATATTGTTGTACGCATGTGACATCTAAGTTATTCATACATAGCAGTAGTCTTCTCATCAAGCGGGTACTGCACAAAAACTTCAAAAATTCATAACTTTTGAACGGATTGTCTGATTTTCCTCAAACTTTCAATGATGTGTTCTACTAATATTGCTACATTCTCTCAATCCTTATGTTTATGAAGGTGAACTTGTCCTTTAAAAAAACGCAGAAATATTGACTCTGATCCTGATATGAATGTGATGCACGTGCAACACATTTCTCCGTTCGGTACAGGACTCCATGATCGCGAATTTAACCACTCACGAAATCATTGGTAAGTCTCGATTCGCAAAAATTTAGATTCGCAAAATATATGGCGTATACAGTACCGGCATGCCACTTCCTGTTGTACTCATTTACATATACATTTTCGCCAAACAAGCCTACGACTGTGATGATACTATTGTAAAAGCTGCCATTTTCGCATACAGATATTTTCGCAAATGAGGTCAAAGACATTTTTATGACAGTTTCTTTTCACGATTTTGAATTCAAAGCTATTGTAAGTACACTAATGCCTGTCCATTTGCGATATTTTTGCACCCCAGCAGTGACTCAAGCAATTTGCAAAAATCAAACCCTCCCAAAAATAACAGTTTTTACAGTAGTTAGCTTTCCACCAGTCAGGAACAACCTCTGTAGTAAAGAGTTGCACAAGATTCGAATATGGTGTCAGTTTACTGGTCTGCTGACATGACATCAACTGCCCCCCCCCCCCCCCCCCCCCCCCCGGTAAAACAGTGTTTGATGAGCAATGTATCAAATTTTGGCATGGATTGATAAACTGATCACAGGAATATGGCATGTTGAATGTAAGCCGTATGGATGATCACATCAGCTAACAGGCAACGGATTACTGTGCCAAATATTCTTTCTGACTTACGAATCATCTTACAAAAGGAAACCAAAGCCCAAAGAGAAATGTGGATTGAGTGAAAGCAGCAACATTAGTAGAACTTATCCGTGAAAGTTTGAGGAAAATCTGACAATCGATGTAAAAGTTATGAATTTTTCAAGTTTTGGTGTTAGAACCGCTGGATGAGGAGACTACTAGAGTTCATGACGTCATGTGTGGACAACAATATATGGAAAATATAAAGGGAATTCCACCAAAAAAAATACAAATTTTTCATGAAAATTACATATCTCATCAACTTGATACAAACATATGTTAAGGGTTGTAATTATTTCCCCTGCTTTCTGAAAGCAGTTAGTCAAGAGCTCTTTCATTATGCTAGAAAAGTGAAATCATGTTTAATTTTCTTTATGTTTTCTTTTTGTCCTCACATGATGTCATAAACTCATGTAGTCTCTTCATCCAGTGGTTCCAACACAAAAACTTTAAATATTCATAACTTTTGCATTGATTGCCTGATTTTCCTCAAACTTTAAGCAGCAAACTAAGCAGCATTCAACTGAATATGCGGAGGGCACCCTATCAACCATTTACCAAAAATGAACTTCCGCCAATCTTTGTTGGCCATATGGGGTTACTACTCAGTCAGGGCTGCAAGTTCTGAAGCTTCTAAGATCAAAGAGAGTTCTTCTTCCATGTAACATGCAATGTAAAATATTTGCCATCTACTGACAGATTTGCTTTGTTATTTGGTTTCTTTGACATTAAGAGACACCATAGCCAAATGCCAGTCGGTCATTCAAATTGACCTGTATACAGAACAAGACTGGCGGTGATAACCTCGTCGTGGGCTGAAATTTGCAATGCATCCCATTTCTCCCGGTTTGCTCGTCCGCATCCCCCCATCGGCCACCACCGGTGTCCCTCCTCCACAAGATATTGCTTGCCTATTCCTCCCGGGCCAGGTTTGGCAGAATTAGTGCAGGAAATAAGGATGCTATTACCCCCATTGAGCGGGGCAAGACCGTCAAGAGAAACCGCCTCTCCCGCTGCTCTCATTCTCCAGCCATAGCTGGTGGGCACGATGGTTTACAATTGCAGTCTTTACCTTTCCCTCTCTTTTGGGAGGCGGTCATTCTGCCCTACCATTCAACAAAAGAAGTAAAAAAAGAAGCCTGCTTTGCAAATCTCCCAAAACTAATTGCAGCGTTCCTAATCAACTTTCCCATTCAAACGGCCCTCTTTGTAAAGCAATATTGTTTCTCCTGAATTACAGCTCCGCTGTGGTTTTGGGGATACCACAATCAAAGAAGTACTACACAGCTTCTTTACCCTGTGACAGCAGTCTCTACGAAGACATCACACACCATGATATAAAAGTTTCAGCAACATGATCTTACAAACAAAATTTTGGATATATTGAATACACACCCTGTAAAATGAACTCTCGTCAATTGTGTTGTCTTACCAATCACACAGTTACAATTTAATTGAGTGAAGGATCCTAATCAAGCTTTTTATTTTTAGTTTTGATCATTTGTGACAAGTCTGCTTTAAAAGAAATTCATTAGGATTTTTTTTTCCTGTAATTTGAGTTTGGTATGAACCAATTTAGTTTTTGATAATTTCCTCTCTTTTTTTCTTTGATTCAACTAATATATCTCAGCTTCACATTTTCATAAAAATTATTCAGATATATCAAAAGTTAGTGAGTTAAGATAAATGGCAAAACATTACTTTCCGATATGATTTCATAAAATAGTGACGTCTTACTTTTCTGTACAAAAAAAAATAAAGATTCAAAAAATAAAACACTAAAAGAAATTATACAGTGTGCACATATTGCAAGTTTTGATTTAATGGGAAAATACGAGTTTCTTAGACTACATGTATATACTGTAAGAAAACCAGTCAAATCTATGGGACACATTTCCTTTAGTAACTTTAGCACTCTTGGTATATTTAATTAGAGACAGATTTTGCTTCTTATCACAATGACACAGATAGTTTAAAACAATATAGATAACCTAAACCTCAAATGTTTCCCTATTCTAGCTCTACAAAATATCAAATGACTTAAAGCCACTGACTCCTGGCTGAAGATAGAAGCCAGCACTAGCTTAAAACAAAATATACCTTTTTACTTGTCTGAGATTTGAAAGTTTGTTGTTTTTTTTTTTCTCCCCGAGGATGAAGCTCGATTTCAGAGGCGAGTAGTCACCAACAGTAAAACCAAACCAACAGAACTACCTTTCAAGTTTCAATTACCCCAGCTTTCTGTTGCCATGGTAACACAAACGCATTTACGCTATAAAATTAGTCATTTGGAGACCTGATTTGGCTTGGTAGCCCAGTTTACAGCTTGTCTAGAAATAACACGAAGGCAAGAAAACAAAAGAGCAATTTTTTTAAGTGAGGGGAGCTCGCACAGACACAAGATCCGAGAACGAGAGATCATTTCCGGTTGCTATCGATAAACGACGCAGCTGCACTACGACTCTGAATTGACATTTAGTATATTAATTTGTTTGTTTGTTTTTTATTGTCTACATAGGTAAAACTTAAGAAGGCTTCTTACAGCTGCATGAGATGAAAAACAAGAAGAAACAAGGACAGAGATAAAAACAAGAAAAACTAGAAATTTGAGAGCAGTATGTGAAAAAAAAGGAAGAAATGGAAAGAGGAACAGGACAAAAATGAGAACAAGAGGGTCTAACTATAAAGAAGATAAAGTAGACAAGAGATGACTTTCTATGATAAAATCTTATGATAAAAAATTCAATGATGATACATATCTGTTACATGAATATTTCATGAGGAGTACATTTTGAGAAGCTGGTTCAAGTACCATTTTTTTGGTCATTGACAAAAGCTGTTTCGTCGGATTCTACTAAAAATTTTTTTTTTTTAATGAAATCAATTCTATTCACATTCACTTTGCTTTGACTATAGTAGAGAGCAATTACATCAGCACTTTTCAAAGCACAATCATAACAAACTTATGGCTTGAGGCTTGCAAAACACTTTATACAAACTTCACACATTGTCTTCATGTTCACATCACAGCTGGGCAGAAGAGGGCAGTATACACATTATTACAGGTACCTAAATTAAGTGTTTCCTACATACACTCACTGGGGGGAAACCACTCGACTTCGGCTGTTCACAATTTCACCATTTCTTCCTCTTCACCTCTATTTTCAACTCTCTCTCTCTCTCTCTCTCTCTCTCTCTCTTTCCCTTTCTCACTTTGCTTCTCTTCTTTCTCCTGTAATCAATACTCCAAATTGATGTTGCTGGTTCAGTTTTTGTATAATTAGAATGGAACTAAATTGATTCTCCTTTTTTTTTCTTCCTCAGCCCTATAATCTTAGTATCTTCCATGTGTGTGTGTGTATGTATATAAAATGTATACATATTTATATCTACATATAAAATGATATACCTAGAAAAAAAAAATGTATACATTCCTGTACACAACATACCAAGAAAGCACACATGATATGTTGAGGAGAAGGTTTTTATCACTTACAAAATAAATGATGAATGCAATTCCGCTCCTTGGATGTAAATTTTGGTTTCAACAAATGCACCATTATCATTAACATTACAGTCAGTGAGTTTGAAAACACACACACACACAAATACATACTACAGAATGGATAAAATGTTCCTATACACCAGTAAATCATTAGTTACCTCCTGTCAAAACTGAGCTGGGGCTAGACCACGATTCAGCTGGGACAAAACCAGAGGCACATTCACACCGGTGACTATGCCTGACTTGTATCTATGTGGAGCCTCTAGACAAATCCCTGATTAAAGTGGCAGTGTGAAAGGGGATTGTCAAGTTAGAATTATCAGTGGTAGACTGGCTCTTTGGCCACAAAATATGACAAATCGGTTTCGTACGCATGACAAGCAAGAGTGATGTTGAATCACTGTCATCCTGTTTCCATGGTAACTGGTAATGATCAGTTGCTTACCTCATGTGGGAGAGTGCTGAACGTCACTTTCCTGGCGGACTTGGTCTTCTGCTGCACAATGCTGGTAGGCTCTCCTCCAAACTTGAACGACTGCAATAATTGAACGAAAAGAGAAAAGAATGATCATAACAACATGCTTTTTGTTCTCTGTAGATCCAATGAGGACATCTGGCTTCTGGGTCATAAAGTGAGGGGAAATACAATGATTATATGAGTTACGACACAGGATTCACTTTACACCTACAAAGGTGACATTTTTTGTATGAACAAGGAAACCTGTTTTAACAAGGTCACCAGGATGGCCGATTTCACCTTGTTTTAACCAGTAACTTAATGGTGACACACTAAAAAACAAACGAGCTAAATACAACAATGGAAAATTCGGACCACTGACTTCACCATATTAAAAGCTGTACCTCATTGTTAGCAAGCTAGTTATAAAGGAGGTTTCCTGTATCAAAATGCATATACCAATGATTGCATTCTTGCTCTTTCATCACAACTGATCAATTTGTGCTCTCTGTCAAGTAGTATTTATGAGGGAAAAGACAATGGTGATATTTAATGCATTGAATCGACGGATATAATACTAGCATTCGTCACAGATCAGTTGCCAAAACCGCCACTTACAATCACTCATCACTCTCAACGATGCAGTGCAGATGTTCCTTATTGTATTACATTACCCGGTAATACAAGTTAATGATCAATCACAGGACCAATTATCCTTCCAATCATTTGGTATGTTAACAGCATCAATACATTGTGAATCAATATGATAATTTGTAAACAGAATCACCCACAGACATTTCATCAGTAGTAACATCCCTTTCATACATTGGACCCAGTGTGTCTGGACATGAAAATAATCAGTCTTCTGCCCTCTATTGGCAAACAGCATGACAGTCAGTCCTGAAGAGACACAGCGGAGGCTGCTATAGTGCCAATAACCCCAGTCCAGCAGCCTACACTCTTCACAAGTTTCTCATTATTTCTATATCTTACAGCTCAATATCAATAATTTCTCATATAGAAACAAACACAATGAGCTTAATATTCAACAATTATAGATCACATTGATAAAGATCCTTTATCTGATAATAAGCAAGTCTGTTCAGCTATCCTTTTTTATATATTATTGTTTGGAATTTGATTGATTGGTCTCACACCGTGGAGAATGATATAATGCATAACAATATCTAAAAACTGATTTTTCATATCTAGTTTTAAGCTGTGCACATTGCAATCAGTATGCATAAATACAACATAACCTTATAACACATCTAATCTCAAACAGAAACTTACTAAGTCACAATTTTGTCAGTGAAGCAGTGTACACACACAAAAAACCACTCCTTCACAAAAGTTATGCAGAAAAAAAAAAACCTCAGATAAAACAAATGGGTATACCAATAATCCAAGCACTGCGTGACACCAATTTCCACTATAAGATACGACTTTCAATATAGGTTTTTACTAAACCTGTGATTGAAACACTGCTCTGAAATGTGTTCTTCAAAAATAATAATGGTCAAGCGGCAACCATGAATAATGCAAGAAGTCTTGCCCATCAAAGAATTCACCCATTACAATTATGACGCACACTATTACAAACTGATTACGAAAAAACTTGAATATCACAAGTTAGTTAGAAAATGCTCGTTGCTATTACAGGAAATTGAGATTGAATAACAGCCCAATAAGATAATAGGGCTAAGTCACCTGTTGTGATTTGCAGGTATACAAAGAGAGTCAGCAGCAGATAATAGAGCACAAGGAACTGAATGTACCTGTAGTACTCCAAAATAGCAGAATGGCTGCATTCTTTATCTCTTTTTGTGCTTTGTTTACCAATCAGCTCATATGTTCTAAACCAGTTACCAATGAATACGGACTACCCCATCCTCTGATACTCTAGTGTGTCACAACGACACAATGGCTGGGACCTCAGACCATCTTATCGTCATGTATGAATGGTTGTTCTACATGCCAATCTTTGGGAGGAACGAACAAGATGCCATGAGTGCTGATGTTTGTTAACCCATTGAGGATGGGCTGATATTGCTACAACATTTCCCATAGATCCCTGCCCGATTATACTCAGACTCGTCCTTAACGGGTTAACAGATCTGATACTAAATGACAATGACCTTAATGCCGACTCAACAGCTTTAGAAGTTCAGATTTAGCACACAAGGACATAAAGGGTTAAATAATTCTGAATTTTAAACAAACTGAAGGGGTATCAACAAAAAGTCTTAATAAAAATCAGCAGATTTTGTTTCAATCTGATCCTGTCATTTAATCCAAAAATGTCTGAAGGTGATGGATAAGACTGATATGATGTGATCATGATTCACTCAGCTGATGGGTTACAAGGCTAAAAGATCATATCCCCAATCTCCCAAGAATCTCAGCTGACCCCCCCCCCCCTCCCCCCCCCGCCCCCCACAATTTATTTGCTGGAATTATATTGATGACAAAATTATGTTCCTCCTACAAGCCAAGAACAACTCTACAAATGCCAATGTTTATCTCATGATAATCCAGAATCAAGGTACGAAAGACTTTAGGGAGCTTCATCCTCAAAATCAGTAATGATGTCACATTTAATATGATAGCAATTATATTCACTATTACAAAATGTGTAGCAACTATTGATTATAGAAATAAAGCTGTGAGTGGATTGCAGTCAACAAGTTATGACTTTAAGTATTTTTTTTTTTTAAGTATTGGGGGGGGGGGAGATAGAATGAAAACATGGGAAGAAAACGATGAGGAAAGGAAACTGTTGGTGTTTGAACCGAAGAGTCTTGGAGATGCGTGACGAATGATCACTCACTGCTTCGAACATGTTGCCGTATGTGTGGGCGTCTGGTTCGTCGAAGAACGGCCACAAATTAGGGAACATTGACAGAACCGAACCTGGTCACATGATCATGGCAAATCAAGTGGGGGATTACATGTAACCCTGCAGGAAATCAGCTTCCACTCTGAAGTGGAAAGAGGGGAATGTACTTGACTGCAGGGTAAATGGAAGTGGCATAGATTACATTAGGACGAGGTGGAAAGAAGCCCTAATCATCACTCTGCTTTGAAATCGGTCAAGTCAGAAGCAAGCCAAGCTGATGTAGGCTGGCAGGGGAGAATGGAACAACAATAATCTTTCAATCCACAACCTCTGCACTTCGATTCATTTGCTCTAGTACTACACATTACTCAAGCCAAACAAACATTCAGATTCTACAAATGTCCCTTCAATACTCATGAATTTTGTTCGCACCTGGAACTCAGCAATCATTAAATACCAGTCAGAATCTAATGTCTCACACTTTATATACATGACGTTCATCCTCCATCAAGCACTAGTTCTCATGGAGTGGGTTTTTTCTTCAAATATGAATATTATGAGTACTCCATAATTTCAGGATAAAATCTACGGCATGCTTTCAATTCAAATACTTTTAATAGAGGATATCATTGATAAGATAAGGTTTCCACTCAGTTTCGCCTCTGGTGAAAAGTCCTGAAACATTGCATTTTAGTCTAATTTCTCTCTAAGTTTACTCTGGGCGTATTCTGACTTCACATTTGGTCCATTGTAGGATTATTCTGAGTTGACTTTGGGCATTTACACAGATGTACATGTATTACAGCTCTATTTCAAGCATATATGGGGAACAAAAAAAAAAACACAATCCTTATATTATTCTTCATGTGTAAGGTCCTTCAATACCACATATTTGGCATCACTATATCTATCTATTCATCTATTAACCAATCTATTTATGCCTTTATTTTATTCTTATTACAAAGACGCAAGAAAGAAGGGTTCCAAGAGTGTTGAAAATAATCAAGAAAAGAAATGCAATTTGACATTGAAAATTTCAGACAAAGATGTTAAAGTGACACACTTACAATAATTATGGGAAGGATTTCCAGGTGGAAACCGAAGTTCCTCATCCTCATTTTCTGCAAGTATTGACAGGCACTTGAAAACCAGTGACATTCATGTTATGGCACTGGTATTTATACAAGGCAGCCACATACAAAGTACCACAGGTTAGCAGATGAGAAATAGAAATGATACTACCATAATACTACCATAGAAAACGAAGAGTAAATATCATAAATCCTGTTTCACATGTTTCCTCTATTTCTGTATAGATTAAGATAGATAACTGAGAACATATTTTATTCGGCTAGATAACTTGGTCCACTTCTACGTATGTCATGGCAATTAAAGCAAATTCAAATAAAAGAACATATCTTTTACAACCTAGAAAGCCAGAAATAAGAAACTGACTTTCATCAACATAAAATAAAATGCTATCATGAATGTCTTCTCAGCCAGAAATTACTGTTCAAGCTTGCATACGTACTTGTCGTCTTATTAATGAAAAATTAATATTTTATGAAATTCTTACACCTATGATTGGCTTGACTCATTGGACAGGACAATTACATGTCACAATATATTTTTGTTTTTGTCAGTAGAGCTGGTGAGTTTGATGTTGGTAAAGGTGGTACTCAGCAGGTGACTAATGTCCAACTGTCTCCAACCTGAGATTCTCTTCGAGAAGTAGTATCATTCACATGTACACATATATCCCCATCAATTAGCTATTTTCATGGGGGGGGCATTGTTTTCATTTGATCTTCAGGGACATTATAGGGAAAAATATTTATGATGAGAAGACATGGATAGATTTTTTCAAAAAAAAATAAATCCACACTTCACACTCAGATAATTGAGAAGTGTGGTGAGAATCAGATGGACTCGGCCTCATTACGGTCTTACTAACGATTCTGCATCACGTGCCGTCACTAACGAAGATCTGCTCGAGCGATTTAGCAGCCATGATGAGTCACAGACAACATTTTACGCTGAGGCGAGAGAGACGGATCACGGTGGCTTCTTCTCTCGCTTAAATTTCTTTTCACAATGACTGCACCACTAGCTGGCGCCATACATTCGTAAGACTGTGCAATAGAAATAAATTGCATTATAGAAGAAGAGGCATGAGGTGTGAGGTTCACAGACATGATCTCATAATCTTCTTTTTAGGTGCGAAGCTGGGAGAGGAGTAATCAAATTTCTTTCAAAGTTTCGGTATATCTGTTACAATCCTCTTTCGCCTAGGACAGCCTCAATTAGGAGTTTAAAATGGATACAACTTTGTGTGATATGCACATTGTTCAATCTCACACATGTACATATTGTATTCTTGTTCTCACATTCATGTACATGCAAGTTTGATAAGCTATCTCTACAAAAGATTCTATTTATTGCTTACCATGATAATTTATGGCAAATTACTCATCACCTAATCATATCAACTCTCTGCATGCCACATTAATTCATTGTACAAAGGTATTTGAGTGAAATTTGTGTACATTTAACTCATTGGTTAAGAAAGGGTTAATAAAGAAGTTTAAGTGATTGATGATTTCAAACTGCCAGTCCTCCCCCCCCCCCCACTCCCAACCCCCATTCCATTTGGCTCCTTTTGTCTCACACATATCTAATGTCAACTTTCGTTGCAGTCTTTCTAACTGTACAGATATTTCAAACATCATGGAAATGAATCCAACTTCTCATCAACTGATAACCTACTATCCCAATGCATCCTATTTACTGTAAAACATGATATATTCGCGGCATGAAATTTTCACGAATTGGAGCTGACAGCCTTTTTCGTGGCATGAAATTTTCGCGAAGTGCCACTGGCGTTCAATGCATATAGTGTAAACAAGAACTTTCGCGTGCATTTTAATTTCGCGAATCTTGGCGCTCGCGAAATTCGCGAAATTAAAGTGCACACGAAAATTCCTCGTTTTACAGTATAGGACACAGATGACACCCCTGACTGATGAGCTGAGAGTCTTCATCTATCTCACAGACATCAAAACAAAGTTATGCTTTTGATCATTAAAAAGAAAACCATCTCATATGATGAACTTAAGCATTACACACTATGGACTAATATTGGACTTACTATATTTTCTTAGATTTGAACAAAAGTGTCTTGTATCCCCTCATTTGAGCACAAACTGTCCTCACAATCTAATGACAAGAAGGGCATTGTACTTTTATTTCTCCTCAGTCTTTTAAGAATGAGTATGTCAAAAAAAATGAGTGAATATGATGACTTATAGAATTATATATTGATCTACCAAGGCAAGAAGATATCAAACAGAGAAGATACTGACAACCTATTTCTAAAAAGCATGATAGCTCCAATTAGGAGAAAGATTACCATTCGCACGACTACCCCCTTTAAAGCGTGTGTCCAGCGGACAGTGGAGATAGCTCTGTGCTCCCTGTGATGGGTATGAGGCATACGGTTTTCCCTATGAGTCACCAGAGCTAGGGTGGATCACCTGACTTGCTCCATCTCGCTCGGACTCCCGCCTCCCTGTTGTTGTTGTTGCTCGCATTTTTGTTTCCTTCTTTCTTTCTTTTTTTGGCTCCCAAGATTTATGGCAGTGATGATACCAGCTCTGTCTCAGAGCCTGGTGCTAAGATGCACGGATGAGTTGGGGTAAGATGAGATGCGCGTGTTCACATTCTACTTCAGCATCATCATTTTCGCCATGGCAACAAGCAGCAAAGAAGTGAGGATGCTACTTTGAAGAGGATAATGAAGCACCCCTTCCAAAGAAAGTTTTACTATTCCCCCCCCCCCAAAAAAAAAAAAACCTTTTTGAATGCTTTACCTTCTGTGACTTCCTTGTGATGGATGTAATAATGTTTATTTCTTTTACATACTTCTTCATATTCTTGTTCTGTGACATATGGGGCAAGAGAGATATTATAGTTACATTTCTAGCAAATGAGAACTCATACTAGCACTGCAGATGCAATGAGGAGAAATGTGAACATGTGAACACAAACATTTGATTGAAATATACCAAGGGAAATTTCATAACAGTTAATGATGAGGCAAAAGAGAATCCAAATATCCGGAATGAAAACAATCTTGAAAAACGGACGCACTCCATTATACAATCTTGATAAATAGCATCTGAAGATGAGAATATATACCTAGACATGTGCTTATCACTTTTCCATGATACCAAGATATATCCAACTTTTCATGTGCCATGCAAATGAATTGCTCCATGTCACAAGGTTAGTGTAAAATATCAACAAATCTCTCACTAATCCAGTATTGGGAACTTGGCAGATTATGGCACTCTTCAAATTATCTGGACGCAAACACCGGTACGGAGGAGAAATTTTGAAGAGAAGGACCAAAGTATGCGGTATTACTCATCCCATATAATCAAATTCTGTGTTACTGGATTTGTTAATCATTTATGGATCATTTCGTGGTTGGGTGAGCACTGGCTGCAGCCATATACTCACACACTGACACTTCTGGATTTTGGAGGGAAAAAAAACAGCGCTGTATGTGTGTATGCATGTCTGTGTGTTTGTGTATGTGTGTTGATGTGTGTGTTGATGCTTGTGTGAGCATGCGTGTGTGTGTTCATTTACAACAACACACATAGTCAAGCTTTATCAATATGGTAATTTACACTCTGTTTTGATATCATTATCATCAGTATGTTCATAATCACCTTTTGACATTTTTATTGCCAATATTTTATCATTAGTAGTCATAGAACATAGGAGTTCCTAGGTACATGTAGTAGTATCACAACTACATATATTAGCAGTAGATAACCATCATTAATTCTGGAAATGCCACGACTAATTAGTTTCAATAAATATGTGGAAGGGTTGATTGCACATGCACCTCTTTTGAGATCAAATACTCATTAGGTCATTT
This sequence comes from Diadema antillarum, assembly GCF_040938485.1. Classification (NCBI taxonomy): domain Eukaryota; kingdom Metazoa; phylum Echinodermata; class Echinoidea; order Diadematoida; family Diadematidae; genus Diadema; species Diadema antillarum. The sequence continues at coordinate 69,678 of NW_027271013.1, read as the reverse complement.
AGAAAATGAGTTCATCCTTTTGCAATCAGAAATTGAATTTCATTATGATAATTATGCAATCAGAAATTGAATTTCATTATAATAATTACTATCACTGTCATACGGTTCCATGATATTTGCTCCTGCGACACTTGCTCTCGTGAAATATCTGCATGCGATGCCAAACATAAATTCTACCCACAAGCATAACCCTAATCCTAATCGTAATCCTGACATCAAACTAAAGATAAACCCTATAACAGCTCTAACACTAACCCTGAGTCCTTGAAGAGAGCAGGACTGGAGCAAATGTCTTGTCACCCTGTCATACAGCTATAATTGCAATTGTCACAATTACAGCTAAATATTAAGATGATTATGGTTACCATGAATATATTATTCATCAGGACATAAATGTCTTTGACACTGGATTAAGTAAGAAAATCACATGGAGCCAAATCTAGATTCTATTTGTCTATGAGTACGGTAGAAAATTCAGCATTTTCCTCTGAAATAGCTCTAAATTCAGTAAGATTGAGCAGGCAACTCACAAATTTGGTTCATCAATATACGACATCTCAAGCTATTAGACGTAATGAGAAGATGCTCTTAGAATTCTGAAGGGAAAAGAAATGACTGCATTTTTATTAATATTTTCAATCTCTGAATGATGGCGTATTACTGCTAGTGGAGGATTGCCAATACAGATTCAATTTGATGCAGTTTGCTGTCTGTGGTGCACATCTACTTTGTCAGCATATGTTTGAATGAAAACTTGGAGACCTATAAATATCATGGGGGGTTCTGAACGTCTAAAAATGTTATCCCAAGTGACAAGTGGGCATAGTTGCGATCAAAAGTTTGAAAGACATCTGTGCACTCATCCAATTCCCCGTGAAGAAGGCCTCAAATTGGTATTTGGGATGCATGACAATGACAGACACACTGGGGTCTGGGAAGGGGGAGGACTCCGTTCAGGGAGGACCCCTGTTTCCCCAAGCTGCAGCACCAGCAACAGTTGCTTCGCCATCTCTCCGACACGGCGGGCAAATTGGCAACAACGTGAAGCGAGAACAGGTGGTGGAGGGGAGGATGGTTCCCATCACAAATCTAGCTCCAGCTGACTAAATTTAGAGACCGAAGATCAACCCAACGAGTGAGAATACTGAGCAGTGCAGTATGACACGAAGTGTCATGAAAGCAAGACGTAATTCGATGAGTCTTTGTATTAGATAGAGACTACACATTCTGCCCCGACCGCAAGACTGCCGCTGTCACATGACCCGTTCTTGTATCATACAGGATAACCTTCTGCTACTTATTTTCAGGTTCATTCTAAAATAATCTCTTGAAGATTCACCTCCTGCTCCTCTCTGTGGAAAATAAAACATAACAGGTTTAAGGCAAAAAACCCTCTTTCAGAAATTTTGCCAGTTGTGATAAACATATGATAGCAACCTTCACTTACAATATTTATCCACTTGGTAAAAATATACCAAGGCCTCTAATCGATAGTGACCACAAATACGCTTTGTAAAAGCAGAACTTTTTTGGGGGTGGGTGAATGAAAGCCATTTTCAGTCAGTTTTACAGGTGTATTTACACATACACATCTATTTACTACATTTATGTTTTGATCTCACACTGTTATAGTGTTACTAATAATATGCTAATTTTTTACTTCACAATACAACACATGGCATTTCCACACACTTGAATTTTTTCCTCTTTATTCTTATTGAAAATTTTCAGACTTTTGAATTTTTCCCTACAGTATCTCTTTTTCTTTTCTTTTCTTTTCTTTTCCTTTCCTTTCTTTTTTTTCGGGGGGGGGGGGAGGCCTTTGCGGGCCTTTTTTTAGGCCCACCTCACTCTGAAGACAACTTTTTATAAAGTTAGATTCTCCTTTTAAAAGGAGGATCCATAAGGGCATCCTAGCGATCTATTCTTGATTTCCAGCTTACATCATCTCATGCCCTAAGAGAGTCATGGGAATCTGAGATAGGCACGTACCAGCCCAAGGTTAATAACTTGTACGTTGGCATAAGAGTCACTGCTCTTCCAAAGTCGCATCTTAAAAGGATGGTATAGTTCTGGTTGAAATGGGGCTTCAGGTTTTCAACTGTTTAGTGAGATAAGGAGAAACCTCTTATGAAATATGTAAGAGCATGTAATTCTATGCGGGATTCAAAGTTGATTTGATGAAAATTGGTTTTGAAATGGCTGAGATATCCAAAACACAGGGATTTTAATTTTGTTTTACTTTGCTTTTGGATATCTCAGCCATTTCAAACCATATTTTCATAAAATAAATATTGAATTCTTCTAGGATTTGTATGTTCTGTATTGTTTCATAGGTGATTTCTTAGTATCTCACAAAGAGTTAAAAGCTCAATCCTCATCTCAACCAATACTATACCATCCCTTTAAACTAAGCTTCTGGGAATGCCATGAAGTTAAGATTTTCATCAGAGCTAAAATGCAAAAACAAAAATGATAGTAATAACAATAATGATAATGATAATAATAATAACAACAATAATAACAATAATGATAATAACATTAATAACATTAATAATAGTAATGTTGCATATTTAAATCTCTATCAATGTTCATTTGGTGTGCTAGCCTAGTTAAACTGCACTGCAGTAGGGCTAAAAGGCCTATTTTGGTAGAAATGGTATGGTAATTATGGTTTTGTGTCACAAGGGTGTCATAAATACATTTGTATACTTACAGATAGACAAGTTCGATCATTTATGATCTTACAAAGTTATCAAGTGTTTAAATGACAGCAGATACCGAGCACCTTGTCAAAGTTTATAAAAGCTATGGGATGCTACATCAGTCTGCGCACATCATCCACCATAATCTCTCTGGATAAGTGCATCTAAGTGAGTTAAACTGCACTGTTGTCATGGCAACACATCCAGGAGTGAGTCAAGCTATAGTGTGGCTGTGTATCATACGGAATTGGTATACCCCTACTCCCCCTCCTCCGCTAACCACAATGCACTGGTTAACCAGGCCTACCTTGCACCTGTGAGATGGCATCTGAAAGTGAAACTAACCTCTGAAGTGAATGCTAAAGGGAATGTAAGGAGTTTACCACATACAGTATAAAAGTGGTCACTCTTTCTATGAAAACACGTGTTAAAAGGCTCCAACGTTAATTTGAGGGGAGAAGTTTAATTTTGGGAGTTTTAGCATCTCTCTAGCAATTTTTGTAATTTGTCTGATTTCAGTTTCCAATTCCATTAATAAAAACCTTAATCCCTGTCTTTTTCTTATACAGGAACAAATCAATTATAGTGTATATTATTGTTGTATATTCAATATTCTATCAGCGCAAAAGATAGAACTGTGATTTAACACATTATACTTTTCTTTCTGAAGTGATTTTCCCCGCAGAAAGAATTGACCATCTTCTAATGCTACTGTTAAAAGTAATCTGTTTAAAGGTCAACATGGCATGTCCAACTGTTTTGTCACCTCTTTGAATTGGTATTTCTTCAACTGCACACCTCGGATGACTTTTCCCTTTAAAACATAATATTTGTTCAAGCTAATGAATGCCCCTGCATTATACCCCACGCAGGTTATTATGCGTCATCGGGCTACCCACAGGCGGCGCTTCTGTTAGATTACTGTCCATAACAGCGACGATTCCTGCGCATGCAAGCACACGGCCTGGGGATAGAATGAAATTATTTAGCTGGAAAGGTGTTGAGGAGCAGTGGGCCTGGGGGAAAGAGACAAGGGGAAAAGAGGAAGTGTGCTTACTCTGCACTCCTGTCAAATACAGCCTTAATGGATTTCTGGGCACTTTTCATAAAAGGCATTCCAATACATCCACATCTATACATCATGTATTTATCTTACTTTTCTTCCTTAATAACTGGAATATTTTTTCAGTCATTAAAATGAAAGGTGAATAGGTAATAACTGATAGAAGTTGACCCATTGTAAAAAATTGTATTGATGGTTGTGGTGATGATAGAAAGTAGCCGCTGTGAAGATGGTATTGGTGGTTGTGGTAAAAGTAGGAAATGGCCCATAGTGAAGATGGTATTTGTGGTTGAGGTAATAGTAGAGAGTGGTAAAGATGGTATCAAGTGAACCACTGTGGAGATAGTATCGGTTGTTATGATCTACTGAGTTGGTGGTGGTGGTGGTGGTTGTAATGATATAGATGGTACTGATATCATTGGCAGTGGCAATGGTTACAGTGGTGGTCGTAGAATGATGCTAGTGGCAATCGTGATAGAGGTTATTACACGCAAATTTCATATAATTCACAATCAAAGTTTGATTAAACCTTCGGACGCTTTCGCAGACTGTTTTCTGCAGGCTTCACTGGACTGGCGCTGACTCGCCACTGATGGGGTACCAACAGTGTTTTAATAGGGTCTGCGACAATGGATATGTAGGGCCTACATGGAAGACAATTTTGTTTTCTTTTTTTTTTGCACAGAGATATGCATCACAATACAAAAATCATTTCATCTTAAGATTTATTTTCTTTGAAATCCTCCTGATAATTTGCCTCTGGTACTAAAAAAAAGGGGGAAAAAATTCCATGATGCATCTCACTACAAAAGGCATGGTGAGGGTGCCTGGGGTCAAGCTCCTACCATTGCTTACGAAGGGACAGTTCAAAGATTACAAGTGCTTCGCTAGTACTCCAATGATTTTGGGGGGTTTTTTTGGCATGTATTTTGACAGTCATTACAATCAAGGTTTGCATTGTTATCAAGACACACATAACTCTTCTGTGTGACTGGTTCTAATATGTCCATCTATCTACAAGTGACTTTCACCAATATCACTGACTTCCCATTGCTCACTCCACGTTCTATCCAATTTTATGGTCCATCATTAGTAAAAGACACCTCAAAAGGTGATGCGCACCACCATCGAAGGAGGATGACCTTCGAAGGTGTCTGTTGCTGAGGACAGGAGCACTGGATCTTTGGCCTTCTTCCATCTGGTTGGATGTATTTTTGATTGTCAGGCTTTGGAGGATATAATAATGGCCTTTTCACAGCCGGGACTTGTGCCGTATGCCGGTCAGGGGAGGTCATTGGCGCGATGCTAACGACTTTGGCAGCGGACATCCGATTGTTAACGATGGAGGGAACTGGTGGACTGGGGCTCCTGGGATCTGGGAATCTACTCCCGGGAAGTCTGAGGTTCATGGGACTACTCCTAGAGCAGAATAACAAAAGTTTAGGGATCCACTGTCTCGTACAAGAACCAATTATTGTCTATCGACATTTCAGATTCATATCAGGATTAAAATTGTTTGATAAGCAGCTGCATTTTCACTTTAACTTGACTTTACTATTTTATTCTGATACTCTGTCTCCTAATGACCCCTGTGTTTGCAAATGCTGTCTACTGACAAACATTTCAACTTGATTTGTGGAATGTTTGCCATTATCAAGAGTCACAATCTTTTTCATAAAAAATTTCACCATTCCTATGCAAGAAGAGAACAGTTTTCTTGATAATTAACATATAATGACATGAAAGAAGAGGACAAGTTAAGCAAACATGTTGAGACTTGAAATCAGACTAGATCTAAATCGTTTCTGACACCGCATCATCCAGAGCAATGAATAATCACACACATCGCTGAACAAGCCCCATACTTGAGAAGCAGGAAATAATCTGGTTTTGCCACGAACCGAATCAAACTTCGGACAGGAGACGAGAAAGCTAACGGCACTTCCATCGTTAAAGGAGAGTTTGCCCCCTCCGATCACATGACAAACCAGCAACAGATTAGTAAATGCCGTGATTAATGTTCCGAGAAACATGACAAATATCGTAGCTCACTATCACTATCTGAATGTCATTGAAGATAACATCTCAACATCAGGCAGCTCTTAACAGATAGTATGATCACACAATTCTAACTGTTTTAGTATTCTTACTTGTAACAAGCTTTGTTCATGATTTGTCAACACTTTTACTGTTGTTTTTTGTTTGTTGGGTTTTTTTCTTTTAATGAAACATCTTTTTTAAACCTCTACTAAGGATACATCCAGGGCATTACCGTCATACCAAGTTTCCCGGCACTTAAATTCCATGTCTTTACATTGGAAATCATGAAAACTCACAATATGTGGTCAAATTATGTAAAAAGCACATAAAAAGTTCACTGGGGAGTTTTTGTACAAACCCATTGCAAAACCACACATCAACTACCATAATGTTGGATATTAAACATTCTGACATTAGAATAGTCAAACCTGTGTCACCATTTGTCAAATTTTAGATTTCCCCAAATCCATTGATTACTGTAATTTCCAGTCCAGACACACAGTTTTCATTAGTTTCTCTTTGGTATTTTTTTTTAACTGTCTTCTGTTTTGTTTTCCCTAGGTGATTTTTCCTTTAACGATCATTAAAATTCGATAATGGTTTTGAGATAAACATGAAAGAGGCGGTAACCGCAGGACGTGCTTCAGTGATTACATCCGCACATTCTTCCTAGTGGTCTACAAGCACAGCTTTCAAACAACGGAAGATTCTCATGATTAATGTATCTATGGTTTGGCTATTGAGAGATTATCACCACAAGTCACGCAACCTAGATATGGGGAGTATCCTGTTTGTCTTTCACTTAATCCAATGTCATGGTGCATCAATAGGGCCATTCTCACCGTGTTTTGCAAAAATACTATGACAACTGAATTCATAAAAATGACTGTTTACATTCCAATCAAAACACAGCAGTTATAACAGTTGCCTTAATGTTTAAACTTTATCAAGGACATGTAACATAATATCAACAAATAGCTCATCCTGCTAGCTCTTTCCAAGCTTGATGTGCAAATTTTCAACTAATGCGAACTTGCAAGTGGGAGGTACTATATGGCCTACACACTTCTAGAGACTGTAATTGCCAAGTCATTAGGAAGCATAGATGTTACTCGTGTAAACAAAACCTTGAGAGATTAGCTGATACCCGTCAAAAGTCTGCACTAGCATTTACTCGCATGAAATGAAAATTCATACAATGTCTTACACGATCACACAAGAATTTACGATTTATGGGTGGCCTGATTTATTCACTGCCCACCAGGGCACATTGGTAAACCATGAATACCACTGGTCAGCAAATATATTGTATGTGCATCAAAGCATGCGCTCACTGGTAAAGTCGACTACAATATTACTGTATGCTGTGTGTGCACATACACAGAGATTAGTGATAAAGCTGTACAGTATGTCACCCCCCCCCCCCCCCCAAAAAAAAAAAAAAAAATTACAATCAAATTTTCGTATTGATAACACCCAATATGATTAAACTGTCTAAATGCTGCTTCAGGGTCTTCAAACATAGCATCTTAGCTCTATTTTGCAGAAAACCCCGTTCAATTTGGTTAAGCGGTCACAGAGAAACGTGGAAAGTTGTAAAGCATGTCATGAGTCTGATTCTTCCAAGTTTAGCACTTCAATGTTTTTATGTGTGAATACAATAGACATAACTTGGAGGGAAGAGATTCTTGACATCCTCTATAAAATTCCTCATTTCTCTTTGACCACTGAAGCAAATCGAATGGGGTTTTCTGTAAGACGTGGGCAATGAGTTATAGTTTCATACCCTGAATTTGTATTATGATTGATTCACTATTTTTAAAGATATCATTGCGGAGGGTCCTGTTGTAATTTTTTGGGGGACATATGGTAATATGATCCGGTGCAGGGATTGTCAAATTATATCTGATTCTGAGGGAACCAGTCTTCCCACTCCATGGTGTCCCCATGTTATCAGATCTTTAACCCTTTCTCTGCCAATGAGTCAAAATGTGCACTAATTTCACACACATCCCTATGGAGAGAAAATTGATGTGGCGTGCAGAGGGTTAAAATGAACTGCTTGGGTCCAGCATTGGCTTGGTGAATAGCAAGGGGATAAAAACCAGTTGTCGCTCCAGGTACCCCAAGTGATAGCTGTCTTCCCTGTCAAATCCACCAGTCATCAAGGGGCTTCTACCGGTTACGCACCACTACCTGTCACAGTCGATGGTGATGGGTTCTTGGATCACTGCTTTATACTTATTCAAGGAGCGCATCACCCCATGGAATTCTTCATCCTTCCCGGTAGATATGTGCTCACACAAAGTTCTTATATAGAAGCAAACGCATACCTTTACTAGTGGTGCTTTTCGTTTATCAATTATGATTTTCTGAATTATTTTTACCCATATTATATCACAAACACAATTTCTTCTTAGTACCAAAGCCTTCAATTGGTTTATTGTAATACTTCCATTTTGTCAGCCATGTGTCAGCGAATATGTTCATCAAAGCGTACTCTCATCGGTAACGGTCAGGTCCATTCAAGATTCTTTTGGCTGAGTATGTACTTAATCAGTCATAAAGCTGTACACATTTCCTTATGCGGATTCTCCACTATATCCAAGTTGGGCCTACATTCCAACTCCTTGGAATCTTCATGCTAACGGGTCTTTAACTGATGGCTACTGGGAAGCTGGTGAGTTTTGTGTGGAGTCTATGAGAATCTCACAATCTTTTATTCAAGGGATTATCCAAAAGGCATCATACTGCACCAATCATAACGGACCCTTCCAACACACTCTGCAGTGTGAACTGACAGACCTGGAATATCTGTATATCAATCATTTATTCTTCTTTTAATTATCTATCTACATTATTGCATATAACTGTCTATCAGTATCCATCTATCTGTCCATCCATCCATCCAATCATATCTTTTCATCTTTCTATCAGTCAATCTTTCATTTTCTCTATCAGTTTATCAGATCTATCTATTCATCTACCTTTCTATCTGTCTATATTGACTACGTACTAGATATACATCAATCTATCTACCAATGATTGCATCTACATTGTACACTACCTAACTGAACTTGCAGAGCATCAGTCAGGGGTGGTCATATAAGAGAATTTCCTTTACCACAGGAATGCTTCATTCAATAGCAATATGATTTGATGTTGTGACACACTAATGTTTGCATCTTCAGCTATAATGATCCCATCCCCTCTCCTATGTGTTGCAAATGTGGCCCACTGTCTTTGGCATTTTCCTGTGCATCTGATGAGTTTAATTGGAAACATGGCCAGTGATCTGCTAGCAGGCAGATCAGTGCTCCTTGTAGCAGGAAGTAACAATCGGCAGAATGAGAGCAATTTCCCAAGAATTCTTTTTAGGGGTGCTCTCTATGCCGGGTCATCATTTATTCTGTGACTCACGCCACTCGCTCCCATGAAGAAGACAGGTCTGCCACGATCAAGAGTTGTCACGGTAACATCGTCATGTCGAGGGACTGATCAAGTTTGAAGGAGCGAGGGCAGGCTAACCGAGGGATAGGATATCCTAATAAAATTCTTCTGATGGGAGAAGACCAATGAATGGGGGAAGGATCACTCATTTGTACCTACATCCTAAACTCTCTTCAAAAATACTTGAACAAGAATATGAACCAGTAACCTGCTAAGACTTGGCTGTATTCAACATGGTGCCTTGACTAGTTTTGAAATAATTCAGAGCTCATTATATACATGTAACTGAATTTTCAATGGAAAAAGAGCACAATCACCAATTTCTACATGTGAAATATAGAACAGAGCAAAATCTCTTTCTCTGAGAAACTAAAGCTTATGACATTTTATATTCCATATCAAAGCAATTAGGGTCAATGACATAATTCAATATTGTGATCAAGAGCATGTTAGGCTTGCAACTGGGGAGCAATCAGAATATATCACACTAATTGAGTTTATATTTCACCAGTTCAAAACAATTACTGGAGCGCTAAATGGCATTTTAGGTCAAATTTTACATGCTTTCAATTATTTGGTGTTTGCACATTAATCCGAGGCTTTGCAGTTCACGGATGATTCAGGTCTCATGACAATGCCATTGTCTGTGTCGGCCCTCATTGTTCCGCCGAAAATTAATGAGGAAAAAAAAAAGGCAAATTGTGACACAAACAAGTCATGATGACGGTGTGGCTACATACGGATCATGCGACCATTTTTTGGATTGTGGGATGCGGCAGTGTTCACACTGAAAAATGGTGAATGCACAACTGATGAGCACATCATCTCTACTGCAAATCCTATGCCGTCTCTATTGCATTTTTTTTTTCTCTCTCTCCACATTCTTAATAAATTCTTCTAAAGAAAATGAACAAGTACAAGTTCCTTGGTTTGCTTGCAAAATATCTTGAGGGGAAAATGTCATAAAGGAGGCCCAACTCATTTGATGTTTTCAGGATGAACACCATGTTTAAAATAGGAGGATGCTCTGTAACATGTTCCCATTTACATTCAGTTATTGCCCAAACACAACAAGTTTCTTTCTAACACTGTACATTCTTAGCAGGTCAAATTTTCCAGCTCACCAACTATCATCAATTAAAATTCACACTCTTTTTTTTCTTCAGCGGAAGGTCATTAAGACACAAAGAGCATGCATCACCAAACCCAAGGACTGTCTAGACAAATTAAACCATCCATATGTCCTGCCGAGTGATTTGGGTCAAGCTGGAAGATTCATGCGGCAATTTCAACCCTGTTGGTTGCAGTTATTTCCCTAGAGGCGTGGCTTTAAGATGGCCGCCACGTGTTAATTCGACCGAGTGCGGAGATGCCCTCCACCATATGGTTCAATTCTAATGTCTCCTTCATTCTATCACATGATTAGCGGAGTGTCTGAAAGTCTCTCATCTCTTTTTCTCTATCTCCCTCTCCTACCACCCCACCCCACCCCCATCCTATCGCATCGTATCTCATCATGTGTCGGTTCCAGCCAGGGAGGTACATGTATATCAGGCCTTGATACATCACTACTACGAGGCATTATTTTCTATTTTTACATCACCAAATGAAGTCATCCCCTTCGGATAATCTGTTGGCTTCTGTTTCTATCATACATTGTAGTAATCATGTTCTACAGTCTGCATTGCATGGAATGTGACTTGCAGGTAAAAATCATAGCATTTATATCATTTCAGTCTGTATGCAATTCAATAACATATTTTGTATACTGTCACAAAATGAAGTGTTCATCTCATCAAACACTGTTTCTATGAACAGAACGTACATGTATCTACAATAAAGGATTGGCAAATCATGCAAGCTGTTATTAACGCAGCTCCTCACTTGATCTGCAGTCTCTATTGATGGTCATATACCATAATCATGACATTCATCGCAGTAACTCAAACCTTATAGTTGTGTTGTTGTTTGGGATTTTTTTGCTTTATCAAGAGCTGAGACATTGAAGGGAGCTAAAGCTGCAGAGTTGTACAAATTCATGCTCCCATTGCTATTTCAAAGAACATATAGCCCTGCATGTGTATCACAGAACACATTAGATACTTGGCTTGTAAAGAGTGATTAATTACACTAAATGTGAAAGAGCTCTGACAATACAATAACAGCAAAACACATAAAGCGGGACTGTTACAAGGTTAACAGTGCATTTCTACTGGTCTGTGTGCATCACAGAGCAACCGCCTTGCCACACAAATATGTGATCACGATTGATTCATGTACGTACATTTGTAGGTTTGTTTACTTTGTGGCACACCTCAAAAATTTCAGTCATCATAACCTATGAGTCATCAAAATTGTTTGCACACAATATTGAGGAAGAAAATTATTTTGAATCCTGCCTTATTGGGCGACAAGTGGATCACATAATTTCATTTGCATCTTGGTCTAGATATATTTACAAAAGTACCTATTACCCGGTACACTGTGTCTGAAGGGAAAAAAGATTAATTTGACGTGAAATTTGCCTCATAACATTATATAGTATACACAAAGTTGAACATTTGCAAAAATTGACTAATACAGACACACTCTGCTTGTTATACAATCTATTGAAATGATTTTAACAAATTTCAGACACACAAAAAAGAGGTCTTATCCTTTTGTTAAATAAATGTTCATGATTGTCATTCATTTTGACACAAATGAGAAATTGGCTAAATCTGGTAATATACCAGAAAATTACAGAAATACAAGGAAAAAAGGAGACCATCAAGACCCACCTGAATGTCAGCAGTGAGTCTTGCATTTTAAATCAGAAATCATAATAATTATTTACATGATCAGATTATTGAATTGGGTATATTTTTCTGCCATACCCCATATCAGATATTGCAATATCTGCACAAATACAATGAACTACATCTAAGTCCTATTTTTTCACCTGTCACAGAATGGTTGATTCACTGCATGGGAGCAGAACTCTCTCTTTCAGATTAATACACCATTTCTTTAAGATTGCTAAACTACAACATATTCCTTTAAGATTGTTAAACTATTCCCCGAATATACACTGAATAGTTTCTTTATAAGGTTGCCAAACTATTCCTTAAAGGGAAGATAAACCCCAAGAGCAATGTGGATTGAGTGAAAGCAGCAACATTAGTAGAACACATCAGTGAAAGTTTGAAGAAAATCGGACAATCGATGCAAAGGTTATGAATTTTTAAAGTTTTGATGTTGGAACCGCTGGGTGAGGAGACTACTAGAGGTTATGACGTATGAGTGGACAACAATACCAAGAAAATATAATGAAAATTCTGCAAAAATCCATTTTTCATGAAAATTACAAATTCCATCAACTTGATATTGACATATGTTAAGGGTAACAATTATTCCCCCTGCTTTCTGAAAGCGGTTGGTCCATTGCTCTTGCATGATTCTAGAAAAGTGAATTTTTGTTGAATTTCCTTTATATTTTCTTTGTATTGTTGTCCACTCATACGTCATATCCTCTAGTAGTCTCCTCACCCAGCGGTTCCAACACCAAAACTTTAAAAATTCATAACTTTTGCATCGATTGTCCGATTTTCCTCAAACTTTCACTGATGTGTTCTACTAATGTTGCTGCTTTCACTCAATCCACATTGTTCTTTGGGTTTACCTTCCCTTTAAGATTGCTAACTCAATAAGATTGGTGAACTGAACTATTCCCTCAAGATTATTGAACTATTACTTCAAGTTCATTGAATTATTCCGTAAACATTGTTGAACAATTCCTTTAAATTTCTGAACTACATGCCTATATGTATTCCTTGAAATGCTGAAAATTTACTTTAAGATTGATAAACTATTCCTTTAACATTGATATGTACAATGTACACTATTCCTTTAAGATAGTTAAACTATTCCACAGCCCTGGGAGCTATCATCATCCTGATATTTGAATGGTGAAACTAGCAGACTAGCATTCCTGTCTCATTCATTAGGCTGTAGATTAACCCACAAACTTAACATCTGTGAGACAGGCCTTTGCTGTTCCCCCTAGCACTCCACACATTATAATGTAGCATGCATACACTGCAGTGACAATTACACCAGGAAGCAGCAAATGATTAATACAAACTGTACTGCATATGGCTACAGGTCAATGTGAGGTCACCAATGTCACTGCATTCCTTGGAATTATTCTCTTGTGCAGCAACCATTCTGTCTGTCAGTAAATGCCTCCTGGCAAGGCCATGTACATTGTATGTAAAAGTACATGACTACAAATGCATTTGATATAAAACAGATAATGAATACTTCATAATATGCACAATGAAATAGTATGATGAGAAATATATGATGAGAGTTCAAAAGAAATATTTACATACAGTCTATGTCCACAACATAACAGGACACAAAAGGGTAATGAACTTTATATGAACTCTTTTCTCTAGAGACCAATAGACCTGCTTTAATACGAAGATATATTCAAATCTTATGCATGATATACCTAAATATCACGAAGATTGCTTCTGACAACGAGACTGCTAGCTCAAGGCTTGCCTAAGTATAACAACTAATGCATGCAAAATGTATTCATGTCCTGAAATGCACTTTTTATAGTGTAGTTACAGAAGAACAGGGCCCTGTTTTACGAAGATTTAAAATTGATTATATACACGTGTAGTTGATTTTAACTGTAAGTCTATGGCAGCCTGTGTAGTAAGGAAACTTAAAATCGATTTTATCTTTTGATTTACAGGGCCCAGGTATAGTAACTCATTACAAGGTCTTCAGAGGGAAAATATCAAAAAAATAGAATCAATCCATAAACAAGCCTATTGGTAACTGATCGAAAAAGGTGACTAAAACTTCAAAGGAATGATGTCACTAAAGAAGTATGGAATGTTATTGATCTGTTGAAACTTAACTTAACAAAACAAAAACAACAAAAGTGCATCATTTTACAAATAGTACATCGATGGAGTGGTACACATGCCAACATTCTGAAACAGTTGAAAAGACATCATATAATCATGTGATGCTCTTTAAACCAATACTTAAGAAGATAAATCTCTGATCCAAAATATAATGATTTTTATAGCCAGGTTTTTACAGCAAGGTTAACTGCCCCACATAATGAAATCTACATGTAAGAATCAAGGGGAAGTCCCTGGGTGAGCAAATTCCATCCTTTCAATTCCAAACAAAAGGCATTATACTGTACTGTGTTTGATTATCACACACCCACACTAATCTCTTCTACCCGCATTGTATAAAATATAATAATTTACACAGATTCACTTGCATGTCAAATGCAAATTCATGCAATTTTAAACATTAAAAAACTACCTTATGATTGTAATACTCCTCACAACAAGAGTGAACTTCACAGGTCTGAGTGGGTACTATACCCAGACAACTAAAAGAAAATCACTATGATGGCTAATTCATATCCGTGATAGTGAACTCATTAAAAGTCTGAATTGCACTGTTATCACGCGTATAGCGGAACATCATATGCCATTGTACGTGTAGTTTCAATCACATAGTCTTCCTTTACAGACTTTCTGTTTCATTTATGACACTGCATCTAAAAAGACAAGAGGACTTACAAACTGATAAAATTACACACCAACCAACTATTAATTTGCTTCTAAATTCGTGCAAACTTTTATTTTTTCAACAAAACGCAGTACATTACATTTGGACATCCACAACAAATATGAGAGCTGATATTAAAAAGGTTGGGAAGGAAGTGGGTCAATGGGTGAAAACTATCGGTGTTTTAAAACCATTAAACACAGCATTCACTACTCTGGAGATTTAAAGGAGGATCTCTTTATTTTCATGTGTTCCAGTATTGGAGGGTTGCATCTGTAGCCTAGCCTACCTCCAGAACCTTGATTCCAGAGACGTCTTCCAGCTTTATAGAAAAATTCACCCAAACAAAGAGTCTTTTTAAAGTAAAGTAAACTCATTGCACACATACATAGGAAAGTACTATTTTTAAAGCAGGAACAGTTTGAGCAAAAAGCAAACTATATAATCAGTGTGCTCAATAATAAAGACAGTATTTTGGTGACATGATATCCTTTAATTTACAAGCATACATGTAAATCATGCATGTAAATCATGCAGCAGTCTCCCTCCTATGTTCTCGAGATCCCCCTTACTCACTACTTACAATATTATGTCAAATTAAGTGCCAAAAGATTTTCACCTTGACACTTACTAAACAGGCATCCATGCCACTGAACAATCATGCATGCATTCTCAACATAATGATGATAATGTTCTTTATACCCAGGATAGTCTCTTCAGTGTTGTCACTGCTCTACCAAAGGGCCCTGCTATTATTATTACCCAAGCATTGCCAGGTGCCCATTTATACACCTGGGTCAAGAGGGACGTAGTGGGTAAAACATCTTGTCCAAGGATGTAAGCACTGGGTGGCATTTGAACTCGGGTCCTCCGATCAGGAGTCGAGAGTCTTATCCACTATGCCACAGCGCCCCCATCGCCTTTGCAGTAGCAATGTTGTATCAACTTTAATTGTACAGTATCAGCGTAGTATCGAGTATCGATGTTGCGGAGGTGTAAGCCTTGACACACCTTAGCAATGATCTTAAACCTGTTCCTACAGCTTAATAATGCAAAGCTGAAGCTTTCGCCTTGCAAATCTTGTGAGGAGTCAGAGGAAACATTGACAGTTACTTGTTAACACCTCCTTTAACTAACGGTCACGCACTAGCCTCAATCCCAGGCTGAGAGCCGATTTGTCTTTACCCAGTAGTGCAGTACCCCATCCAATCAAAGAACTGCACCTGTCTAGAACTGCATGGAGACACTCCCTCCTCTGATAAGACCACATTATGCATGTATTACTACATACTACATGAGAGACAACCTCCAATTTGTACAAGCTGAACAGACCTGTATTGGTGTAAAGAAAGAAATCCTTGGAGGAAGGCTAACCCTGAGTAGGCTGAAACTTTTTTCTTTCCTCTATTAGTTCCTGTATGATGTCAGCAGGAAAGTCGATCAGTGCGGGGACTGGAGGGAAGCAAACCTTGGTTTCATCCTTGCCCTCAATCCGATAAACGGGATTAGGGAAGCCAGATAATCTCTTTGCGGGTAGAAGATGGCACTGTATAATCTCACTAGGGTGAAATGGGAGATTTTCTGCATGGATGCTCAGTAGCAACCAGTCTTTGTAGAAATGACACAAAGACAAAATGGTTCAAATTTTTGAGACATTGTGATCTTTCATTACCAACACAGACTGTATAACATACAACACTCCAGCAGGGAGGTTTTGTCTCACCTCCCTGACTCCAGTAATGCTCCTTCAGCGTTGCTTGATATGATGTAGATGTCAAATGCTCAAAGAAAAAAAATATATATGTATGTGAAATTCTCAGGGGAAAAAAATCCCTAAATTGCATTTCATCTAACACTGAGGGAGGACTGAGTAAAACATGGACTTGCTGAAACTTGTATCAAATTTTTTAGAATTATCAACCATCATGGCACCACCAATTTATTACTTTGAGACTTTAATGAGGAGTTTTCCTGCAAAGTGCTATTGTGATTTAGTTCAAGAATATTTGCACAGATAGATTCAATGTCATAGAAATTACCATCATTATGCCATTACCATACAACATGGCCCATTCATTCATAGATGAATGCAGCACTGAATAGTACAACTTTGTACTTCCGATGACTGGGTAGAACACATCACCATTTTTTCAATAAAAATGAAATGTTTTTCAAACTAAATTGGACAGTATTAATTCACCAGGAAAAGTCAACTGCCACAATTATCAAGTCAAAGTTGTGAATGATGTTATTGTCAATAATAAAAAAAAATGCTTCTATATGGCCAACAAGAAAAACTGTGCTACATGCAAAGAAATTTCAAGCACAGTTGCATTTCCCTGTATATTCTTTAATCTCTGATTCTATCAAATCCTTTAAAGACAGAGTCCTTCAAAACTCAGGGGAAGCCATATGTTCAAATTTAAATCTACTACCAAATTGAGTTTCAATCATCCTTAGAATTAAATCAATCAACTGTCAATAATGTTTTGGCTCAAAATCATGAATTAAGTACTTATCTCTACAACAGATTTGTGCTTCTTGCCTGTTTTAATTGCCCAAATGGAAAAAGCTTCATAGATTTGAAGGGAAGAAGGCCTTTTTTTTTTAATTGCTGTAATACTCTCTTGCCATTTCGTCCCACATCTGTCATTATATTTTTCCTCTCATCAACCAATAGGCCCTTGCTATAGGGTAGAACAAGACATAAGTTCTCTCCTGTTCATCACCATCCATTGTGAAGAGCCATGTAACCATGGTGACATGCAATGAGGTCATGTGACCTGAGGGATTCTTCACTTGTCTGTCACATATTGTATTTTGAAAAGGGCAGTGCATGCAGGGAACCGTAAGCAAGCTTTGCAACCCTTGACTTTTCTCAAACTGTATAGTACTGGCTAACACTCTGTGTGCATATAGGGTCAGACTACAAAATTGATGGCAAAATAGTAACACTGCTAAGTTTTGGCAGGCTTCTCACATTTCAGAGTGGATGACTACTACACAGGGTTGTTTACAAATCATTAATTTCTTGCCTTTGGGGCACTGTAATTCCAAAAGATGGTTAATAAACACAATTGTATGTCAAACCTAGTTCCTGCTAACAATTACCTAGAATTGAAGCATTGAAAGGAGTGTTAATCATTAGGAAAGAATCTTCCACGAAAATAATACAGTATCGTCATAAAGATGCAGACATGAATTTTTTAATCTTTTACTTTCAAATTCTACTCTTTAATGTATAAAGCAGATATTGTCTTCTCTGCAAAGAAATTTGTTGAACAAGTAATTAAAATTAATAGTTCTGGATTAATGTCTGCAACTGATATGTTACACTTGTCTAGAAAGGGGACCCAAGTGGGGCAAATATGAATTTCACTTATGAGCATGATATTGAAAAAGTCAGAACTTCATGGTTTTCAATAGTATCTAACCAGATGGTTTACACAGCCCAAAGATGACATATTCCTTTAAAACTGGATAACTTTGTTAAGGTCATCAGACCTAATATGTCTGCCTAAATTTCTGCATAGGAAGTACACGAAGGGACCGTGCTGATAGCATCTCAGAATTGGCAGTAAACGTTGCCTGCGATCTGAGCAAATTAGGTTTGAGAAGTTCATTACGAGAGATTGACTCTGCTCTGAATCTGAAACCCTGTAGGCAAACGTTATATGAAATCAATGTCAAATAAAGCACTGGTCACTGCTTGCTTGTCCTAGCTAGGATTTACACTGAGCATTATATGATACTGAATGATTTATTTGTTAAATCAAAACTTTTCCTGTCTGCACCAAGTCTTGTTCTTCCTAATGATAGACAAAGGATAGTGTTAGTGACACAATAGGAAAACTTACCTTTGTTTTTTAATATTTCTCGGATACTCAAAAGGATTAACATATCATGGTGATATTTCATGAAAGTATGTATAGTTGTACTTGGTCTAAAATCACAATAGACAATTGTGAGGGAACTCCAACTTGTTACATTGACACCAGCAGGCTCCTAAATGTCAAATCACAGATAACTGTAAACCTGATGCCTGCCTGTTTCCATGGTGATGAGCTAGTGGATGATGCAAGAGATTACTATTCTGATTTTACTTTAACAGGAGAACTGAGAGAAGTACAAATCCTTACACCTTAAGTTGATTATGGAGGTGACATTTTACCTAGTACTTTATGAAACAGTATTGAGATATACTATTCACAAGCTTAGACATACTAATGAGAGAACATTACACAAGAATAAGAATCAAAATGCATTTGTTCTACATAGGCATCTTGTTACACCATAGCACTGGTAAAGAACTGCTACTCAGGTGATCATAATTGAAAATAGGACTTACCGTTATCTCTTCGACGTTTTCATCCCCTGATGACGTGGACTGTTCGGTGGAGTCATCTTCCTCCACCTCCCTCATCGTCACACCTTCAATCTTGATTGGCATATCATATCCTTGCTCCTCCACATCTTCGAGCTCCTCAAGAGTTCCACAAGCACTATCTGGCTCCTGACGAACATCTTCATCGTCCTCATCGGTCTTGCCAAAGCTGTACCCACCAACTGCATCATCCGAGTCGGAGTTGGTGATGTCAGAGTCATCTGCCTCAAAGTGCGGAGGCTCATCCTCATGAGACCGATCCTCCTCCTCCTCCTCTGCCGCCTCCTCGTCACTGTCTATCGTCGTTTCCGGGAGAGACATGGCCATGGCCATAATATCTGTGCTCGCACCACCAATCCTGCTTCTGGGAGATGTCGCATCCGTCGTAATCGCTTCCGCTGTCAGGTTCACACGGTTCTTTGCAACGTCATCCTCCATGGAAGGGGTCGGAGAGAGGAAGGCACACGACCCTTCTGAAGGGAGATCAGAGACAATGTCCGGCTTTTCATCCTTAGAAACTGTGCTAGAATCTGAGGCAGGTGCAGACGATTCGACTTTGGAGGTCACCTCTGCACGAACAGTTTCTGTCTGGGGTTGAGGTTTGACTTCTGGAAAGGGTATGTCTTCTTGGTCATCTGTGATGGGAATGCGTCGAGACTGAAATGTCTGCCCTAAAGCTTCATGAATGTCATCAACTGAATACGCGTAGCTATTGGACTGAGGCGAGTGAGATTCTGTCTTCCGTTCGGGTACCTGAGAAGATTCTTGATTGTCTCTGCTGGACAGCTTGGCTGTCATTTCCTTTCTGCGATTATTCTCATGATCAACATTTACGATCTCCACATAATCAATATCTTGGCGATCAATCGCTATTATTGCTGATGCAGGCAGACTCTTTTTGACTGGAGGCTGCACATGGTGGATCTCTGTCTCAGTCAGTTCACGAGAAAAGGGTCTCGGCTCGTTGAAACTCCATCTCCTACTACGACTGTCAGAATCCTCCGAAGACTGCCTGCGATTCTTCCTGAGAGTTACCACTGTGTTCTCCACCTCAATGGTCTCCCTCTTTTCCACTTCCATTGGCTTTGATGTGTCTGTTTTAGTTACCAATCCATTGGCTGTGGGAACAGAGTTTGATTCTCCAAACTTTGTCTCCCTTGATACGCTAGCCTCAGTCTTAGGCTTTGAGTCTAGGTTTGAAGATGAGATATCCATGGAATCTCCTGCATTTGCGCTGGAATGTGACAGATCATCTTCCCCTACTGTCGTTTCTGTTAATGATTCGTGTCGTATCCCCACATCGACAGGTTCACCAGAATTCCCTGAATTCTCCTGGATTCGCTTCTTGACGACTGGAGGGCTAGTAGGCGGGCTGGTGTTCCTCCTGGGGCCAGTTTGCCTGCGCTGGACTGGAGGACTACTGGCTGCCTCAAACTTCTTTAGGACGTTGGTGAACCTCACGCGTGGGTCCTCATCTTTCTTGCCATCGGCAGGCACAGCTGCCGAACTGTAATCTCCACTAAATCTCTGCTGGATGTTGTACTCTTGGCTGTGAGGGCGGGCACTCCCGGATTTTGAGTCCTTGTTCCGCAGCACAACCCCAGAGAGGGATGTCTTAGCACCACCGCCACCACCACCACCACCACTTGTGGTGGTAGGTCCGCTGGGTGCCATGGCAACCTTTGGTGCTGATGGGGGCTTGCTGTGTGTGTTTGCCTGCTCTTCAAACAGGTGCCGCAGCTTGCGGACGTTGGAGCTGACCGAGGACTTCTCACCACCGCCGCTTGGGTTCCGGCTGGCTGTCAAGGCAGTAGCCATGTTGATATCAGCCAGGTCCCAGCACCTGGAATTACAAAGAGAGAGAGAGAGAGAGAGAGAGAGAGAGAGATAATGAAAGAGATTAGACATGAAGTGTACATCACCTTCAGGTGAGGTCACACCCAATAAATCTTCTGAACATACTGGAGGAATATTAGACAACACTCCATCTTAACAAATCTATCACTACAATAATATGACAGCAAACTGTGGGACTCTTGGAGTCAGTGGTTGAGACTAGTTAGCAGCAAGCATTTTTAAGTGGGGGAGTTACACTACAAATCAATAATGGCATCATAAGCATACTGTGTTAACTGTCTCCATTACAAACCCTATTTCAGTAACAACATGTCTCCATAAGCACGCTGAAATCAATGTCTGCTACATGGCAACTACAATGTACAGTATGATCCAGGAAGCTGACAAACAGGGGCTGCTTCTGAAACAGGAAGGATGACAAATTGTAGAAGCCAAACTCTGTTTACATGTCTGCAAATAGAAGTACCCATGTAAACTACACTGAGAAATCTAAATCTTTATACAAGTTTATTATTATTTTATTGTTATTATCATTATTATTATTATCATTATTATTATTATTATCATCATCATCATTATCATCATTATATCATTTGTGAGTGTGTGTGTGGGTGTGTATATGCAGCTTGCTTCCTCTTTGTGTTAGTGTATATTAAACTTTTGTGACAAATGTATTATCATTTTCATATTAGCATATTTCATACACAAAATCATCTTTCCCTACACGAAAGTAAGCAAATAGACAAGCTGAGGTCCAGACTGACAAATCAAATTAGTTTGATGGATGTCACGATTGATACTGACACCATCCACATGTAATGTGAAACTAAGTGACGTGAAACTGTTCTTCTTCTAAAAGTTGCAGCTGTTGCCAGAAGCTCTTGCAACTGTTGCGGTTGATACTGCATTTTCTTTTTTATCTATGATTGTATGCAGCGGATAAAATACACAGATTTAATCATAACAGATACTGACGACAACAAAAATGCTTCTTGCCAGAATAATGAGAAAATATTTTGTAAACATACTGTATGTATACACACCAGCTTTTCAGGTCAAAACAGCATTGAATTTGTTCAATTGTCAAATGTGAAATGTCAGTGATAGAAGAACCTTTCTATGTTCCTATTTTCATCACAGGGCGATGGGAGAACATGCCAAATGCGGAAATAGAAGCATTAAATCTCAAAGAGCAGAGACTGCACACAAAGACACACAGCGCCATATCTTGACAAAGTGCTCTGAAATTCACAGGGTATGATGCAAAACAAAAAGGTGAGCAACAACTAGCAACTACAACATGTTGACTGCCTCTATTTCCTTGAAATCACTTCTTTAAAAAAGCAAGTAGCCAGATACATTCTTATTCATAAGAATGCTGAATATAGTTATGGATACTTGTGACAGCAAGGCGAAGATATGTGCATTTGATCATCTCTACATGAAAAAACATCTATGTCTTCCTTCATCCTTATTTGAACTGCAAAACAGTATGCCTTGGGGATCAGCCTGCTTTTCATGTCGAACTATCTAGCCATCTACAACGTATCCAGATAGTTGATAGATACATAGATCGATACTGTAGGTAGGTGGGTAAGTGGGTAGGTCATGTAGGCGGCAGGCAGGGAGAAAGGTAGGTAGATAGACAGATAAATGATGAATTATTCAAGAGTCTGGAGCAAGCCTAGCACAGAGCATCTGTCAACTTCATTGTCAGTCAGCAAAGCCAATGGTATGGGAACAGGATACTGTCATATGAACCTTACATCCATGCTCTGTATACAAGAGTATGAGTGCAAGTGCAATCTACATCGAACCTCTGTTCGTTGACAGGAACACAACAGATGGGATGGTTTGGATTAACTGGGACATTATTATCTTTGTAATGTAAACAGGGCTTGCAGAATTTAGTGCAGGTGCATGAAGATTTGATGAAATATTATGACATTGTTTTGGTTGTGTTTTTTGCATTGTAGCACCAGGCCAGAGCAATATCTTTCCTTCGTCTGAGACAAGGGAAAATGAAATATTTTGTTCGATAGAGTGCTTCAGCACCTGCCCCTTTTCAACTACTATCTGTGAGAGACAATTCAGAGGCTCCACAGAGATGAGACATGTCAGTGTACAGCATTCTTGACAATTTCATCATGATTTGGTGGATAATTTTTCCTTCCCTGTCAGACAAAAAGTTGGCATTCTTTTTGCTCTCATTTTTTATCATTTGAACTTTATAGATATATATAACATGTTTGTTTGTTAAATTCTGACATGATCTTTTATATTAGGCAAAAAGTTACATATGGCTACAATTGCTTCCTTACAGCATTCTAAATGTATGGATGTACTTGCCCCATCGCTCCCCCCCCCCCAAGAAAAAAAAAAGTGTCCGCCCTAAATTGGTAAAGTAAATTGAGTATCTAGGCATTTGCAAACAAATGTATATCACTACAAAAAAAAAAAAAACAGTAAGCATTTTGTGTGTATCCTTCAGATGCTTAATGTGTTCACTGTGACTGCAATGACATCATGACATATGCTTGATTTTGATTGGAGTAAAACTTCACGCATGTGTGAGGCCTCAATCACAGGGGAGCTTGTTTGGCTGCAAGTCAAATACTCAAAGATCCTCACTTCCTGTTTATGTAGATAAATATGTTCATAATTATTGACTCATTTTTTACATGTAACATCTAGACAAGTCACTCATTTCTATATCTGCAAGTTTAAAACAAAATCTAGTGCATTTCCTTTGTTTAAAAATGAACAACAAAGGCTAATTAAAACAGTTCTTTATGTCCATGAAATGTGTCCATGAAATGTGTCCATGAAATGTGTCCATAGAATCCAAGACTCATTGTTTTACCCAATTGTAACATTTTCACAGTATGACATTTACATTCAATAGCTGCATCACACTCGCAAAACTTCAAAAGTCTAAGTTCTCAAAGTTTTGCCCGTGTGAGGGCAAACTTCCCCAAAACATACAATACGATACAATACAATACAATACAATAATTACATTTGTATGGGGCTCTTACAAACCATAGTTGTTTCACAGTGCTTTACATCATATCATCATCTATAACACAACTGCTACATATATTTTATACAATCTACTTCTACTTAATTTCTTCTGAAACTTCTACTTAATTTCTTCTGAAACTTCCCACTAAGATTTGAGAAATTCTTTTTCCTAACATGTTACATCTTCAGTAGACAGCTATAAACATCTCATCTGCCACTTCCAATACATGAACACACACACACACACACACACACACAAACACACATACACACACACACACACACACACACAAATATACAAACAAACAAGCAAACGAACAGATGCATATTTTCCCATTGGCCTGTGTATAAATCATATCAAACTTAAATGTGCCCTGTCAGGATTCATTTCTGTGATGTAGGCCTACTATTGCTACAATATGACATTCATTACTTCCTAACTCCAGTCAATTTTCATCTAATATTGGCCAATCTCCTTTAATATTTCAAACACTTACTAAACAGCTGATCCATTTCCTCTAGAATTTTGCCCTGCCATATGAAAAGGTCAATCAAAATATTAATTAGGTATCAACTGCTTTTTGACACAACTTCTCATTATATCGTGTCAGCTCTACAGTAACGAGAAATATGTAATGACATATCCACATAAACAAATTCATGAGCACTCTCTCCCAACCAAGCCCTTTAAAGTGCAGTAGCTAACAGCAACTTGGGAAATGAGAAAAATGGCTGTTCCAATGCAATATTGATAGAGAACGTGCCCTGATTTATCCAATTATTCTCAGTCACTGCAAACTTGTTGAGAAGAATTGCTTCCAGCTCCATGATAAACAGTGATGCACTGGTTTGCACTTCACAGCCACCATACCCCGCATCTGCACAGACAAGTTGCAGTGAAATGCTACTCCGCTGAGGTCCCGAATGGGAGTGCATTTCCGACCAGCTATCATAACTCTGGGTGAGTCAGACGTGGTGGTTGGAGGATTCTCCTTGCTTGGGCGCTGCCATCAGATTTTTTTTCGCAGAGCAAATTAAAAGGTCAGGAGATTTTAATGGAAATTGGATTTAGCCATTAAAGATGGCATCCACAACAAAGTTTGATGGGGTCGGGTTTTAATCAGTTTCATGTTCCTGCACAAAATGAAAAACATATGACACTGAAAAAAAGGGGCGCCTAAGCAATTTTGCTGATTTTCTTCCTTCTTTGAAGATCATCCTTGTTTCATGCCAGATCTGACCACAAAGGCTGAATCGCCATGGTTTCAAGAAAATTTTGCATCATCACTCCAGTCTAGAGCACCTGTTGATGGAAAAGCCAGTGGAATCTGCCTTTCTAAAGATAAATAGATCCAGGTCTGTAAGAATCACAAGTAGGTGGAATCAGATCGGAATCATATTTGTCCAAGGCTCAAAATGTGCAGTCATGGCGCAAAAACCAAGAACTTTACAGCAAAGTCTTTTTTTCAAGGCTGACTGTGGGGAGTGAAAATGGAAGTGTATCTTCGGGAGGACTGTTCAATGTTTTCAAGAGGAATAGTCTGGGAAGAAGACCCTTCATACAATGCTTGAGTGCCAGTATTGACATCAGAATGCAGATTAATTTCTTGTGTGAACTTTCTCTGGTTGCCCAGTCCAATCTATTTATCTTTTGTGAAGACAGTTGGTGATGGTAGATCCAATCTCTTTGCTTATTGAACCAAGACTGAAACTGAATACAATGGCAATTCCATCCTTGATAGAATATATCACCCTTGTATGGCACCAATAAAAGTCTTGTAAATTCGTCACAAAACCAAAGACTGTGGGGAAGATAGACGGATGGGGGGGGGGGGGGGGGGAGTGTAGGAAGAAACTCCAAACATTCAGCCCCTCCCTTTGCGTGAGCCTGCCATCGAATCCAGGGAGGGACTGACAGCAGATCACCATCTGCGGATCAAAGCCGCAACAAGAGGAAACAGGAATTTCACCAAAAATAAGAAAATAGCGGGAGGAGAAGAAAAAAAAAAGTCTTCGCTTGGATGAATCAGAGATAGTAAACACTGGTA
The DNA here is from genome assembly GCF_040938485.1 of Diadema antillarum. Taxonomy (NCBI): domain Eukaryota; kingdom Metazoa; phylum Echinodermata; class Echinoidea; order Diadematoida; family Diadematidae; genus Diadema; species Diadema antillarum. The sequence continues at coordinate 43,518 of NW_027271013.1, read as the reverse complement.
GAGATCCACATGGCAGAGAACTCGCTCTCTACTCGTTGATTAGAAACACACCGCAGATCTCAGCGGCTTTCAGGCAAACATGACGTCCACCGTGGCACCAGAAATTCTTGCATGTTCATTCCCCGATGTGTATCTAATGAAAATTTCATCACTCCTCTGACGTGGTTGTCGTCATTCTCCCTTTCCTTGCGCACCGTTCTGTAGGAAATCTAAATTACAGCCAGTCAAACATGGTTCGCACACCTCCTCCGCAGAAAGAGAGCCCACTTGCCCTAAATAAAAACCATGCATGGTGTCTCTCAAAATGAATCACGTTAATTAGGAGAAATGAAAAATTGAATAAAATGAGGGGAGTCCATAAGACTGAGACGCTTGCTGATATCATAAAGTCAGTAACGATAACTTGTTGATTTCAGAAGGTCTCACAGGACATGTAACTTGCTGATTTGAGACTCAACTACTGTATATCTATCATAAATCTTTATATAAAGAAAATTGTGATGAGACCAAGAGATTTCACTTCCCTATAAAGCAAAGACTAGCACACATCAGTAATGGAAAATACAATATTTCTTCTCCCATATTTCTTTTTTCTCATATCACTCAAAGAGAATACTTCATCATGTCTCCATCTCTCCCTTTCATATATATTTCTCTCTCTCTCTTTCTAAGCCAGAAGAGATAGATATTGTCACATTTTGATCAAATGTCAACATTCTCAGCCACAGACAAATTGTAAGGTGATGAGAGTAGGGATGAATCAAAGTCCTCTCAAGGCTGCACGGGCTGTTTTCATACGGGTCAAGAAACATAGTTGCAACGCCGAATTACCATTACGATTACAATTACGATTTGAATTATTGTCCATACACATGATTGAGGAAGGCTTCGCAGATTCTGCTGTTTTGAATTTCAGAGCAAGGAGGTGAGGTGCGGCTCCTTTCCAAGTTCCCATCAATCAATTAATGCATGCTTTGACTGCTGTGCGAGCATTTGAGGAGCACAATTTCTCTGCAAAAATGGTTGAAAAGTAATTGTAAGCTTCACCCCCAAAAAGACACAATTTACAGGTCAATTCGTACACACGACAGTTTAATTCTGTAATTCTGTAGAATCATGATTGGGAAACAGCTCCAAATCATCACTGGAATCACAACTAGAATTATGATTCAAATCCCCCTTTGCGATTCCAGTTTGCATACACAGGGCATAAACGCATAATATTTTGAATTATGATTCTAGTCATTGCAATCGTGTTTGAAATTATGCAATCTTGGTACATTACAATCGTGTTTCAAATTACAAACTCTTTGTACGTGTGAAAACAGTCTATGTCTGCTTGAAAATAGAGAGAGAGAGAGAGAGAGGGAGAGGAGAAACAGCACCCTAATGATAGGGTCTCTGACACAGATGAGGATAGCGGCAGACAGAAGCCCAGAAAAAAATGAAAATTAACATGACATCAGACTTAGTTTACATCATCCAAACATATGGAGATGGGAATATAGAGAGGAAGATGATAGACAATCCTGAAGTGATCAATGTACAATCTTTGTATAAAAAGCTAATCAGAAAATGTGTTTCTCATCGCTGTTAAATCAGTCTGCTGCAATTCTAGGGAAAAAAAAATCACTCACAGAAACCCATACACATGGTTTACATTCATGATGTCTTTACACCAAGGAGCTTCAAACACTCGCTTTATACACATTATGCATTTCAGCTTTACATCATCAGACACTTTGCTTTATATATATAGTAATACCATCAAGTCAACACTTACTTCTGCGAGGGATTTAAAGGGATGGTTTAGGAGATTACTTCGATAAATCTCTGGAGTTTTTTCCACAACAGGCCAGAAAATCTCACAACTGGCCCCACCCTGCACACTAATTTGACACCTACACCCCTCAGATCCCCATAAACGCCAAGAGTAAGATGCTAATTCTCCAGTCACAACTGCTGTGTCCCCATTGATTATCCCTCACCAACCTACAACTTTTATCTTGACAGGGACAGGCCCTTGAACTTTTCTGCAAGGTTTTCATTAACTCCATTCCCATTTTCCCCAATATTTTTTGTCTTCTTTTCCTTCCCAACACCCATATTCCCAATTTCCTCTGTGTGTGTGTGTCTATGTGCGTGTGTGTGTGTGTTGCAATTAGTAATATACCTATGCATAGAAGTGTATTCATGTATCCATTATATTTGCATATCTATTATTGCGTTAACTTTTTCTTTTTTCTGCATGTGAACAAATGATTCACACAAGAAAACATGCAAATGTTAAGGGAAAAAGGCAAAGACAGAGATGATTATTTTGATACCAGCAAACAACTGAAAAAAAAAAAAACAGAGCGCAGACCTCCGCCAAGCAGCTCATTTCCACCCATTCACACATGCTGAATATCACTATGCGCCTTTTCTAGTCCTTCAGAGTCTACCTCATCAGCTTCTTGCATACAAGATGTGGCACTTTGAGTGTGCGCTCAATGTGTGTACGAACACACTTCACATATGCACAGCTTGATCTTGATCATTTGTCAGCCCTTCACTTGCCAATGATAATTCTTTTAAAAATTTAAAAAGGAGTTCCTGGATACAAGCCCGGTTTGGATCACTACCAAAATTTAATCATAGGTCTATTCCTGCTGTCAGTATCAATTTTTTTTCCTGCAAGATTCATCCAAATCAGTTCACAACTTATTTTACAAACAAGTTATTTTACTAACAGACCTGTAGACAGATAAACCAATGCTAGCAACAACAACAACAACAACAACAAAATACAGATTAGAACCAAAGGTATAGGAGACCGTGGATAATTACCAACAATCATCAGCACTCAGTAATGGATTTAAACCAAAGGTAAAAGTAGATATAAAGATTACATACAAGCTTATATGCAGCTACCCGCGTACAGTAGGGGATTAGAGCCAGAGAGTATAAAGGCATAGCACAGTTATTGGCAGACACCAGAACACATAGCTGGGACTGAAAGACCAGAGGCAAGAGTATCTGGCAATCTGTGGCATGTTCACACTGCTAGGGATTAGAATCAAACGATTATGATGGAATTACACACAGTTCTATAGAGAAAGGGATTATCATGAAAGGATGGACTATAGGGCCATCATGTCAAAACACACATGTATACAATGTACACCTCAAAAGATTAGACCCACAGGCTGAGGCACAGCCTCCATGATAATCCTGTATAGACACACAATAGCTTCGAACTTTAGTCCAGACGAAAGTGGAACTTGTACCTGTATGGCACAAGGTACAATGCAATGTGTAGCAATACGTACAATCGTACACCCACACACAACTACTGACTTGAACCAAAGGATGCACAGTCAGTTTATCACCTTTAAATACCTTCCTATTGCAAAGGGATTAAAAATAAAAGGATTAGGATATAGGCTTTCAATAGCTCATCCTGAACACAATCACACTCATAGAGCAGGTGATTACATGCAGAAGATGTCTGACACCCAAACAGTATGGGAACTAGGCATCAGAGTCAACTATTTTGAAAAGAATAATAAAAATCATGGGTGTCTGTGATTCTAAAAGGAAGATGAAAACACTGAAATCCCAACATGTACTGTGAAAAGCAAGAAATTTTTGCAGCATGAAATCTTCACAATTTGGAGCAGACAGCCTTTGTCCTGGCATGAAATTTTTACAAATTGTCACTGGCATTCAATGCTATAGTGTAGACTAGATCCTTCGCGTGCATTGCAATATCGCTATCTTGGTTCTTGCAATATCTGTAAAAGTAATTCGATGCCCCAAAAATTTCTGGTTTTACAGTATTTTCAAAACACACATACAATTGTACATTGTATTGCGCATTATTGTACAGTGATTTGTCCACAATGAAGACACATGATGGATTGCATGATCTACACTTTTTTTTTCTTTGTTGACATATTTGAACATATGCATGCATATATATATCTTTTCATTTTTGAAGCGCCATGAGAACTGAAAGGTGGACCTGTGCGCTATACAAGTATTATTATTATTATTATTATTATTATTATTATTATTATTACTACTACTACTACTACTACTACTACATGTGCAGTACAGTATAACCAAGGAGGTGAACCTCCTTGATACAACATACTGTAAAACGAGGAATGTTCGCGTGCATTTTAATTTCTCGAATTTCGCGAGCGCCAAGATTCGCGAAATTAAAATGCACGCGAAAGTTCTTGTCTACACTATAAAAAGGCCGTCGGCTCCAATTCGCGAAAAATTCATGCCGCGAATATATCATGTTTTACAGTATTGTGTATGTGCATTCTTTTAACATGCTATGAAAACATACATCTGTATGAAAGAAATGTGATACAGCATAATATGGTAACTGTTACAAGAAGATGTGAGTTAAATAGACATTACAGAAGGCTGTACTATGATTCCCATGAATCATACACAGTGTGATACATGTACCTCTGATGACGGAAACTGCTCCTTTCAACCGCTCAACAACTGGACCAGGTGATGTGTGCAATTACCTCCCAAATAAATCACCCCTGACATTAACTAAGGTGCCTGACATTAATCATATGTAAAAAGTGATGGGGGAGGGATTCACACTTACATAGGAACCTGTTTGTTATCACACCTCTGAAACACTTTCCAAACATGTTGAGTTGCTGAGTCTTAAAACTGAAAAGAATTCTCGCCTGCCATACACTTTTATTGCAAATAACACTCCATAAAACATCTGTATCATACTCTGTATAGCCTATCATTCAAACGTGCTTGATACGGACACATGGAAGGGTGCATGTCAAAAATGCTCACATGACAGTGTGAAAGCTACTTACCGACTTCTCAATTATGCTTTAGAGGAAAACACCCTGGTCAGACTGCAAACATGCACCCATAATCAATCTAGTACCATCCAAAAGCACCTCCATGATTGCTTTCAAGATGAATCAAGAAATATCAATGGAAGGAAGCATGTTTCATGTTCGCTGTCACTTACAAAAATAAACTAGATTACCATGAAACATATTTCAGAAACATGTTTCTAAACAAGTTTAATGGTAAGTGTTGAATCCTTCTTACATTCTCCACGTATAAAGATGCTATGACATTTCGTGTTGCCTGCTTCTATGCCAGGCCAACATGCATTCAACACAGGTCGTGCATGGTAGTCAAGCTTTACTGCACTTCCCTCTGAATATGAGTTGAGTGTTGCCAGGGGCAACAGCATCAAATCTGATGGTGTCTTTAAAAATTGGCTGTTGCAAAGCTGAAAGCATACTCTGACCTTTCCATTATAAGGTCATGCGGCATCAATACTGGAAAGCTGCACTATCATAAAACTGTATTGGCATGCAACATTACAGGAGTTACGCATTTTGACTGCTGGGATTTTTTTTCACATGCTTGTGTGACAGCAGCAAAAAAAAAAAAAAAAAAAAAAAAACATTGACGAGTCTAAAAACAAATTTATGTGTCATGTGATCAGCTACGAGCAAACGTGCCAGGAAGCCATTTTTTGGATAACCTTCATGGACAATGCACGTAACCAGGACAACAAAAGCTTGTCAAAAAAACACATAATTGGCAGAATGCTTGAAACACTCTTACAGTTGTTACACCAGTATGCTACACTGTACTTTAAAAAAGCTGATCAACTATCTATCTTGGATATGAATGATTAATTATGTTTTACATAGTATACTCAAGGAATTCAGAGGAACGATGAGTGAGTGTTCTTTATTAGTATCCTCATCTGCTAAGCAGAAAATACGTTTTACAGCTTATAACTTAATCCAATGCTTACATGAACAGGGTGCACCATACTATGGTAAATTATTATTCCTAGAAGAAGAATAGGTTAATGTAAATTTGTATGCCCAAACGAAAATTAACCCAAAATAGAAACCATCACTAATGGCACTATCCAATATTAAAGAACAAGTTCACCTTCATAAACATAAGGATCGAGAACATGCAACAATATTAGTAGAACACATCAGTGAAAGTTTGAGGAAAATTGGACAATCGATGCAAAAGTTATGAATTTTTTTTATTTTTGTGTTGGAACCGCTGGATGAGGAGACTACTACAGCTTGTGAGTCATATGCGTACAACAGTATAAAGAAAATGTAAAAGAAATTTCAACATATTTTCACTTTTTTCGCATAATAAAAGAGCACTTGACTTGCCTCTTTCTAAAGGCAGGGGGAATGATATTACCCATAACATTTGTCGGTAATGATTCAGGGGAATGTGTACTTTTTTCAAAAGATGGAATTTTGTGAAATTCTCTTTATATTTTCCTTATATTGTTGTACGCATGTGACATCTAAGTTGTTCATACACTGCAGTAGTCTTCTCATCCAGCGGGTACTGCACAAAAACTTCAAAAATGCATAACTTTTGAACGGATTGTCTGATTTTCCTCAAACTTTCAATGATGCGTTCTACTAACATTGCTACATTCTCTCAATCCTTATGTTTATGAAGGTGAACTTGTCCTTTAAAGGATAGCCATTCAATTCTATTCAAATGAGGATGGACCCTTCTCCCATGTGCTTCATTGTGACACAACTCAACAAAGGACCTATAGCATGTAGAGCAGCCAAACGCATGATACAGACAAGACATTATTGCTCTCTTGTTTCAGTTTCTTGCCAATAAGGCTATGCTTTCTGCTTTGTTTATGCAGCCATCAAACGGACTCAACTCACTCCATCCCTCCTTCTCTCAACCATCGCAACTTTCAGGAGATGACAGTCTACATCTCTCATCTATGCCGGAGTATGACAAGGAGGGCAAACATCCGAGTCAAGTTTTCACAAGCAAGCAACATTACACTGTGCTCAGCTGATGGCCAAAGGTATTCCAATGAAGTCGTAATACAGTGATGGATGCCACATCCCTCCCTACTCCGACACCAATGCCTCGGTCTGTGTCACAGCGGCATCCGCGAGCATTTAATCCTCACGACCATTGTCACATACCAATTTGGGAAGACTGTAAAACATACATCAGACATGAAACCTATGTCTCATCCTGTGCAGATTTAACACTAAACACATAATCAATAAACTGAGAGAAATATGCATCAAGGTTGTTAACATCCATTCTCCAGTGTCAAATACATTCAAAAACTGAGGCCATTATTTACTACCAATGGTGAATGTTACCTTCAGAGTAATAAGAATTAATTTTGTTAGGGGTTAGATACTTATTTAATGGTTCTCGCTGAGCATACAAACAACTTTATGAAACCCTACATGCAGACTGCCGGTACAAAAGCACCATTTGCTTCTTTTAGATTATAGCAAATTGCAGCATTTTACTGTTTGATTACCGATAAAACAAACAGTAATGCTCATCCTGAACAAAATCAGCTAATTACTATAAAGTGCTTCTTGAAACATGCCTATATCATAAAAAAACAGTAATCTGTCATCAAACTGCTTGAGTCATTCCAAGTATGCATGTAAAACAGTGATTAAGAAAGAAAGTATCTCTAATCTGCCACCTTCTAATTATCCAACACTCTAAACCCCTGGTATCATTCATAGCTCTTCTTTCCACTATAGTTAACATTTCAATAGCAAAAAGTCAAATACAAAATGAAAGTAATAGCAATCACATTGACTCGGTTTCAGAAAATTAGTCTGATTCTCTTTGCGTATGTTCTCTTTCTCTTGATATTCCATGCCAACTGCACATTTAGAAGGAAATGGAAGCAAAATAATTGGAAAGCATGTATGTTACAATAGATGCAAGAGTAAATGAGTCTGGCATGATTACCAATACACAGACATGACAAGAAATTGTCATTTTTTTTTCCCTATAGCAACTGATACCTGTTTAAACCACACCTACATTCATATGGAATGATATGACTTCTTCAATATGAATATTAAGAATGAATGGGGAATTTTTGCGTGCTAATATCTGGGATCCCCCCTCCCATAAAAAGAAAAAAAATGCAAGAAACACAACAGCAAACTCCACAGCTCCATGAAATAATAATTCATCATTCACGAGAATGCATTGTGGCAAGTTGTGTCAATGTACAAACCTGTAATTTATAGTGGGTTGTAATTCCTTCACGGCTGGTTACCCCTCTGCTATGTGGGGTGCACCAAGTACACCCATACACAGGAATGAGGAACTAGAATAATACAAATGATTGCTACCACTACCAGTAATCACGAGGTTGATTTAAAGGCACAGCTGAAAAGTGTTTCCAAGTTAAAAAATCATGGGCATTGGTCCTTCAGGCTTCCAAAATCTCCTATATTGTTTGAATATGAAGTTACAAATAAATTATGGTTGAATCATGCTGAATGCTTCAAGAAAAGCTTAAGTCTGCAAGTGACCAGATTTACCATGGATTGCAACTCACCATTTCCTATACACGAGACAATGGTATTTTAATAAACCAATCAATTACTGGTTTATCAGCATCCATGGTGGTACAAATAAATGTTCATAGACATCTCTGAATTGATAGTAAACACAAATTGCTTGAAACTTTGATAGCTGGTGTGTTGTTTTGTTTTGTTTTGTTTTCATTTGAGGAATTGAACATCATTGTACAGTGCAGAAGGCAAATTTCTGAAATTGAGCCACCATCATATCAAACAGTATCTTTAAAGGGACTGTACAGTACTGGTTGAGTAAAGGCATTCATGTTTTAAACATTTCTAAGTGAGATAATGGGAAACCTCTTATGAAATTTGAAAGAGCATGTAATTTTAAGAAGGATTCAATGTTTATTTGATGAAAATTTGTTTTGAAATGGCTAAGATATCCCAAAAAGTGATAATAATAAAAGGCGACAGGCCACCACTTTATTAGGATCTCTTTGTTTCACCTTGTTTTTGGATATCTCAGCCATTTCAAAACCGATTTTCATCAAATAAACTTTTGATACCCCTTAGAATTGTGTGCTCTTTGACATCTCATAGAGTGGTTTTTGAATATCTCGCAAAATGTTAAAAGCTAAATCCTCACCTCGACCAGAACTGTACACACCCTTTAATGACCCACTAGCCTGTGGTCAGTGTGGACACCTTAGAGTGGGGAGACTGGCCCAGCTCAGATAATATTGAGAATCCCCATTATGACTTATGCACAGTTATAATTTATATCACTGATCTCTAAGTTTGTAAGTACACACACAGCCAAAGAATCTTGACTGAAGTTAACTGCTACTGATGAGTGTACACTGCAATGCACCTACAGTATTTGCTGATGGTTCTAGGGCAATTACCCCTAGACGATTTATACCCCAGACCCTTCCCCTGACCCTAACCCCAATCCTAATCTTGAACCTAATCCTAACCCTAACCCAAATTCTAACCTAAACTTCACCCTAACCCTAATCTTTACTCTAACCTTAAACCAGTATTGGGGGAGAGGGTAGTTGCCCTGATACATTTGCTGACAGACACTATTCATGGGTTTCTAATGTTCCACAGTGGGCAGTGAATGAAAATTGATTCAACAGGGACACCCATGTTTCCACATGCCAGTGGGTCTTTAATAGTCATCATCAGGGTGTAGAGACAGGTCAGTCACCCAGCAGTACTGTTATGCTCTGTATGAAATGTGCTGCAATTCCACATGGGCAATGCACAGAATCAGACAACTTAGCATGCTTCATTTGTATGAATTGCACATTCTTGCACGCATTTCTGCATGCACCCAGCATGCTGGTATGTCGCACATCGAACAATACTGTGCCTAGCAACTAAGCATTTACACTAAGGCAAGGGCAAGACACGCAACACAAGCTTGTCCATCTTCCCTGCAGTGGGAGAAGCCAGGAGGCTTACCCCATCAGGCACACATGGTGTAGATAGCACAAATACACACAAACACAGGTCAGATAACTATTTGTAGTACACCTGATAACGTAGCAATCAAAAAAATTTTGACTTTCTAATCTCCCCTCTTGGTAAATATTTACAATTATAAAAACATATCTGAACAAATTACGGAATACAATCAGCCAACAAATCAGCAGATTACTTCAACTTTAGATATTCAACCTACATGGTACATGTATGTCCTCAAACATGCATCAACCTGTAAAATAAACTAACAACAAGTATTACCAATAGTGTAATCAACAAAATTACAAGTTAGACTCAGTTAGGTTTGACAATTTGATAGGTCAAACAAAATACAAGTCCCCTACTCTCATTTTGCACTATAATTCAAGGCACAAATTCTGCACATTATCAAGTTTGTAAAGAACCATTGGCATCACACACACACACACACACACACACACACATACACATATACAGTTTGTATATCAAAATATTTATTATTAGTCTTTACTGACTTAATAATTTTGATCACAGAAGTGCTGACTACGGTTATCTGTGTACTTTCATTTATTGATTATTACACTCTGCGAGAAGCATGGCAAATATCCCTCAAATCCCAAAGCAATTTAGCACAGCCAGTCAATGACCAGATCTCATTTTCGAAATACGCTGATCTCGTAAGTTAAATTGATATAATTAATCATTTACCTATTAGGCAAGCGTGATTCATTTAGAAACTGTCATTTAATAATTTCTGAAATGAAAATTCACTCTCTTTCAAATTGATCCCATTTAATCTACCTAAAAGCTTTCTACTATGGCCTGGGCGGGATCAACTCCAATTTTTATTTCAGAGAGAGGGAGAAAAATGGAAAATACAGTCATTACTATGCTTTGGCTGTATCCTACATAACATTTAATCTATGGTATTATTCTCTTCCCTCTCAAAAAGTTGTACAGGAAGTAATTAAAGATAATAACAACAGCAAAAATATGGCATTTCAGACTAAAGTCAATGTCAGAGACCAAAAAATTAATCAAATAACAAACTATTTTGAACCGATGTCAATGACACACAAAATGATTTTGTTTGAAATTGTCTCGCCCTACGGTACATGTCAAAACCTACAATATGTATGACAGAAAACAAGATATTGTAAACTCTATTCAGTTCGCAGCTACAGTTCATATTATCCCATCCCATACATTATGAGCATCTACTGCACATGATACACGCAGCCAATGAAATTACGGTTTATATTTCCCAGCGAGATATGCAATATCTTTAATCCCCAAACTAAGAGTGGGAAGATAATACCATCTATCATCCACATTCATGAAGTGACGCAAACACCGAGAGACCAAGAGAAATTGAATAGTACACATTCAAGTTACATCTGCAGTTTGGCGTGAGGGAAACTCATCGTTACTTCTGCCTCCACTCGAGGTGATTAATACCACCTAGGCTGCCTTCGTAGCAGATGCTATGAGCAAAACAAGAAACCAAGGAACCGTGGAGAGAACAGCTTCTCAAAACCCAGCAAGTGAAGAGGGAGGTGGTGGGTATAAAATGCAGACTGTCTGCTGTTAACGACATGCAAACCCTAGCAGGAGTTCTTAAATATCAAACTTGTTTATATAAATCATACATCCTGGTTATGTTTAAAATTAAGCTTTGTCTCATATGATAAGCTATAAAGGAAAACAGCATAGCTATGCACATACATTATACATGAGCATATAGCAAGCAGACAATGAATTCTTGATGTACAAATTGTGAAGCATTTCAACACAACTGTACATTTACTAGTATTTCTCTTGCAAAAATGTTGCCAGGGTCTGCATGGGGGAGACTAGACCAGCATGAACTGCATGGTAACCTTGCACTTGGGTTGGCATCTTTGCTCGTTGGGGTTGTAAAAATGGCAAACAAGTTCAACGCCATATATATGTTGCATATTTATTACCTGACAAGAATTCCTTTTAAGTATAAAAAGGGTGGTGGAGAGCCCTCATACATACCAGCTCTTTTACAAATATATGATTTACGTCATATCTAAATGTATGTGACATGGTCTAAATTAATTATCATTCACATTTTCCAGTTTCTCTTCGTAAGAGTCAAGAGGTAACTTACTGGGGGTGGAATGGAGAGCTAAGCTATGGTTTTCAAACCCCATGAGAACCATTCTCAACTCTTTCATTTTTCACAGTGTAAACTAGTCCATTGACTTAGAAGTGCACCATTGTCTCTTTATCTCTTCATTACCGTACCACAAAGACCCATCTCCTCCCACCCATCTACAGCACATCCCCAGCAAAAATTTCAGTATGTGGGCCAATGTGAACATACTTGACATCATTTTAACTATATACAAGTCGGATCTACAAAAATACATTTTGATGCACAGTTTTAAGCAGTAATGAATTACTAATTACTGGAATGTATCCCCTATATTCTTGATGCAAGAGCAGAGTTTGACACACAAAATGATACTGTAAAGTTTGTATGGGAGAATGGAATTGATCAAATATTGTAATGTACAACATGAGGAAATTCTGACAGATAATTGAAACAATGATAATGTCAAAACAGCAATTCATAAAAAGAGTTGCCTATATCTAGACATGTCTTAATAATATCCAAATAAATCAATTAAGCCTTGTAGTAATATTCATGCCAATGCTAAATCATATTCAATTTTCCTTGATGATCACAAAACTTTGTGTCCACAAAGTCACCTGAATTGCGTCCCAGAAAAAGAAATTGAAATGAAAAAGCACAGTGAAAAAAAGAAGTTCCTTACTAAAAGCAATCAGGGCAGAAATATTCAGGATTTTTAAAAGATATTTTTATGCCCTACGTGAGTTCATGCAGCTTTGTTTGCACACTAACAGCTTATCTCCCTATAAAACTCACAACATTAAATCTAGGTGTGCCAAGAGAGACAAAAAAAAAGAACTGTCTTCCCACCCCACTGGTCTTACACCTAGCATTAATTGACTTCTGCTATTTCAGTTCAACCAATTAAAGGGAAGAAGTGCAAGTCAAGACCCAGTGAGATCTTCCAGGTATACAATGTAAATCAGGTCTGGATAGAAAGAAAAAAGGCACAAAAACAAACTTGCGATCACAGCAAGTACACATAAATGTTGCACACTACACTACACGTGAGTTTGGCCCTTATCATAAAGAGCAAAGGGTTGGACATGAGCCTCATATTACCATGGAAACAGGATAAGCTTGTTAACACCTCTCCTTAATGAGACAATGCGTAACAGGGATGAAAGGAGAAAAAGGACGAGGGGAGGGGTGGGGAAAGGGGGTAACTTTGATAACTGTGAACAGTTACATGTTTGAGCTGGCTGTGGACATTCTCTGATTGTGTGACGAGGATTATATAATCTGGCACAAACTGATACAGGTGACTTTTGAAGAGGGCAGACTCTCTTTGTCTACAAGTTTGTAATTCCGAGAATGATCAGGGACAGAGCCCTGGTTTTGTTGCAGGCAATGATTAATCTAGATTTTTATCATATCAAATTGGCAACACACTATGTATCATGATGAAAGAATTGTCCTCACAGGCTGAGTTTGGATTATCATTATTTATGACTTGAATCTATTTTCAGACATAAAAACTGGCTGTTATCACCCATCATGCATATCACTCACAAAACATACATTTCAGAAAGATTTGAGGCACAGGAAAACATCAGTTTTCGACAAAAATCTGGAGCTTTGCCACTGAAATGAGGCACACACATGCTAGACTTGTCATACGAAACTAAAAGGTCAACAAGAGGCCCCAAATCATCCTCAGATTGGCAATTCAACAAATCACGACCAATCACAACTCAACGAATGACAGATTAGAAGTTTTGTCTCATGGGTGCACCATCTAGCCTTTGTGATGGGCAAATTGAGATAGCTACAGGGAAAAGTAATTACTTTGCTTTTTCTTCGCAAAATTCTGGTCAATTTTTTTTTTTTTTTAGGGTATTCATGAATGATTTCTCGCTATAGATTTTATGGATGAAGAAGTTCGGTACCAAAGTTTGCGAAAAGGAAATTCCATGGTAAGAAGTCATTGGTTTGTGGGGGTGGGGTTCTGTCATTTAAACTCTACCTTTTAGCTTTTAGTAAGTTGTATGTAATTACTGTATTTACAATGAAGATGCATTTGGAAATGATACCGGTATATGAAGCCATTGACAGTAGTCCTTCACTACAGATTTGTAAGGGAATTCATACTGCTTGCTGTATTACAATCATGCTATACAGACAAGTAATAGGTTTGCAGTCTCTGGTGTCCCTGTATTCAAATACAATGGTTGGCTTAACTACACAATGGTGAGGAATACAAGTTCTCCCTGTTATCTCAGCTCCATACACGATTGTGGTACAATGCCATTCTACTGTGGATTATACAAGCATCACACAGCTACACAATGGGTTGGCCAAAACTGCCAGCTGAAAGGTGAAAATCTGTCTATTCTTTAGCAAGAGATTGTCTGCGGTATTGTTTTATCAAAAGTATCTCAATTCTGATCTCATACATTCAATACTTTACACATATCGATTCAGAGATCTCCACAACACAGAGCATACCTGTACATGACTGATATTTATCTAACTTGACAAATGTATGCACACATTTCAGCTGCTGCTTGTTATGCCCATGGTATCAGAATGGCATGGCAACGTTGGCTCAACCGATCAATGAAATGCAAAAACATTTGAATCCACCCATACAAACGTGGAAAGAAAAATAGGCCAACCCTCTTCTTAGACAGAGCATGCTATTGTACAATGGTGTGAGAGAAATTATTATCTCACTTTTTATGCTGTTGGCACATATCTTTATAGTTATTATTGCTGCTGTTGTGTTCTACAGTGTAGTTCACTATCCATTTTATTCTAGCAGAATGCACTGACCCTCATTACCAAGGAAACAGGATGTTTTATAGTATTGAAATTGTGGTTGCATTTTTATCCCTTTTTTTTGTATGCCACAGCAATCCAGTTCTAGGCATTTGAGAGCAGATTTTGTTCTGACAAGCATACACCTTTCCTAACAGAAATGACACTTGGAATAATGAGCTGCAGTCTGTGCACACCTGAAGTCTACACAAAGCTGGTGTTCCTAATTGCATAGGTTTCCATGGCAACAGAGACTATGACGTTGCTATCAGTCATAAGATCAAAATATGTCTGAACCTCCGCACAGCAATGAGGTCTGTGAGTGAAGACTATGCATACATCAATGTTCACATTCTTCTTTTTTTAACCATATCTAAACAAAAGTGGCCTTGAATGACATTCAAAGTTTGATCAATATTTGGACAGGCTTGTCACTGAACATCTGTGGCTGGTTCAGTAGGTTTACTGTTAGTCTCCTAATTGTGTTCATGATTGACGTATGTTGGTAGAGAGACTATTAACTTACATCACACAGTAGCTGTACAAAGTGAGATGTAAAATCATGATGTTATGGGGATCATGCCTTGTTAAAGTGGAGTAGAGAGACTATTAACTTACATCACACAGTAGCTGTAAAGAGTGAGATGTTGAATCAAGATGCTAAGGAAATCATGCCTTGTTAAAGTTCTCAAAAAAAAAGAGCACAGCATGAATGTTCATGAACTACTCGTAATGCTCAGGAAAGATTAATATGTTCTGCAAATCATCACTCTATGCATGGTTCACATTCATTCTTGAACCAAAGACGAAGCAAGTTTGTTGTCACATAAATACCAACTAACAAAGCATTGATGGCTTTACTAACAACACCAACCTAGATCATAATCCCGCATAAAGATTGTCAAATTCAAATCACAAGGCATGAAGTTTGAAGTTGCATGTTCACACTCTTCTGGGTGTCAACTAAAGAGATATGCCTATAGTTTATCAACACAATCATACCTTCTGTCTGTGTCTGTGTCTCCCTGCCTGTCGTAGGATTTCGTTTGGTTTGTTCTAAATATAAAGTCTAAATTTTCCTGCAAAGATCTTATGCCACACGCAAACTTATATGAGTTTATTATTCACCTGTTACACAAGCTTCATAGAACAACTCGAGGGTTTCAAGTTCCTTGTATAAAGACTACCCATCACTCCTTCAGGCTGCTTCTGTCTGTAACATTATGCAAACAATGACATTATCAGCTTTTTATGATATATGCACTACACTGCCAGCAAACATTGCAAATTGGGTGCACTGGGGGGACTTCCCACAGTTAAAGGGACAGTACATTACAGGTTGAGGTGGGGATTCATGTTTTGAACATTCCTAAGTGAGATAATGAAAAGCCTCTTATGAAATATGAAAGATCATATAATTTTAAGAAGGATTCAACGTTTATTTGATGGAAATTGGTTTTCAAATGGCTGAGATATCCCAAAAAGTGATAATAATAAAAGGCGACAGGCCACGCCTTTTATTAGAATCTCTTTGTTTCACCTTGTTTTTGGATACCTCAGCCATTTCAAAATCGATTTTCATCAAATAAACTTTTGATATCCCTTAGAATTGCATACTCTTTGACATCTAATAGAGTGGTTTCTGAATATCTCGCAAAACATTAAAAGCTAAATCCTCACCTCAACCAGAACTGTACACACCCTTTAATAGTTTTAATGCAATCCTACAGACTTGTGCATTGGTGCAAAGACTCAACATTCACCAGACTTTGTAATAAATGATATTAGCTCATTGAATATTTCTGGTCAACAGCCTTAGTTAGCTATATATATATATATATTTTTTTTTTTTTTAATCTTTGAAATCTTCATGACAATCCACACATGGGTGATGGCAAAAAGAAATATAAACAGAAACACAGGGACCAAGGATCCCAGCATAGATTTTTCTACATTCTACCTCAATTAGTCAATTTGATTAGATTAGTTAAAAGCAGCCAATTTCTGACAGGTACTCCTGTGGGGGGAGGAACAATAAAATTTGCAGTCAATATTCATGATATCATTTGACATGGGAGCATCGAAAAATGATGTAAGATGAACATCTAGCCATCAGGGCTGGGGTGGGGGGGAACACCTCCCTTACAGGAAATCGATCAGTCTCCACCCGGCACATTCCCATCAGAAATGCCCCCCTACAAAACCATATTGTTTTTCATAGGGCGACATTCTGTCATGTTCGCCCCTCGAATGATGACGGGAATCTTCTTTAGTTCGTGCTGATAGAGGAAAAGAGAAGGTGTGCTTGCGAGAGCCCACGTTTCAGGATGAGGTGACAGATAGATCAGAAGGATGGTGGAAATATATTGATTGAAAAGGACTGAATGGACAGAGCATTGGTATACCCCGAAAGTCAGCCCCTGCACAGCGGAGCAGTACTATAATAAGCAATAGGATATAGGGTGCCTCTTCTCCAACTTCCTCCCCATGATTGACGGATGGCTGACGGGATACATCAAGAATTATACCCCGGCCCCTGCACAAAAGGACAAACCATTTTATTTCACCGTCTCCGATTCAAATGACGAAGAGAGTGAAGAGGGGGAAGCCCAAGAGGAAGCTGGTATGGGTGTTCTGTTGTTATATCACAGAAAATGAGATTTGTGGATAAGGGTTTTTGACTTCAACAGAAGGGATGGTTGGTACAATTTCTGTCGAGATGGGGTTTGAGTTTTTTTACATTTTTTTTTGAGATGAGAAACCTCTTATGAAATATGGAAAAGCATATGATTATAAGAGGAATTCAAAGTTTATTTGATGAAAATGGTTTTGAAATTGTTGAGATATTTATGTATTCAAAACAAGGTGATCCTAATGAAAGGTTGGACCCACCTTTTATTAGATTTGCTTTGTTTTACTTTGTTTTGGATATCTCAACCATTTCAAAATCAATTTTCATGAAATAAACTGAATTCCTCTTAGAATTGTATGCTTTTTAACATTTCATGAAGTGGTTCATAAGTACTGTAAAACACGATATATTCGCGAATTGGAGCCAACGGCCTTTTTTGTGGCATGAAATTTTCGCGAATTTCCACTGGCGTTCAATGCATATAGTGTAGACAACAACTTTTGCGGGTATTTTAATTTCGCGAATCTTGGCGCTTGCGAAATTCGCGAAATTAACATGCACACGAACATTCCTCGTTTTACAGTATCTCGAAAAAAAGTTAAAAACTGAATTCTCACCTCAACCAATACTGCACCATCCCTTTAAGCAATGCAGTATCTCAGTGGATATTCCATGTTTTTTTTTTTTAAAAAGAGGGAAAATCAAGAAACCATACCTCTAGAGGAGGTCGAAAGAGTCAATAAAATTCTACAAATTCTAAATTACCAAAACGTGTCTGGAAATGAATGGACATCAGGCCGTTTGTGGTTTTTGTAGACTGGCCATCATAAATTGAGACTTCAAAGTAAACCCCCAAAATAGTTTTGGTAGTTAGGCAATACTTTGGGAGATATTGTCAACGTTTATGTTTTGTTTTTGTTTTTGTTTTTCTTCCTCGGCAACTAATGACGCAAATTTGACTACCTTCCAGATCATGCAGTGAATGTAAAAGTACAAATGGAGTACTGTATGTTGACACTGCCAAAAATTTGCAAAACCCATTAGCATCAACACAAGTATGAGTCTGCCTACACTTTTTTTTTCTCTGCCTGTAGACCCATACATGCATCTTGCTATAAGAATTGTTACAGTTTTCACAGGAACCATACACACTTGTGCTAGAAAAGGCAAAGTGTTGGCTTTTTGCATACTCTACATGTTCAGCATTCTATATGCTTTTGTGAGCTGATACACTGTGTATTTTTCATTTCGTAACTATGAATGAGGACAAAGTAATGGCATATTTTTCTGGTAGTCTCAGAAAGCTTAAAACATACTTATTTTTTTATGGAAAATATACTCCCACCATGCATTTCCATGGTATTATCCTTTCATGTAAGTTGAATGTATTATGCATTGTTCAATGTAATTCTGCATCTAGAGAGAAAGTACTAATAAAAGTAAAATCAAAGATAAAACTTTACAACAGAGCAAGAAGCAAATAAGGGATACTCTTCTTCACCATTAAATAATGTTTGACTGAAACCTTTTCATATCCAACTCATTAGATCAGTCTTCTTCATTAAAGGGTGTGTACAGTTCTGGTCAAAGTGAGGATGTAGCTTTTTACATTTTGCGAGATATTCAGAAACCACTTTATGAGATGTCAAAGATTATGCGATTCTAAGTGGTATCAAAAGTTTATTTGATGAATATCGGTTTTGAAATGGCTGAGATATCCAAAAACAAGGTGAAACAAAGAGATCCTAATAAAGTTGTGGCATGTCGCCTTTTATTATTATCACTTTTTGGGATATCTCAGCCATTTGAAAACCAATTTTGATCAAATAAACGTTGAATCCTTCTTACAATTACATGCTCTTTCATATTTCATAAGAGGTTTCTCATTATCTCACTTAAGAATGTTCAAAATATGAATCCCCACCTCAACCAGTACTGTACAGTCCCTTTAAGCTGGTTGGTACAGTACATCAAGCACAAGCCCTCCAAAGAACCAGTTCAAGGCACGAGGTGTACGTAAATCCCCATTGCAAGACATATCGCCGCCTATACAGTGCACCTGAATAATTTTTGCATATTACGTATTTTCATGTATATGAGTCGTAGCCATGAATAGACCCTCTGAAGTGGCTGGCCAAAGTTCGTAACTCCCACATGAATGAAGATGCTTACAGAAGTTGACACACAAAATAAAAGGGGATGGAAAAAAAAGGCGGCAATTATTCGGAAGGCAAAGTCCAGCAGCTACTGAGCCATTCACCCCTGGTAAACTGATCCTGCATTCTATCCACAAACACAACGGTCAACACAAGATAAACAAATCCTGGGCTGAAATTCTTTGGGCAGGTACTGTCAGTGCATGGGTCATTCGCAGCATGGTAACGTTTTGGACAAAATTGCCTCAGATTAAAGTGTGTGTACAGTTCTGGTCGAGGTGAAGATTTAGCTTTTAACATTTTGCGAGATATTCCGAAACCACTCTTATGAGATGTCAAAGAGCATGCAGTTCTAAGGGGTATCAAAAGTTTATTCGATGAAAATCGGTTTTGAAATGGCTGAGATATCCAAAAACAAGGTGAAACAAAGAGATCCTAATAAAGTTGTGGCATGTCGCCTTTTATTATTAGCACTTTTTTGGATATCTCAGCCATTTGAAAACCAATTTTCATCAAAAAAACATTGAATCCTTCTTAAAATTACATGCGCTTTAATATTTCATAGGAGGCTTTTCATTATCTTACCTAGGAATGTTCAAAACCTGAATCCCTACCTCAACCAGTACTGTACAGTCCCTTTAAACATTGCCCATTTCACCTCAAACATACCACTGGCTGGCAATTATTGTCAGTCACAAAGCAAAATCAACCAAAGGAACAAAAAAAAGAAATAGATGAATGGCTACATTTTCAATGACATGCTTAGATATGTGCATAATTATGTAAGAGAAGGGTACAAAAGCCCTTTTTACACTTGTGTTTCTTAACCCCGGACTTTC
The DNA here is from genome assembly GCF_040938485.1 of Diadema antillarum. Taxonomy (NCBI): domain Eukaryota; kingdom Metazoa; phylum Echinodermata; class Echinoidea; order Diadematoida; family Diadematidae; genus Diadema; species Diadema antillarum. The sequence goes on along the minus strand of NW_027271013.1, from coordinate 23,131 downwards.
TCTGACCCAGGACTATCGTTAGTCCCGTACCAATTTTTTCAGCTTTTTACACTGGCCAATTAGTCCCATACTATCTCTTGTCCGGGGCTAAGGAGAAAACTGACCTTTTTACACTCGTATTTCTTAGCCCCGGACTATCCAAACCACATGAATATTCATGATTACGCTGTGCCCTGTAGACGTACACGCACGCACCGGCAGCACTTGATTACCTCGTTTCTGATTGGTCAGTGGGGGTCAGACTTCGTCTCCGTCGCTTAGCCCCGGATTATTTTTTCGTTCTGTTTACACTCACTTGCTTGGCACCGCAATTGCGGTGCTAACCCTGCTATTTTGCAGGGCCAGATAGTACCGGACTATCGGTGGGGCTAGCCCACTTTGGCAAAAACGAGTGTAAACAGAAAGTGGGCTAAGGATAGTCCCGTACCAACGGTGGGGCTAAGGCCCCCCCCCCCCCCCCCCCCCTTAGCCCCACCGTTGGTACGGGACTAAGCAAAAGTTTACTAGTGTAAAAAGCCCTAAACTTACCACTTCACACAAAAGAAGAAAACATGGGATTGGGAACATATCCTTGTCAGGTAACCAAATGGTTCAACATCTTCCCTTTGATTGTGGATATTATCTAAGGATTCTTATTCTTGATACAGAACATATTAGCTTTTACAGTAGCACAGAAAATCACACACTGGTTAGAGAAAAAAAAGAAATAAATGTTCTTTCATGTACAGCTGAATTATTAGAGCACAGGCTTATAAATGCAACATATTTTGAGGAAGCATCATATTAGAGAATGTATAACTTTTAATATACATATTTTAAGATCATCATATTTTAAGATCATCATATTTTAAGATCATGTCAAACTGAAGAATTACATCCACTAAAATAAAGCTTACAAAAAATTAACTTCCATTCATCAACATTTCATTAAAATTTACAAACATGCAAAAAAGACAATGAAACATAGATTTCAGCTAGTATAAAGTACAAAGACCTGTATTTGCTGCAGACTCACAAGAAGAATACTGCTAAAAGGCAGAATTGTCCTTCTCCCTAAACACACAACATGATAATTTATAAAACATGACTCACTGATTGGAATACAAGTTATTAACAACAATTGCCTTCTCATATAAATATCAGAGATAAGATACAGGCTTTCTAATCAGAAGGAGAGGAACGATATGATACTTTAATAGTAGGAAAGAAGAGCGCATTACAACCAATTGACACCTAATATCACCTAGGTAGTGGATATTTTATGGCAAGCAGGCAATTTGCACATGAAGGTTTCATCAATGTAGGGAGCTCAGAACCGCCAATTAGACCGGCACACAGCAGATTACACTACAGTGAAAAGTCATCCTATCGTAGAGTTGATCTCATCTTTTTTTCTTCTTCTTTTTTGAGTAAATGGCACAGTGATGGTTTCATCAAAATTCACAAAGACCTCGCATGGGTTTCTCAGAAGGATGATTTCCATCACAGTCACATATTCCAAACAGATAAAGCATTGTAATGGTGGAGTCTCCCTTTAAAATTGTAATCAGGAAGCAATAAATAATACACTGCATTATGATACTTGATAGCATTCACAAAGCTACAAGCCAGACAATATTGAATCAAATTACAATCTGAGTGTCATACACCATTCTACAGTCTGCGTCAATTGGGGGGGGGGGGGGGGGCATCAAATGAGCATCTTACACTCACAGGGTTTTCTTTTTGATGAAGGTAGCAAAAATATCAATAAATGTCAGGCAGCTTTTGATATTCTTCCTTTTGCAAATACCTAACCATAAATTGAGCTTTCATGGTCAGTATGATACAGGTATTAGAATGAATGATATAATAATGAAGAAAATGATGATCTACTTTGTAATCATAATGACAATAATAATGACAGTAATGATAATGATATTAAAGAAATAAGATCATTATCAATTCTAGTTAGCATTACTATAGCCGTAACTATTATCATTATTATTACTAACATTACCATTACAATAAAATTATAATGTTCATCAATATTTTAGAGGAAGAGAAAACAAAAGAAGAAGATCAAGAACCACATGATTAATTTAGCCTAATTCTTCTGTAATGCATGGCGGGCTTGACATTGAATTCCACATCATGATATGTTGCTATTGATGAGAATAACACCTCTGTTAATGTTTGTGATTCATAAATGAATATGGAATGAAGTTTTAAAGAGGAAATACTGTAAAGATGATGATATCACCATAGTCATCATCATTATGAAAATAGTAATAACTAATTCATAAATTCTTATTATTTAATTATATGAGTGTTGTACTAGACTTCTATTAAGGTTATCAACTGAAATAATATGCCCCTCAGCAAAGATTCCGTCTTTCCTTCTCAAAATGGATACACAAAAGATATGAAGTACAATGCTGCACACTATCCATCAGATGGGAATTTATATGATCAGTCGGAGACAAAAATCTTATCAGTCACAGAGACATCATTCAAAGTGTATTCCCTATGCAAGTCATCCCCTAAATTTTCATATCCGTTCTGGATATCATAACTTTATTCAGGATTTGCTTCAAGCAAGGACGACAAGCAGTAAAGCGGTAGAATTTCTGGTGTTGAACAGCTGACATCATCATAAATAGAGCTATGCTGTTTATGTCAATCAGTTTTACTGACGTCAGGTGGAGCCTGTGCGGATTGGCAGATAACTTGCTTGTGAACGTGTTAAGAGACATTTTTTCACACTAATGACATCATTTTTGTTTGTATGCCTTTAGGAAACTTGAATCACATTTCTTTCAAACACATTTCTCAAATTATGTGCATTTATTGTCTGGCAGTTTTTCCAGTCAAGCTATGTTTACTTGTGGATGTGTGTTTATCACGGTCTGAATGGCTTGATCTCGAATCAAAAACTAAGGAGGCGGAGCTTAGCTCTACCTTGTACTCACTTCCACCAGCCATGCCATGAAGTACCTGACTGTGTGTGTGTGTGTGTGTGTGTGTGTGTGTGTGTGTGTGTGTGTGTGTCCATACGCAGGGCTCAACTGACTTTTCCCTCTGATAGCCCATTCGGGCAACTAAAATCTTTAATTCCGAAATTTTGGTTGTCTGAAATAAACAGAAACATTTGACAATCCCTTTTGAATCAGGACACCAAAAGATAGCCTTTTTGGAAATTTGGTGGCCCAACATAAATTTTAGTGGCCCTGTGCGACTGGGCTACTGCCAATGTTGAGCCCAGACATACACTTTTGCTAGATAATGTTGTGTAATTGCTTGACAAGTCAGGGAATTTGTAACATGTAGCTGTCGGTTAAAATGTGCTTTGCAGTTGGGGGGGGGAGATTTATTTCAGTGCCTAAATTAGACACGTTTTTTAAAAAAAATGTTTCAGAAATGTGAATCTTACAAATGTCTTCCTCCATGTGAAATTCCTCTACCTCACTGCACATACGTTATCATCGAGTGTACTTTGGGTTCAGTGCAATTATTTCCACTGTGCAGTTATCCAGGTGTATGATGGAATTAACACCACACTTGCCAATGTGGCATCTTGTTCCTTCATTTATCCTGCAAACAAGACATTTTTTAACTTGATCAAGAGACAATCTTTTTTTTATTGTTTTGCTAGATTACACACAAATGCAAACATCATCTTCATCACTTTTTATTTAATATACATGAGCTGTTCTGGTCATTTTACAAACTTTACACAGGTAATATAATTTTGTCACTCTCAATTGTTATTTCTCTGGTCTTTCTGGCATTTTTTTTTTCCTTTTCCTAAATGCAACAAGTCAACAGAGAGGGCTCAACTCATCTTAGAATCCCTATGCACCTCAAAAAGTTGTTGCATTTTGATTCTCATTCAAGTACTCTCATAATGCATCTTAGGATAAAGATTCCAACCAACTTTATTTTTTCTCAATGAATTCAAAAATATGAGAATTACATCTTTCACGCTAAATCACCTTATGGTTGAAATGATAAAAGCTTTTACAGACGACGTAAAAAAAAGAGAGATCGCAATACAAAAATTATTGACAATATAATTTCCTCATTTAAATTGCATGTAGTATGTGATCATGACAGCATTGCTCTGCTGTGAAAACACTTTATATAACAGGATTTTTGCATGATCAGTATTTAGATGCCAGCCCAGTATCAAAAAGTTCACATTCACATGCACTTTACTTTGCAGAATCTTGACATTTTACTTCTGATAGTATGAATTATATCTCATGGACAAGACGTAGTGGCGAAAATAATAAAACATTGCGCTTTTATTTTCCTCTTTCTTATCACAGAATTTGACAGCCCATAACAATATTTCCATGTAATGAAATAGTATACCAGGTATTTCATGCATTCATACAGTATGGGTGCTAACATCTTTCCAGCTTCATAAGAGATTATAAAGCAATCATAATAGTGATATATCCAGGTTGTATTCCTGTTTTCAGAATATTTGTAAAATATCTCTCACACCAATCATGATACATCCGTAACTCCAAACCCCATAACACTCACACACAGACACACACAGACACACACACACACACACACACACACACACACACACACGCACACACACACACATTCATAATGCTATCATCAAAATAGCATCAAAACTTCAGCTACACAAGTTGATGTCAACTGATTTCATTTTGGTTAATCTAGTTTCCATAGCCACCTGGCTGACATAGATTTGTCATACTACAACTGACACTCATTCAAAACACATAAAAATACATGTACCAGCAACTGAATATCAGCGACACAACTTTGTTTTTCTTTTCATATGTCTACTACAGTTTCTTGAAAATTAGGTTACATACTAATGAGTGAAAGAAACTGTAGGTTTGTTTCATTGTCCTTGACATATAGAGCAAGTCTACAATGTATGTATGTGTATACATTTTGTAAGTAACAGGAATAAGATTTTTTTCAGACCTAATTACATCCATTCCTATTTTTAACACTATACACTTTATGCCTTTTTCTTCCTTCCATATCTATGGTACATTTTCGATGAAAACTCAAACTACATCCTCATACATCTGCTAGCACTAATGGTATTTGTATAATAATGGCTCCAACATATTAACCATGTTAAATTCTTTGACACTAGATCTTGAAGATAACAACTATTTGTCATTATATTTGATTCTGTCAAACACATGATACAGGGTGTTAAATTATTTCCCTTTGGGATTCAATGATATCGTACTCTGTCAAATACAGGAAGACTGCTCGGTCGGTTGATATACAAGAACTTTGTTCGTTTGAATAAACAGACCAGGTCGGGAAATACCTCACACCTCAAGACATCTACTTTTCAATCAATCCTAGCAAACCTAGCCAATGCTTGACCTGTTATTTTTACACCCCTTGAAGTTCACACTTCCTTCCACATTTCAGCCAGAGACTTGTGTGGTTTTTTCTTGTCTCGATACGTGACAGAACATTGAGACGTTATCTGGAGAAATCCTTCTTCGAGTAACTCTGCTCGGGCATGTCATATTGATGATTTCTAACCACTCCTAATCACCCATTTCCAGGGCAATCCTAGCTCACTTGTGTGTGGTCCACAGTGAAGGAATGAATTCATAGCCAATATCTTTTTTTTTTTGTTCTTCCTATATCTTTTTCTCTTTTTTTTTTCTTTGCCTTGTTTGTTTGTTGTTTGTTTGTGTTTCCAGTTCTTATAAATATTTTCAACATCCAGGGCTTGGGAAATTTCCCTAGCTTTAGTATGAAGTTTTGCAAGAAGTTTTCAGTAAGTTTGTCATCACATTGGCAAAATTTCGGGAACTTAAACTTCAAGAAGTTTTGCCAGAATACCAGCTATTGTGGCACATGGCAAGTAGCAAGATTCAGCCACTCATATTTAACTAACTTCCCACTTGCTGACACAATTAATACTTTGGGCATTTGCCTGTTTTAATATGGGACCCTTGCCTAACTGCTCATTTCAAGGGCGGGTGGGAGAAATATTTCTTGTATACTGTATAGGCTATATATTTAGCAAGTCTTAATTTTTCGCAAAATCGGGACTTCCCGACGATTTCACAAGTGGTTAAATTCGCAATCGTGGAGTACAGCACTGAATGAAGAAATAAATGCATGCACATCACATTCAATTCAGAGATCAGAGTCAATATTTTCGTTTGTCTTTAAATTCGCAAACAGCACCTGACTCGCAAAATTAGCGAAAATATATGGCGTATTCGTAGGCCCTAGAAATGTCCTTTGAAGCGCAAACACAGAACATTTCTGTTGTTGTAATTGTTTCTATTGATTTATACAACTGCTAAATTATCTCATAAAAAGTATGCTGGTTTGCAGATCTTGTTACTGGAAATATGAACAAAGAAATTGGAGAGAAGGAATCGTTTATATGAGGCATGAACAAATGTGTAGCTGAAGTCTCTTCATACATAGGCACTGCTTCATGTTATTTCTAATAAAATAGTTTATAGTGCTCACATAGTTCAGCATGTACACATGGGTACATGAGACTTTGGCTTATGACTGCTCCATATAACTTTATGTACCTTTGAGCCATAAATCTAAACTTTTGCAGGACAGTTTAAATGAGATATATAGTGATTATCAAAACAAAAGACTTATGAGTTCTTGAGCAATGATAGCTGGTCAATAAGTTATTTATCTATTTGGATGATGAAGTTTCAGTTTCCATTCAACAAAGTAGTACTAAATCTCATGGAGATGTACAATCGAACTTGCTGCTTTCATATCACTCCTGGCATGCTGCCTCATAATTGATTTGGAAAGCTTTGAATGGACTTGACACTTTCAGGGGATAGTGCTAGGAATGTATCTGTCCAACAATAATGGGCAATGAATGATCAAGTCAAAAGGATTGATGTTTCCATACATTTATTCTTCACAATCATAGACAGAATGGGAAATACATGTATCATTCAAGATTGTGTTTGTTTCTACACTAAATGTTACATTGCCTAACAAAATCTCAATGTCATTAAAAAAAAAAAAGAATTATTGTATCAAAACTACATGTAGAGCACTTGTGCTATTGCAGGCTTACTAGGCCACTATTATAGTATGGTTCTGAATGATGAAATGTACAAAAGAGACTAAGAACCTTGCTCACCCAAACTCAATGAAACCTTACAATTTTAAGACAGATTATGAAATACTCTACAAGAATATTAAGGTATTGAAAGTCATGTGAGTCCTAGCCTTGTACTAAACTATACAGTTATATATTTTGTACATGTCTAGAGTAGTGTACAATGTAGGTTGTACGACTGTATGTACAGAGTCAAAGACCCTGCTTCAGACCTAGGTTGGCTGCACTCTTGCATTCAAAACATGATAACAATGGAGGTTATGTATTCATAACAACATGGGGACAATGTGTACCCATATTAGTGAAGCATACAATATCATTGCGTCACATTGTTTAGGTGTTCAATCCCATACTCCCACATTTGACAATTACTGGAATTTTTTCTCTCTGTTTCCAGTTCCCACTATAGTTTGCTAAATAATATTGCATGGTTTCCATATTTCATGGGAATCATCACAACATGCTTCGACTTCATCAACAACACAGCTACAGTGTAACAGATATCAGAATTCACTTCCTGAATTCCTTTGACACTGTAAAAATAAATGAATGAATGAATGAATGAATGAATGAATGAATGAATGAATGAATGAATGAATGAATGAATGAATGAATTTGAATGAATGAATGAATGAATGAATGAATGAATGAATGAATGAATGAATGAATGAATGAATGAATGAATGAATGAATGAATGAATGAATGAATGAATGAATGAATGAATGAATGAATGAATGAATGAATGAATGAATGAATGAATGAATGAATGAATGAATGAATGAATGAATGAATGAATGAATGAATGAATAGAATAGAATAGAATACCCGGTACACATCTCACTCTCTGACATTTGCATCATTACCAGAACTTTCAGAAGGTGAAAACAAACCAGTAGTTTTAACAATAGAAAAATTATTTTTGAAAATTCTATGGGTCAAACACCAGACTTTTAGTCATACCTCCCAAGGGAAGTCTGACTAGGCCAATATAATATTCTTCTCATGCATGAATTTGCACACACAATAAATCAAAATTCCTTCTATAGACACATCATGCTGAACCACAGGAGTTATTCTTTGCTGTTGTTGTTTTGTCCTGCTCTGACTGACATGGTGGTATGAAACAAAAACCAAACAGGATTTCAACTGCAGACTTTCTTTTCCTGACAACAGCCAAAAATATGGTACAGAGTGTGCCAAATTTTTCAGTTTGTTTGACAACATAACACATGGTCTAGCATTACACGAAGGCATTCAGACATTTTAAGGAAGGCTGAATCAATGCTATAAATATTTTGGTATGAAATAACATGATTTCTCTTGTTTCAATTGTTTCAAATTCAGGAAATCATTGTATAAAACAGGAGAAATGAAGTTTATACAGGCTTTGCAAGAAAAGCATGTTCAAACTTGTTTAACAATCAGCAACTTTCCATTTCTGGGATATATTTGGTTTGTCTACTGTTTCATTTTCATTTTCAAAACATTGTAAGGTGAATTTGTTACATTTAGGCCTATAAAACTACTACTGGCACTAATTTTCCATAAGCATCTGATTCAGTAGTTGCACATACATGTACTCAAACTGATATAGAGGAAAACGATAAATATATTTTGATTTCTTGTTGAAGAATGATAACAATAATATTACTATCATCATCAAACTCGTTATTATCATTACGATGATGATCATCATCATCACTATTATCATTATTATTATCATCATCATCATTACTATTATTGCCATGAAAATTACCATTATTATTAATTAAAACAACAACATGATCTTCTTTTAATACCAGGGTAGCATGGTTGAGAGGAACATGATGTAGATGAGAATGAACTCCAAACTTTGGGAGTGAGAGCCTTTGAAATCAAGTACAGATTGTTTTAAATAACAGAAAGAAAATGGAATTTAATTTGATATCTGACCTACTCTCAATCCCTAACAAGTGGGGGAGGGGGAAGGAATTCTATTCAGGGGACCTGCCACTGCTTTTAACAGAATCCTGCAACTTGTACACACGCCGATTCACATTTTGGCTGTCTAGTGCATTACTGTAAGTGGCTTAAACTTTCCTAAACGGATTACAGCCTATCTCAGAGTGCGGCCAGATGTTGGGTGCATTTTCATTAGCGGGGAAATTCGGCTTGCCTCGACGTCCTGCATTGCGTCGCTCCGTTGCTCGCTGGGAGTTGAGCATATTGGAGTAGGGGCAACATCCGTGCATAGTTCCGACAGATTTAGACTGGGCCCTGTCTATAATGTGGTGTAACGTGTACACAGAGATATATGACGTACTGGTCATAACATGATAACATTATTATCTGCAATGAACTATGGGAAGGAAGCACACTTCCTATAGGATTTTGAAATACCTTTTTTTTATAACCCAAGGTTTCTCTCAGCAAATGGATTGAGATTTTTTCAATGAAAGTATGTGTATACTGTGTAAGGTGTTATTTTCACGAGGGTTTAATTTTTCGCGAATTTCTCATATCACTGTTGGACCACCAATTTAGCATACATGTGGCAATGTCGGCATGCGCTAGGTGATAGTGCACTCAAGATAGCCTCGGCGCCAATTTGCAAAAACATCTTGTAAAAAATTTTTGTGACCTCTGGTATCCGATTTATTACGCTCTGCTTTGTATCATTTCAAAAGAATTATCATTCCTAGTGTAAAATCACTCTTTAACACCATAGAAGGTGCTAACTAGTACCCCCTATATGTGGACCCTAAAAATTAGCTACCATTGTGGCTCTGAGAGGTTGCACATGGGGCGTACATTGGTATCACTTTCATACACTCAAAACCACTGCAGTATTCAGAAATGCTGCCCTTCTGGAGTGGTTGAAATCAATGCATTTCTTGGTGGCAAGCTACTTTTGATACATGCACATCGAATGGAACTTTTGAGTTCAATTTCACATCATGTTCAAGCTGATATTAATGTAGGGTAATAATCCATTGGCTATACAATGGTACATTGTAGAAATCTCAGCAAAATTGGATGTAAAATAAATTATGCAAATAAGCTGAGGTAGTGTATACAATGCACAATCATCAAATCACCATAACTCTGTCACAATCCAAGTGGTCTGTGCATCAAGAATGGTAAACATATTTTTGTCAGTAATTTAGGAACTTCAGCATTCTCTTCTCCCTACAAGTTGTCATTACATGTAATTGCAACCCTACCAAAATTTCCTGCTAGAGATGATCAGTATTTTTCGATGATTTAATGAATTTTCATATTTCCATGCCCTTCTCACTTTAGATTTGATTTGGACTTAACTTCTACCAACCTGTTGATTTCAAGGTCTGCATTATATACATGGCCATCAAAACACCTGCTGTAGAACAATATCTGAAAGCGTCCTCATTTTTTATTAGAGATACCATACTATTAAACGCTCCCATCAAACGCTCCCAAACATTGGATTAATTTCAGACACTACTAAAACAACTACACAAAGTTGTATGTGTCTATGTATAGTCAGGGTTCCCAGCATTTCAAGAAAACTGAATTCCCTGATTTTTCCCTGATGAAGTATCACATTTCCATGATAACTATTTCAACTCATTTCCAGTTTCACATCCAATTTTCATCCAGTTAACTTTTCCCTGATTTGAGGCATTTTCATTAAATTCCCTGACTTTTCCCTGACTGGAAAAAAAAAAATTTTACCCTGATTTCCCTGATTTCCCTGATGGGCTGGGAACCCTGATACAGTTGTAGTTGTAACACTTGATATCAACAAGATGTATGAAAGGCAGTTTAAAATAATGTGAGCAAGAACCAAATATAGCACCATGAAAACAAGGGTGAAGAAGCAAAGGTGAAAGGGAGTGTCCATCTTAAAACCTTAGCATTCATATTTCATTTCCCACTTTAATAATCAAACTTGAGATCAATAAAGCTAGCACATTCCCCCGTGGAATGTCCTGTCAATATCCTATGCCAGGTGCTGTAGAATGCATCATATATTTCCCCATGATATGTTAACTTTTGTCATACTGTAATGATCAATCTGCAGATATAGCAGTTTCTTCATGTGTCATCTCAAGAGTAGTGAGAAATACACAGGAAGCTTTCTATTCTTGTCCTGTTTCAGAGACTGTAGCAACAGCACACAGTTGTTGAAAACAGCTGTACAAACTATTAAAAGAAAAAAAAAATGTATTGTATATCAAAGAATTTTGTGTGAATAACTGTAGAGATTGTGTTAAATGAAAATATACCCCAAGGGAAAATTTACATTTGTGAAAATTGTGAAATACAAGTATTCTTAAAACAAAACAAAACAAAAAATGTGACATGTATAAAGTGTATGTTGTCATTGCATCTTTTGTTTTCCAAACTGAAATCAAAGAAAGGATAATGCATAATCCTCTTTATCTCCAGATTACATAATGCATTTAACTGCAGAGTACTTAAACTAATGTAGAAAACTGATTACCAAGTTGATGTGCATGTTTGCATTCGCCAAAATTAATTTAAGATTTTTTTTTTTTATTTGACTGACAGACTTGCAGCAGCAGTGTTATTCTACATTGATTAACAAACAGGCATGCAAGCATGTAATCATATAAAGAGCATGCATGATACGCTGCATTATCAAAAAAGCCAAAAAGGGCATTATTGGGGTCAACATCACTATAATGAGAGCCACACCCAAAAGTTTACCTGTCCTTCATAATGCACTTGAATTTAATCTTTTCAGGACACTGTGCCTGTGTAAGATTGACATCATTCTATAAATAAATTTTGTCAAGAAATCCAGAAGGTCAACAGATTTTTGTACATATAATGGAAGTACAACTGTATAAATCCACGAACAAAATGAGCTTTCCGCAAAGCAACTTGCATAAAAATTCCATCTCTTTTTAATGATGTATAATTTTTTTTACATGATATCACAATACTATTCTTCTACTTTTCATAAAGTATAGAGATACAGTATTTCAGCTCCATTATACACTGCAATTTTAAGCAAAAATTGGAAATAATCTTGTGCACAAAAAGACAAAAGTGTCACATTTAATTGACTCTTTCAAAGAAATGTTAAGATACATAAATAATTGAATTCATATCAATTTTTTTTAACAGAAATCGTCTGAACTAAACAAATAAAAAATAATGATAATGATAATATTATTAAAACACAATCAAAATATGCTGAAGTCTTTGTTGGATGGAAAGCAAGCATGTTCTAATATTTTCTATCCCAGTCATAAGTACCAAGTTATAAAACCATACAGAAATATCAAAAGTCATACAACTTTATTTGTACCAGATAGATAAAGTTCTGTACTTCCTCAGAAAACTATTTACGTACTGTGTACTCAAACAATCTCTACAACACAAGTTTGGCTTCATTACCAAATAATGAAAATAAATAGATATTTTAAAAAAGCAACATTGTATTTGTAACTGATAATGAATAGATGAATGTTACACTATAACTAAATATCCATTTCAAAATGTGAAAGCAGTCTTCATGTCAATGTTGATTTTTCCACAGTCTTTGGAAGTGTCTTAAATTGCTGTCCTAAATGTTCAAAAAGTGTATCATTACTGTGACATTGTCTTGTTCAGAATAAAATGCTTTACGTTCATTACTCTAATCCTCGTTGCGCAGGGTTGCTAATCATATCAAATCTGTCGTGACAAAACTTTATCATCAATTTACAAACATGGCCTACATGCAGCCACACTAGAAGGTAATTAATTGTTGGAGCAATTTCCTGATTATCTCACAACATGGGCTGGGCCCCTGTCAGTCAAGCAGCGGCTGCTAGATATGTGTTTTTTTCTCCCAGTGACATCATTCTTACAGATGCGATGACTCCACAGCTGGTAGAAAGAATCATGTTGATGACACTTTGCTTGCTACCAAAGGGGAAGCAGCAAATACTATTTCACGCTATGCAGACAGTATTGATCCAAAGTGTTACACATTGTGTGAAACGACCTCAGCAAATGGTCAGCCATTTAATTAGCACAATTTCCCCTATCCTCCACACTCGCCTTGACCTCAAACATCTACACTTTATGACAAACTATTCTAAGACAGAGCCAGCAACTGGACTAGATTGAAAAACAAAATGAACATACCGGTAGTCAAATCATACAACAAACTACAATTGTAATCCATACAGTCAGTAGCAATATTTTGTCACTTCAACATATTCCATATTATCACATGTTTGGATTCTCTTTAACAAGACTAAGTGATTTAATTATCACAGTTTACAAAGGCTGGGACACAGACTATACCAGCATAACACTCTCTGATGAAAGTATCACCTTCATGTGTGATGTTGGTCTACCTTTCAAGGTGAACTGCGCCAGCTGTCTGGTGATAATCAATAATATCTTGTATAGACATGGTATATCAAATACAGAAAATATACAATGCTTTTCAAGCAAATTGATATTGAAAACAGCCTAGATTGCGGGATTAATATTTGAAATCATCAATGATGTCAAGAAATGAATATTGTATCACAAGGAACTCTGTTGTGAAATACATTTCAATACCAGTACTGTTAAATGTAGCTTAACAAAAGCTTGTATTAGAGAGAGGGCAACCTGTACCTTTTTTATCACACTTTTAAGAACACATTTTCTACAACAGAAATTGAAGGCATTCTTTATAGTGTAATTGAAGTCACATGTAGGCCTTATACACTGTATATTTGACATATTCTCACATTCAAAGTCTGTCAGGTATTATTTTGCATTCTATTAAATCTGAGAGTTACAAAAGGTTGTAAGAGAGGGCCAACTATCTGTACCTTTAGTGTATGGTGCTTCAGTTAGGTTGTTTAAACTTTTAAATCAGGTATGGAAGGTAATTCAGGTAATGATGTCTGAGAAATCAAAAAGTGAAATAACTCTCATATCATATCTTTTAAGAATAGGTTATCTTCGACCAATTTCTGGATGGGCATTTGTGTTTTTGACTGTGGCAGTACAAGGTTACCGTCCATCTACCTTGTATATGTACATGTACGTCGTAGTAATTGTTTCCAAACACTGGGATGAAAAACCCACATTTACATGTATACCCTGTACCAGCAAATAATGAGTTGACGGAACAACTAACAATATCTGTACGTAAATCTGCAATGATTCAAATCTTCATCCATGATACGCTAATTGTATCACACAAATAGTCTGCCTTGTAAGCACAGTAAAAACACTCAAATAGATCAGTTTACTAATTCCCAGTCATAATCTCATACCATAGGTTTAGAAAATAATACGGGTATTTTTTTTACCACAGGATGCTTGCCTGAGGCTTAACTGACATGGTAACATGCCAACTTAATCAAAGTACTGAAGGAAAAAAATGTCATATGAACAGGTGGCTTGAACTGCTTGATGCTCAATATTCAGAGATCAAAATAAACATGAAGATGAATTTCATATCATTACGTTTGCCTACCCCTCTCATGAACATACCACCAAAATTGGCAAGACAACATGGAATGCAGCATCAACTGAATGTCAGCCTTGCCTGAGGGCAGAAGGCAAGAGGCATTGTGGGGAAGAATCAGGTTATTTCAGTTGAGAGGTCAAGGTTCACATCTCACCGAGATTCAAGACTTTCTGAAAAACAGCTGGTAGGTACATCACACTAGGAAGCCCAAAACTGATATGCATGCATGCCACACACATATTTGATATATCTTTTATAACTACAATGTATCTGCTGAACAGAGGCAAAACTTATCGCAGAATGCTGAGTCCTAATTTCTCATGATATTTATACTTGTACTTCAAATTCGTCTGAAATGCTACTGCCTGGAGAATATTACCTTTGGCATGTACAAATATTCCTACATCATGTACCTTGTGCATTGTCTACAGCAACTACGTTAATGTACCTAGTTTTAAAAAGGCAAATCAGCGACAGAATGCTTTAACATTTAACCCATACTATTGAAACATTGTACCTGCTACTGCACATTCTGCGATACAAACACGCCATCTGTTTCTTGCCTGAAACAGTGATGAGGGAGGACACCACTACAGTGTAAGTACAGCTACAGGTAAGGCAAAGGACTTTGGATCACTGAAAGGATGGTAACCCCGGTAACCTGAGATACTGCCGAGTCAAGTGATGACGTCCCACTGTCTGTTCTGGTCGATTGTCTTTCATCTCGGGGGAAGGCTCAAAAAGTCAACACAACATGGCAGAGCAAAACAACAGATACATGTAGGCCTACTTCTTCCCCAAATGCCAACTTGGGCAAGGGGCCTCATATTTTCTGAACTGGCAGAAACCCATTCATTTCACTTGTCAAGAAGTGAGTTTCAGTTGCCCCAAACAAACAGGTAGGTAAATTTATAACACTCTGCATGCATGGACAAGTAGAGCACACACTCTAGCTTCACAATGTGATCAAACATCAAGGTCAAGCATCAAATGATTTCAATAGAATTGGGGAGAAAATAAAGAGCAAAAGAAAAGAAAGAATGAAGAAGGCTGATATGATGAACAGCAATATTTCTTCAAGGCCATACTTGGACAAGTACACTAGGTTGTTGTGATACCTCTTCCCTTCTTATTACCCATTTAAGATAATGGTCCGAGTATAAGCATTCAAAGCTGATATAGAACAAAACTGATATTTGCTTCAAGCCTTTTTAACAGCGATGGATGATTCTAGCCTATGCCCATGTATCATATTTTATATGTTTAGATGGCTGCATGTTCATTTCTCCTTGGTTTCAATTTACTATTCATTTCTCCATTGTAATGGTTCTGTTGCGATACAACTGACAATATGACACTTACAAAGGAATAAATGGATACATTTAACAATGCTGACAATAGCAGCATATAAAGACAACAATGGCACAAATTCTCATTATTCTCAATCCCCTTTAGAATGAAATGTATTCAAACTTTGATTCCTAATGTCAAATACAAAGTAAAATGATTAAGATTCAGGTCCAAAAGAAGCTATTAATGTTAAGAGGTCAATAGAAGTGAAACTGTTTAATTTCAGACCAATACTTTGGCAGAATGAAAGGATAATGCCTGCAATCATGATACCGTATACAGTGTATCACGTCAAACGACATATTGTATGATTTCTTAACTCTTGTGGGCAGTAGACCATGGTGTCCATATGTCCCACTCAATGCTAGTAATCACTAGGACAGGTGACAATAGTGGGAAGAGAGAGGCTGCATTCCTTCCTTCACATGACACAATTCAGCTCTTTCTCAGGAAGGAAAGGTTGACTGATTAGCGCTTATCCTTGAAGTGTGACTTTGATGGTCACTTTATCTCTTCCTTTCTCTCTTTTTTCTCTCTATCTCTCTACCTCTCTTTCAAAGAAATGCTCACAAGGTCACTTATAATATAACAGCCTCGATGGGACATGGATCCCAACATACTCATGTGAGAGAGCTTATAGCACTTTGTAGATAAATGGCAGCAAAGCAGCAGCAAAATTCCGATGTAAACACTGCAGAAATTTAGTCAACTAGAAATTCTACATGATGAAGCTTACACTGGTTTCAATACAGTACACAATAATAACATGTTTACGGTAGGACCTCAATTATCCGTACATGTCGGGACCAGCGGGTGTCCGGATAATCCATTTAGCAGGATAAGAGAGATTTAATACTCAAACTGACAGCATTTTCTAGCTTATAATGCTAGGGGTATTATACATGTTATTACCAATTCACTGATAAAGTGATATTATGATTGTCTGCATGGCATTGTGATGTTTCATACTTTAGAAACTAATACGGAAATAACATGCAATGTAAACTATCCCTTCATGTAGGCCCTATTATTTGTTTGATTGATACTGACCGCCAGTGAGTTCAATATTGTGACTCGTCGAATACTGCTGCTGTATTGTACTCTAACCTGTGATGTGCACCCAGTGCCAGTGACAAGTGCGGCACCAGTCTTTGACATCATCCCACAAACTGAACTAATATTTACAGTCCGCGACAATGATTGGAGTATGTCCCATCGTGTATTCACATGATAATGGTTGAACGTGTGTTTGTTTTAACTGCGATTTGACACAAAATACATGAAAACATAAATTAAAATGTCAGTCAGTCGACATCTGGATAACAGAGAACCTGGATATATAATCGATGGCCAGATAATCGAGGTCCTACTGTAATCTACAACATGCTATTTGTAGGTCTTTGAAAATATTCTAAAAAGAAAAAGAGAAGTCTTCTGCTGATACTGTATCGTTATATTATTCTTTGCACTTTAAAACCCATTTCCCTGTCCACTATCATAACCGAAGCAGAATAATTTCAGCAGTCTTATTTCAGGGATATTAGTAAATTACAGAGGATTGACAAAGGTACAACATACAATGTATGATAGTTTAATTTCAATGTGTCAGACTAAGAGCGTAATGCCATGTTAGCACAGGTATAAGGTAAAATGTTCGGCAATTTCTTGACATTGCAGGCAGTGTAGAGTCTACACATTACATGTAACCGACTCTTTATCATGATGTAGCGTAGTTGGTTGGTAAGAAAATGTGAATATCTTTTGGATTCAAGCATTTCACAAGTCCAGCTAAACTACACAATTACTTGTGTTGATTTCATTAATTCAGTTCACGCTACCTTTCAATAACCTTGCAATATTACGTAATAAAGTTTTTAAATTTACAGAAGTATACATAGAAAAGAAGTGACCAAAAGATCGCTCTGTATCTTGTTGCAGGGGATGTGTTCCGCAGAGACTACGTCTGGCTTCACAAAATGGAGGAGAGCCGTAAAAGTCAAAAAATTATAAGACTCCTCCGGACAGACAAATTTTTCTGTCTGAGGAAGAAATAGATACAAAAATCTGTCTGTTCTTAGGAGAACTGTCAAAGGTAAAAAAAGTTATAAAATTCCCCGACGATAAACACTGACTGATCTTTCAGTCTTAAAGAAATATGTCATCAATAAATCATCAGTCAAACACTCAAATATATTATCAGTTAGATAAATATCCTTTTAAAAGAAGAATTTAGCATTTCAGCACTTCCTGAATAAACTGCCTTTGCTTGTTTGGCTTTAGTTATATTTTACTTCTGATCTGTCAAGACAAGGTGGTCTATCCTATTGTTTGTAGTATTTTAAAAGCTGAAGGTGGTTTCTAACTGGATGTGAAGGGCATTGCAGCGTGAAATTCCAGAAATGATTCCTTAATTCTAATGCATCTGTCTTCAAACTCTACAGGCATATATCTAAAGTAAACTGAGTTGCCATGGCACACTGCACATTCCTGCCCATAACCACAAAAGAAAAGGGAAACCACACAGCAATGCATGGGAGAATAATGTCAAACAATCGCTTACAATTGCACAATCTACCGCGCTTTCAAAGGGTATACTTGTTGTAGGTAGTGGTATACTTGCTCCGCGGTGGGTGTGCGTACCCAACATCCCCGTTCGTTCGCCGGCTAGCTGCAGTGTGCAGTGCGATGTGAATGTATTGGACTATTGTGTGCGAAGTGACAAAACAATCTCGGTCCCTACCTGTACAAGTTGCTAGTTGGAACGATAGTCACTGGGGTGAGCCGGCAAACCGAGCTCTATCTCCACTTAGAAATCCTCGGAACTTGATGCTTCCAAAAAAATCCCTCACAGTGTTTCATGTATCTCCGTAGATAAGTTAGAATTCCGGTACAAGAAAGAAATATTGTATGCCTCTCTCTCGTTCCCCTTCCGTGTTCGTACCGATACCATAATCGTGACAGCTTCAACACACACGTGCAATATACGCATGCGTGAACTCTTGGGGTCATCCCCGGGTTAGAAGCTTCTAATATGACTGAAGGCACAATGATAAACAATTTTTTAAGAATTGTGGAAGTTATGCCAATGTTAGATCGTTAAAATGGTACTGACGTTATTCGGAAACTGCATTTACTGACTGCAGATGTGTAATGAACGATATACATGCATTTCTGTGATCATTTTCTATACGTTCCTCAAAACTCCCCCATCATGAAGAATGAATTTGTCCATTGACAAGTAAATAAACCTGCCCATCTGTGACCTGTACGTGAAAATTCTCCGGCAGCATTCGATCTAAAATTTCGAAATGAGGATGCAGTTGGGCTGGATTTCATTCGGTAGGTATACCGAAAGTATCTTTGTATATCTAGGTGCAGTTTTAGATACCTACAAGTAATATTTTGCCTACCTAATGGTGATATTTCAAGCGATAGTACGTGAGTGTGCTGACGGCACAGTCCCTTGTCAAATGCCGCTGAGCTACGCGCCTGTGTGGGCGGTGTACTGTTAGTATTACCCTGAACTAGCCCGCTGGAGTGATGTGTAATCTCCGTTGAAAGCCCATGTGCGCTGTGGCCGTGTTGATAGTAACGGTCGGAGAACGTGTCTTGTCCCAATAATCTACTACTGCTAACATTTCCATATCCATGTGCCGGGCTAAACGCAAAATTTGGTAACGTGCATATTGGAAGCTAACGGTATTTCTTGATGATTAAAAGAGCTAGACGCGCGTAAAATCACATCATAACTAAGGTGTGTATGCATGGGTATAATTGTATATTTACTAGATCTAGAGTAAAATATCCCGTTTGCGGCAGTTTAAGCATTGTTAAAGGTTTTTCCAACTTGTAAACAAACCAGGCAAATTATTTTCAACCATTTCGTATATCATAGACAAGATTATTCATTAACGCAATTGTTTTCATGAAAGAAATTTACCATTGACCAACGCAGTTTTCATGATTTACGAGGGCAAAACCCGGCACAATTTTCGCCGATAAGGGCGATATGCGACGTAGTATTTCTGCTTGCGGCACGATGTACAATCCCTATGCAATACGCGCGTGCTCCGCGATCTTCAGCTGAACGCCTTCACATGTCTCGCGAACATTGCGTAAGCGCCAATTCCCATTGCGAAAGCACGTGAAAATAGCGTGCGCACATGCATTGGCCGCAAACAAGATCGCGATTCTGGCGGTGTTGTTGATGTCTTTCTCGTGTTTTTCTCATTTTTTTCCGATGGTAACATCCACTTTCCGAAAAAAATGGCGGCCCACATCGGCTCGCGAAAATTCTATTTTACGTGAGGACATGTTTTCAAAATCCATGAACATCGAGAAAACGACAAAAAATCCAGTTTCTCGGACCATTGTTTCTTAACTGTTATGTTAAGAAGTACCGGAAATTTAATTTTGGATGCGATATGTTGTCATTTAGGTAAGAAAATTTCACTTTCGTCAGAGATCGTGCCCATTTTATCGGTTGGTTTTTGTTGATTGCTAGTGTGTTAGTATATGTGTAGTGTGCATGTAACAGAGCAATGCTGTGTTTAGCTGTATATTACCGTGTATGTTGTACCTGCCGCAAACGGCTGCACGGCCGCTTACTGACGCAGTTACTCTAGATCTAGATGTAAATTTACTGATAATCATAATGTTGTTCGACTAGCTAGCACACTGTAGTTCGAGTCTAGTTAGAGAGAGCTTGGAATGAAGCAGCAAGCATAATTGCAGCGACAGGTATTCTGTGCAGCTTGGCCTTGAGGGCAACCTCTGATGGAATTCCATCTATTTTCAGGCATATTTTCTGTGTCATTCATAATTCATATATACAAGGTAACTACACGCAGCCGCTGTCGCAAAGCGACAGCGGCTGCACGTCTACTCCTTCGCAGACGTTGTCATTTTTCAGTGGTGGTTGTGCGACTCTTTCATGAATATCTTTTTTAATCGTGGAAAACTAAAATATAAGGAATCCCCGTAATCTATGATAATCATCCAATAATCGGTATGCGTATTTTTTTTTTATTACGTCAAAAACCTACCGAAATCCGTCCTTAAAATCAGGTCTGTGAGCGTCCGTATTGCTTCACTCCTCATCTTCTGCGTGTTATTGAATGGCAATCACTCTCCTATGCTACAACGTAGGTAGTCGGAGGTAGTCGGAGTGACGTCAAATCATGAGAGCAGCACGCGCGGAAATACATGGTAGAAGACGACAAGCTTTACGTAGCTCACGAAACGCACGGGCGTACGTAAAATGCTAACACGGTACCTCGGGTTGAGCGTTCGTGGCTGTTCGTTTATTTTGTGAATCATCGCACAATCTACTCCGAAAAATTCAACAATAAGGTTTGGATACCAACAAAACACCAAATTCAACTCAACCATCAGCAACATACAATATAGGTGGGTGGTATTACTGTTAAAATCAAACAAAATAAAAGACATTTTTGTGGTCTTGCCGTCAAAAGCGACGGTCGTTTACGTACGTTTAAACACTAGTACATGTCAGACTGCTGTGCTGTGCACAGCGGTCTGGTCAGGCTAATATACAAGGCAAATTTCAAGCAGTGCAATCTGTTCAACTGCTTCTATGTCGATGCTGTATACATAAACTATATGTCTTCATTGTCATCATGTGTACCATATACCTTGGCCTGGATTGTTGTTGTTGTTTGTTTTTTTTATGAAATATATGTTTGTTTTAGGTGGTTTATTATTAAGCAGAAGTGAGCAGTTGACCAGAGTTTTACCTGTGTCTTCTGTTTGTCTACCCTTGCACCTAAGTACAGTTGTAGAATCATTAGATGTATTGCAAAGCTTTGCTGTTTTTTCAAAATCCAACAGTAGCTTTGATATACTCATAAAATGTTTTCTTGAGACTCAGTGTAGATAAAAAGAAAGACAAGGAAACATGCAAAATTGGGTTGCCCTGTTTTCTAACATTCAAAATTGCGTGCATAATTATTATTATTATAGATAAAAACAATTGTACTAGGCTCTCATATTCACATCCATGTTTGCAGAATATGTTTGATATGATTGTCAGTTGCAACTTCAATTCAAATTGACCTAGTGCTCAAACACATCATGGACATTTAGGCTTCGTAACCATTAAATGACACTTTTCTAGGTTTTATGTGGGATGCACTTTGCTTTGATTTGAGTACCAATGCATTGACAGTCCAACAGGTGACGTACATGTAGTCTCTTTGTATCAGTCAACAAGCCCTTATGCATTAATGACATTGTGTTAATAGTAACGGTAATATAAGTAATAGGTAGATTTCGAATTCATTACAGTTCATACATGAGGTGTGACTTGACTCTAAATGATATTTACTTGTTTAGACAGCAATTTTCAGTACGATTGCTCTTATTCAAAGGAAATCATGTAAAAGAGTGATGATAGAAACAAAGGTAACAGTTCTGTAAAATTTGTGAATTGAAAACTGATATGAATGTTATATGGTCAGCTCAATTATTGTGCAATGGACTGACTTATCAACGGTAACATGACTGTCATTGCTGCTAGATTTTGATATCAGTTCAGTTCACCTTCCACTGTGAAAATAGACCTCTAGGTGTATTGACATCTTACCATTCCTTTTTTAAGCGAGACTTTTTTTATTTTTACTGTGGAGTGAATTATTTGTGGATGCATTTGTGTATGCCATTTCTCCCACTATTCTACAAGAGCCTTCAAGGCCCCAAATGAGATTCTTTTTCCCCATTGACAGAGAACAGACAGGTTGGTAATCCACCTGTGCAAAAGCAGTCAAGCGGTACATAGTATCCACCTTTCCATGGTCAACTTCATGTGCCATCAAACAATGAAAATATCGATAAGACTTGAAGTATGAACAGAGCATGCACTGATGGGTTCACAAACTCTTTTGATACACAAAAGAGACACATGAATGGGGTCAGCGAAAGCAAATATCTACTGAGCTCAGCCCTGATGGCTATGTACTTCTTACAATTTTAATCACAAAACAAGCATGCACTACATTGGAAAAGGGGCAAATTATACTGCCGTACATGCAGTTTTCATACAGAAAGAAAACGAATATTGATAGAAGAAACTCTAATCTTTTTGAAGGTTTGATGTCACTAGTCTTGGTTCAAGTGTATGCCATCCACTTAAATAAGTCACTTTTCTCGGAAGCATAACACAAATTAACATAAATTTCAGCCACTAATG